>NC_137039.1:2824437-2945950 GCF_032717465.1 Coenobita brevimanus
GTTTACACTGGGTTTACACTGGGTTTACACTGGGTTTACACTGGGTTTACACTGGGTTTACATTGGGTTTACACTGGGTTTACACTGGGTTTACATTGGGTTTACACTGGGTTTACACTGGGTTTACATTGGGTTTACATTGGGTTTACACTGGGTTTACACTGGGTTTACACTGGGTTTACATTGGGTTTACACTGGGTTTACACTGGGTTTACACTGGGTTTACATTGGGTTTACACTGGGTTTACACTGGGTTTACATTGGGTTTACACTGGGTTTACACTGGGTTTACATTGGGTTTACATTGGGTTTACACTGGGTTTACATTGGGTTTACACTGGGTTTACATTGGGTTTACACTGGGTTTACATTGGGTTTACATTGGGTTTACATTGGGTTTACATTGGGTTTACACTGGGTTTACATTGGGTTTACATTGGGTTTACATTGGGTTTACACTGGGTTTACATTGGGTTTACACTGGGTTTACATTGGGTTTACACTGGGTTTACACTGGGTTTACATTGGGTTTACACTGGGTTTACATTGGGTTTACACTGGGTTTACATTGGGTTTACACTGGGTTTACATTGGGTTTACACTGGGTTTACATTGGGTTTACACTGGGTTTACACTGGGTTTACATTGGGTTTACACTGGGTTTACATTGGGTTTACACTGGGTTTACACTGGGTTTACACTGGGTTTACATTGGGTTTACACTGGGTTTACATTGGGTTTACATTGGGTTAGGGTAATTTTCGTGGCCTTATCTGGGTTAATGTGGGTTTACATTGGGTTAGTTCAGTGGTGGAGGGAAACGTCTGCGGCGTCCACCCAGGCGACAAACCTTTTCTATTTGCCAGCACCTCGCCGTGGGAAGGACCCTGGTGAGGCGGTGTCTGCCACAAGGAGGCGCCGGTTGCCTATACCTTGTACTGTACCTGTAGCGACCCCACAGAAACACTTACCTGTGGTCGACGGGTCTGCTCGGCCACACACACTAGGTAGGGGTAAGTAGCAACAACAACAACATCCTGGTGAGATTTATACACGCTGAGTCCAATGTAGTGGTGGTAGTAATAGCAGTAGTAGTAGTAGTAATAGTAGTAGTAGTAGCATTGTTGGTAGTAGTAGTAGTAGTAGTAGTAGTAGCATTGTTGGTAGTAGTAGTAGTAGTAGTATTGATAATATTTGGTAGTAGTTACAGTGGATGGCCAAGTAAGTTAGATCTGAGGTGCGGTTTGACTAGTAACCAAGGAGACTCATTGCTACCTGATAACTAAAGCTGGTTGAATGTTATGCCAGCAGGACTCAGTATTGCAGATGTCAAATTGGCCAGTTGCATCAGATGACAACAGACGCCTTGTGCAGCAGCAGGGAAAGGGTTAAGTGCAACCTCTATTATCACTGACCTATTGCAAAGGACGCGCCAACACTGCCACAACTGCCTTTAACCGTCCAAACATTTCAGGGACACATTGCAAGGACAGCGGCGCCGAGTTGCAGGCGCTGACCGTTAACGGCAACTTCCTGAGATGTGTTTTGCTTTTAGTAGTCATTTGTTGGACGTATTTGTTTAATCTGGGTGTCCCGTAAGCATTTTCTTGCATTTCTGTCAAGTATAACCTCACAATTCTCATCAGTTGGCTTATTTTGCCATATCTACATCTTGTTTTTTTCACCGGTAACAAGATGTTGAAGCAGAAATGGCGCCAGTCTCGAAGGAATGCTGTGGTGAGGATGTAGGGCCACAGCATCGTCTTATTTTGCCTCTGAAGTACAGTAAATAACGTTCACAAAGCCAATAACCTCCCTAAAGATAAATAAACTCTACCATTACTTGTTTATTGCAAAGCACGTCAGAAATAATTAAGACATTACTTTTAAACATTCAAAGATTTAAAAAGAAATCAGCGTTGCCAATGTTGACTGATGGTACACCTGAAGGAAGCTCCCGGAGATGCAGTCTTTGAAAAGAAACGACCAACGTATATTACGATGGTGATATTTTGCACTTTATTTATTTCCATATATTTCTATCAAATAAAATCTGTAGTATCACTTATTGATTTAAAACATGGGTAAAAAATTCATGTAACACTGGTTTTAATCGTCTTAAATTTAACTGGAGGAATCTCAAGCACAATGATGCCTTGGTCACGTGACCCTTGAGATGCAGCGTTGCCAACCACCGGGCAGTCAGTCACCCCGCGGGTCAGGAAGGGGAAGGATGTTGGTGTGCGCAGCTGGTATTAACTTTGTGTTGTGCGTATATTGGGCGTTTGCCATTGTGTTTGCCGTGATGAATGGACAGACTGGATTACTGTGGAGGCGAGGCAAGTGGCACCAGTGCCGGCAAGGCCAGACTAGGCCGGGTTGGCACACAAGGTGAGGGGAAATTCATTGTTATTACTACTACTACGACTGCTATTGTTATTACTGCTACTACTTATGCAACTACTATTGTTATATTATTATTATTATTATTATTATTATTACTACTACTACTACTACTGCTACTGCTAGTTATATTATTATTATTATTATTATTATTGGTGGTGGTGATGGTGGTGGTGGTATAATAATAATAATAATAATTATTATTATTACTGGTGGTGGTGGTGGTATTATTATTATTATTAATATTATTATTATTATTATTATTAATATTATTATTATTATTATTATTATTATTATCCATCCATCCATTATCCAATCCTACTTTGCCCCATGAGGAGCGTAGGAGCCCGGGGCTAGGCAGTTAGTCCTGACATTTAAGATGAGAGTGAATTTAAGATGAGAGTATTATTTTATTATCATCATCATCATCATCATCATCACACTTATGTAACCTCTTCTTTCCACATGACCTACAAACAGGTAATCACTTCACCTTTAATCTATCAATAATCAAAGATAGATACAAACGCCTTATTCATTATTTAACCTGCCTACCTAGACGAATGTGCATACGTATATTCACAAGTCCACTACGTACCGTCCACTCACCCAGTGTAGTGACAGATTTATTAGATAGATACGTAGAGACAGTTGTAAAATTAGATTAAAAGATGATTGTAAGGCATCAGCATTTATTTTCTCGACCTGTCTGTTTACCTGCCTATTTTTCTATCAGGAAAGTACCATCCACTCACCAGATGTAGTGATAGATTTACTAGATAGACACATAATTATTGATAATTGCAGAACGTGATTAAAAGTAGATTAAAAGGCATCAGTATTTATTTTTACTACCTGTCTGTCTACTTACCAATCCGTCTTTCAAATAGGTACCATCCACTCATCCGATGTAGCCTAAAGATACATTTATTAGATAGATACCTGTGGATGGTTGCACAGGTAGCTATATTAAAAGTTGATTAAAAGGCAATATTCTTTTTTCTCTTACCTGTCTGTCTACGTACCTATCTATCTATCAAGTAGGTACCATCCACTCACCCGATGTAGTGATAGATATGAGACAGCTACATACAGACAGTTGCAAAAAAATAGATTAAAGGTTCATGAAAAGGGATCAATATTTTTTCTACCTGCTTGTCAACTTACCTATCTATCTATCTAGTAGGTACTGCACCATCCACTCATCCGATGTAGTGACATTTATTTGATAGATACATACCGCTATAGATAGCTGCAAAAATGGATTGAAAGTTGATTAAAAGGCACCAGTATTTTCTTTACCTGTCTTTCTACCTACCTATCTGTCTGTGAAGTAGGTACCATCCACTCACCCGATGTAGTGATACATGTATTATACATACATATAGATAGTTGTCAAAACATCAAAATTGGATTAAAAGGCATAACTAGCCTATTTATTTTCTGTACATGTCTGTCTCCCTACCTGTGTGCCTATCTAGTAGGTACCATCCACTCACCCGATGTAGTGATAGATTTATTTGATAAGATACACGCTGGTATAGACAGTTGCCAAAATAGGTTCAAAGTGTACTAAAAGGCCTCACTATTGATCTCCACTACTTGTGTGTATAGCTACGGTACCTATCTGTCTGCCTAGTAGGTACCATCCACTCACCCGATGTACTGATAGGTAGAATGGAGACATAAATATAGATTGGTGCAAAATTATAGTAAAAGATGATTAAAAGGCATCAGTACTTATTTTCTATACATGTCTGTCTCTTAAGTAGATACCATCCACTCACCCGATGTGGTGATAGATACATAGTGGAGTTAGTTGCAAAAATATTTAAAGTTGATTAAAAGGCTGCAAAATTTATTTTAATTACCTATCTGCCTAACTGTCTCAATCTTGTAGGTACTACCATCCACTGACCTGATGTAGTGATGGATTTATTAGAAAGATACATAAAGATAGTTGCAAAAAAATTTAAAGTTGATTCAGAGACATCAATATTTATTTTCTCTACCTATTTATCTGCCTACTATCTATCTACCAAGTAGGTGCCATCCACTCATCCGATGTAGTGATGAAGTTATTGGATAGGTACGCATAGGTAGTTGCAAAAATAGATTAAAAGTTGATTAAAAGGCATGAAAATTATTTTCTCTACCAGTCTGTCTACCTAGTTATTTTTCTATCTAGTAGGTACCATCCACTCATCCGATGTAGTGATACATTTATTAGATAGATACATATAAATATTTGCGATAAGGCTTTAATATTAATTTTATCTGTCTACCTACTTATCTATCTGTAAAGTAGGTACCATTCACTCACACGATGTAGTGATAGATTTAGATAGATACAGATAGTTGTAACATAGAATTAAAGTTAAATAGAAGGCATCAGTATTTCTTTTTTCGACCTGCCAGTCTACCTACCTATCTGTTTATCTAGTAGGTACCATCCACTCACCCGATGTAGTGACATTTATTAAATAGGTACGTACGTATACATAGTTGCCAAAAATTGATTAAAAGTTTATTAAAATGCACCAGTATTCATTTTCTGTACCCTATCTATCTAGTAGGCACCATCCACTCACCCGATGTAGTGATAGATTTATTAGATAGATACCGGGTACATATGGATAGTTGAATAAATACATTAACAGTTTGTTACAAGGCATTAGTATTTTTTTTCTCTACCTGTATGCCTACGTATCTATCTTGAAGGTACCATCCACTCACCCGATGTAGTGATAGACTTATTTGATAGATACATGTAGATAGTTGAAAAATAAATTAAAAATTAAAAGGCATCAGTATTTATTTTCCTCTCTCCTATCTATCTACTAGGTACCATCCACTCCCCCGATGTAGTGATAGATTTATTAGACAGATACATATAGTTAATTGCAAAAATAGATTAAAAGTTAATTAAAAGGCATCAATATTAATTTTCTTTACCCTATCTGTCTATCAGGTAGGTACCATCCATTAACACGATGTAGTGATAGATTTATTAGATACATAATGAGAGTTACGAAAACAGATTAAAAGTTGATTAAAAGACATCTACATTTATTTTCTCTACCTGTCTGTCTACCTACCTACCCGTCTGTCTAGTAGGTACCATCCACTCACCCGATGTAGTAACATTTATTAGATACATATAGATGGTTACAAAGATTAAAAGTTGAACAAAAGACATCAATATTTATTTTATCTACCTGTCTGCCTACCTACCGTCTGTCTACCGAGTAGATGCCATCCACTCATCTGATGTAGGCAGGGGGGACACAATCTGGCCGCACTATGGGGTGGTACTGGTACTACTACTCTGCGGCCAGATTGTGTTATGAAGAATACTGCCACCGTATTCCCTGCGTGTCGTAAAAGGCGACTAAAAGGGGTGGGGTGAGGGGACTAGGGACCCCCTCCTCTGTTGTATAGTTCCTAAAAAGAGACAGGCCAGAGAAAGGGATGAGGAACTGAGTTATCCCCGTACCCTGAAGATTGGGTCTGTGAATGTGCGTGGATGTAGTACGATTGAGGCTAAAAGGGAGGAGATTGGGAGAATGTTTGTGAGAAGAAAGTTGGATGTGTTAGCTTTGAGTGAAACGAAGATGAAAGGGAAGGATGAGTTTATGTTTGGAAGTGTGAATGGAAGATTGTCAGGTGTTGATAGAGGAAGGGCAAGAGAAGGTGTGGCCTTGTTAGTGAGTCCGGAAGTACAGCAGTGTGTGATTGAATGGAAGGAGGTGTCATCGAGACTGATATGGGTGAAAGCGAAATTTGAACGTGAGTTGTGGGTGTTTGTGAGTGCATATGGGCCTGGTAGTGAAAGGGATGAAGAAGAGAGGGAGTCTTTCTGGAATGATGTTGATGAGTGTCTGCAGAGTTTTGGAGCGAATGTGAATGTGGTAATGATGGGAGATCTGAATGCTAGAGTGGGAAATGTAGCAGTTGAAGGTGTAGTTGGTATGCATGGTGTGCCTGGAAGAAATGAAAATGGGGAGCGAATGATAGCGATGTGTGTTGAGCAAGAGATGGTGATTGGAAATACGCTGTTTGAGAAGAAAGATATTTATAAGTATACATGGGTGAGACAGGAGGGTGGAAGGGTTGTTGATAGAGCTTTGATGGACTATGTGGTTGTGTCTAGGAATGCAATAGGAAGATTGTTGGATGTGAGAGTTCTGAGAGGGAAGGGTGGAGGTATGTCTGACCACTACCTGGTGGAGGGAAAGTTAAGAGTAGGTAAGAGATGGGTGAGAGCTAGGAGGGTTAGGTGTGGCAGGGAGGTTTTGAAAGTGAGTTGGATAAAAGAGAGAAAAAGATAGAGTATCAGGAGAAATTGAAAGATGAGTGGAAAGCAGTGAAAGATCAGGAAAATGGCAGTGTGGAGGAGGAATGGCAGTTGTTTAAGAGTGCTGTGGTGGGGCATGCAGAAGAGGTGTGTGGTGTGAGACGTGTGGGTGGTGGTGTAAGAAAAGGAAGTGAATGGTGGTGCGAGGAAGTAAGTATGGCTGTGGCCGAGAAGAGACGTGCATATGAAGTGTGGCTGTAGAGGAAGGATGAGATGTCATATGAAAGGTATAAGGAAAAGAGGAATAGGGCGAGAAGGACTGTGCGTGATGCTAAAGTGGCAGCAGATGAGAGGTGGGGTAGGCGGCTGAAAGAGAATTTTCAACAGAATAAGAAAATGTTTTGGAAGGAGGTGAAAAGGGTGCGAAAGGGAGAGTCTGGGAAGGAGGAACGAGTAAAAGCAGAGGATGGAAGGATGTTAATTGAGATGGATGCAGTATGGAAGAGATGGGCAGAGTATTTTGAAAGATTGTTAAATGTAGAGGAGTAAAGGGTGGTTGAGATTGTGGCGGATGGAAGAGTGCAGGGAATAAATGTGTTGGGAGAGTTGAATGATTCTTTGATCACGAAGGAGGAAGTGGAGAAGGCAGTAAAGGAGATGAAAACAGGGAAAGCTGCATGTATGGATGGGTGTGCTGTGGAATGCCTGAAGGGTGGTGGAGTGACTATTGTTGACTGGTTAGTAAGACTGTTGAATGTGTGCTTTGTGAAAGGTATGGTGCCAATTGACTGAGCAAGTGCTTGTGTGGTTCCATTGTTTAAAGGCAAGGGTGATAAGCATGAATGTACTAGCTTTAGGGGAATAAGTCTGTTGAGTGTTGCAGGTAAGGTGTATGGTAGAGTGTTAATTATGAGAGTTAGAGAGGGTACAGAGGGAGTGATTGGTGATGAGCAGTGTGGTTTTATGAGAGGGAGGGGATGCGTGGATCAGGTGTTTGCTGTGAGACAAGTGTGTGAAAAGTATTTAGCGAAAGGCAAGGATGTGTTTTGGGCATTTATGGATTTAGAGAAAGCGTATGATAGAATTGATAGGGAGTCTTTGTGGACTGTTTTAAGATTGTGTGGACTTGATGGTAGGTTACTAAAAGGGGTGAAAAGTTTTTATGTAAATAGTAGAGCGTGTGTAAGAGTGGGAAATGCTGTGAGTGATTGGTTTCCCGTGAGAGTGAGGCTGTGGCAGGGATGTGTGATGTCGCCTTGGTTGTTTAACATTTACATGGATGGTGTTGTAAGGGAGGTAAATGCAAGAGTTTTAGGTGGAGGTCTGAGTCTGGTGAATGTTGATGGTGGAGAGTTGAATCTGAAGCAGCTGTTGTTTGCAGATGATACTGTACTGGTGGCTGATTCAGAGGAGAGATTGAAACAGTTGGTAGAGGAGTTTGGAAGGGTGTGTGAAAGGAGGAAATTGAAAGTAAATGAGAATAAGAGTAAAGTGATGAAGTGTACGAGATTGGTAGATGGTAGGGGGATGAATATAGTTTTGAATGGTGTGTTGCTTGAGGAGGTAGAGTGTTTTAAATATCTAGGGTCACATGTTGCTGTGGATGAAAGAATAGATGCAGAAGTGAAGTTTAGAATAAATGAAGTAGGAAAGGTGCTGGGAGGAATGAAAAAAGTGTTTAGATGTCGTTCGCTTAGAATGGATGTAAAGAGAAGGCTGTATGAGGGTGTTGTGGTACCGACTGCTTTATATGGGGCTGAAACATGGAATATGGGTGTAGCAGAGAGGAAAAGTTTGAATGTAATGGAGATGAGGTGTCTGAGGAGTATGTGTGGAGTGACGCGTATGGATCGAGTGCGAAATGATGAAGTGCGAAGGAGAACTGGAGTTGTTCGGGAGATGGCTGGTAGAGTTGAGCAGAGGGTGTCGCGATGGCTTGGGCATATGGAGAGAATGGATAATGAGCGATTGGTGAAAAAGATGACTAGATCTGATGTGAGAGGTGTAAGGCTGAGAGGAAGACCACGAATAGGATGAATGGACAATGTGAAGAGAGTGCTGGATGCGAGAGGGATGTCTGTTGAGCAAGGAAGAGTGGCTGTGCATGACAGAAATAAATGGAGAGAAATTGTGAATGAATAATTGATGACGCAGCCCGGAGGGGATATTCTCCCGCATTTGGTCTGATCAGCTAGTCAGGTCAGGTGCGGGAAAGGGGATGGGTCTGTTATGATGTGGCAGGGGTAAACCAGCTCTGCTGTTGGGCCCTGCTGCGGATGTCACTGATTGCACTGTGCAGTTGACCCTTGTGCGGTGTGGTGGGGTGAGGATCTGTCCGTTTTCCCCTTTGGGGCTAAGATGCGAATGAGTGTGTTTGAATGGATGAGTAAATGGGGAGTGTGTCGTCCTATCTCGGCTACCTCCCTTTCCTTGGGGGAAGCAGCCTAGTTATATATATAGATAGATAGGATTTAAAGAAAAGCGGATTAAAATGTTTGTGGTAAGCAGCTGCCAGGAAGTGAATTATTCCCTTCTTTCCTTCCTCGTCTTCCCACCTTCCTTCTTCCTTCTTCTTCTTTCCTTCCTCGTCTTCCCACCTTCCTTCTTCCTTCTTCTTCTTTCCTTCCTCGTCTTCCCACCTTCCTTTTTCTTCTTTCCTTCCTCGTCTTCCCACCTTCCTTCCTCCTTCTTATTTCCTTCCTCCTCTTCCCATCTTCCCTCTTCCTTCATCATCTCTCCTTCCTTCCTCGTCTTCCCACCTTCCTTCGCCCCTCTTCCTTCCTTCCTCGTCTTCCCACCTTCCTTCGCCCCTCTTCCTTCCTCATCTTCCCACCTTCCTTCGCCCCTCTTCCTTCCTTCCTCGTCTTCCCACCTTCCTTCGCCCCTCTTCCTTCCTTCCTCGTCTTCCCACCTTCCTTCGCCCCTCTTCCTTCCTTCCTCATCTTCCCACCTTCCTTCCTCGTCTTCCCACCTTCCTTCGTCCCTCTTCCTTCCTTCCTCGTCGTTCCACCTTCCTCCTTCCTTCTTCTTCTTTCCTTCCTCGTCTTCCCACCTTCCTCCTTCCTTCTTCTTCTTTCCTTCCTCGTCTTCCCACCTTCCTTCCCATTCCTTCTTCGTTCTTTTCTTCATTCCCTTCCCTCCCTCTCCTCATTCTCTTTCCTCTGTCCCTCCTTCCCTCCCTCTGTCCCTCCTTCCTTCCCTCTCCATATTTTCTCCTTCCCTCCTTCCCAATCTTCCTTCATCCTTTCATCCTCCTTCCCCTCTTTTCACTTCCCTCCTCCCTCTCCTCCTCTCCTCTTCCATTCCTCTTCCTCTCTTCCTGTCTTCCTCTCCTCTTTCCATTCCCCTTCCTCTCTTCCTCTCCTCTTTCCATTCCCCTTCCTCTCTTCCTCTCCTCTTTCCATTCCCCTTCCTCTCTTCCTGTCTTCCTCTCCTCTTTTCATTCCCCTTCCTCTCTTCCTGTCTTCCTCTCCTCTTTCCATTCCTCTTCCTCTCTTCCTGTCTTCCTCTCTTCCTCTCGTCTTTCCATTCCTCTTCCTGTCTTCCTCTCTTCCTCTCGTCTTTCCATTCCTCTTCCTGTCTTCCTCTCTTCCTGTCTTCCTGTCTTCCTATCTTCCTCTCCTCTTCTCGTCTCCATTGCACTTCCTCTCTATCTTTGTGTTGTAACTTCCATCAGAAAAATATAAAATACAGTATTGCCCTTCTGTTTTCCTCCCCATTTCTCTCTCTCTCTCTCTCTCTCTCTCTCTCTCTCACACACACACACACACACACACACACACGCGCACACACGCGCGCACACACACACACACACACACACACACACACACTAACTGGGGATTTCAATACAAATATAAACTGGAATACTCTAGATATAATTAGCCAAGAAAGCTGTTGGGACCAAAAGCTCCTGGATCTCGTGCAAGAGTTTTTCCTAACGCAACATGTGAGGGAAACCACCAGAAAAAGAGGACTTGATGTACCTTCAGTGCTAGATCTAATATTTACTAGGCAAGAAAATGATATTGACAGTTTAATATATCACCCTCCACTCGGCAAAAGCGATCATGCAGTACTAAATTACAACTTCAGGATAGCATATGACATAGTTAACAGCAATGACAGTTACAAAAAGAGCATAAACTATAAAAAGGGAAATTATCAAGACCTAAAGAAGTATTTCTTAGAAGTTGATTGGGAAAATGAGCCTAGAGGACAAGATTTAAATGCTGTATATAAAAAATTCTGTGAATTTTATGAAATAGGAGTCCAGAAGTACATCCCACAGCACAAAGAAGCAGATAAGAAAATACAGAAATGGTTCAATACAGAATATAAAAAATCAAAAGAAGAGATTTGTTGTGGAATAGATACAGAAGACACAATAGTGAAAGGGCGTATAATAATTACAAACAGGCAAGAAACGATTATACAAGAATAAGGAGGGAAGCCCAAAAACAGTTTGAGGAGGATATAATAAATAAAAGTAGTGATCAATCAAAGCTGTTTTACAGCTACATCAGAAGCAAAACCAAAGTAAAAGATATAATACAATCCATTACGGACGAGCGAATCACTTAAACACAAGAGAAAGATATTTGTGAAGCACTAAATAAGAATTTCCAATTAGTTTTTACAGAAGAAAATTTTTTTGAGACGGACTATGTGGAACACGCATGTCCACACATACTACCAGATATACAAATAGCAGAAAAAGTAATACAGGAGGAGTTAAGTAAATTAGACAGAGGAAAAGCAAGTGGTCCTGATGAAATTTCATGTTGAGTACTACAAGAATGTGCAGAGGAGTTAAGCAAACCATTATTTTCAATTTTCAAGAAATCCTTGAGTCAAGGTAAACTACCTGATATTTGGAAAAAAGCAAATATTGTCCCCTTATTCAAGAAAGGAAATAGACAAAATCCACTCAACTACCGACCAGTATCACTGACCAGTGTTGTAAGCAAGGTATTAGAAAAACTTATAAGAAAAGCTTGGGTAAATCATCTAGAAGAACACAGTATGATAACAGAAAGACAGTTTGGTTTCAGAAAAGGAAAATCATGTGTTACTAATCTGTTGAGCTACTATGACAGAGTAACAAACACAATACAGGAAAGAGAAGGATGGGTGGACAGTATCTATTTAGATTTCAAGAAAGCTTTTGACACAGTACCACACCAAAGACTTTTATGAAAACTGTACCATCAAGGAGGAATTCGAGGCAAACTGTTTTGTTGGATGCAAGACTTTCTCATAAAAAGAGAAATGAGAACAGTACTAAGAGGAAACTACTCTTCATGGACAGAAGTGACTAGTGGAGTACCACAGGGTTCAGTGCTGGCACCAATCATGTTTTCAGTGTCTATAAATGATATAAACAGTAACACTGGAAATGAGAGCTATCTGAATATGTTTGCAGATGATGCAAAAATACAAAGGAGAATTACTAACACAGACTCTTGTAAAGAGCTACAAGAAGAATTAAATAAACTTCATGAATGGAGTAGTACATGGCAAATGGAATTCAATGTGGACAAGTGTCATGTAATCAAGTTTGGTAAAAGTGGAAAAAGACCTGATTGGGATTATACGTTAGGAAATAAAACCCTATACACATCAGAAAGAGAGAAGGACCTAGGTGTGATTATCAATAACAGACTATCTCTGGCTGACCACATCAGCGAGAAGGTACGGAACATGTATACACTGCTTGCAAATATGAGAATAGCGTTCACATACATAAATGAAGACATGCTAAGAAGGATAATAACATCATTCATTAGACCAACCGTGGAATATGCATCAGTAGTCTGGAGTCCTCATCTCAAAAAACACATAGACAAGATTGAAAAAGTTCAAAGGGCCACTACAAGATGGATACCAAGCTTAAGGGACCTAAGCTACGAAGAAAGACTAAATAACCTGAATCTACCAACACTACAAGAGAGAAGGAAAAGAGGTGACATGATAATGCTATATAATTGCATATCAGGGAAGGAGAAAATAGACATAAATGATTACTTAACATATGGAGAAGCATCAGCAAGAGGACACTGCAAAAAACTGCATAAGAAGAGAGGTGATAAAGACGTAAGGAAATTCAGTTTCCCAAACAGAGCAATTGATCAGTGGAATGCACTACCGAATGAAATAGTGTGTGCCAAAACAATTCACAAATTTAAGGATATGTACGATAAATATGGTTTAAGACACGGGACAGTACGAGCTTGACTCATTCCTGTAAAGATACAATTAGGTAAGTACACACACACACACACACACACACACACACACACACACACACACACACACACGATCCTAGGTATTACAGAATTTGACACACACACACACACACACACGCACAAACACACACACACACACACACACACACACACACACACACATACATATGCAGAGAGAGGGAGAGAGAGGATGGTTTGGTGTCTTGGGGTCAGGCTGAGGTAGGAGAGAAAGAGAGAGTTTGAAATGACGTGAGAGAGGCTGTGGCTGTAACTGGTCAGTAGGGCCGTTCCTGAATTATACGGAAGTCAGAAACCAAGGACTGTTCTTGGAGTAACATGGGGACCATTCCTGAAAAGTAAGAAACTGGGAAGGGAAGGAATGAAGGAATTAAGGAAAGGTGCAGAAGTAGCGTCAAGGCGCACCGTGGCTGTGTGGCACTAAGGCTGGCGTGTAAATGGTGTCAGGGAGAAAAGGTGAAGGTGAGACAGGGAAATATCAAGAAGAGAGGCGGGACAGAAGAGCAGAAGAGGACAGGAAGGAGAGAACAATGGAAGACAAACCGACTCTTTGTAGTGACCTCTTACCACAGGCAGGCCTACTGGCCAAGTATTCTTTGCCTGCCTGCATACAAGCAGGGCTACTGGCCAAGTATTCTGTGCCTGCCTGCATACAAGCAGGGCTACTGGCCAAGTATTCTTTGCCTGCCTCCATACAAGCAGGGCTACTGGCCAAGTATTCTTTGCCTGCCTTCATACAAGCAGGGCTACTGGCCAAGTATTCTTTGCCTGCCTCCATACAAGCAGGGCTACTGGCCAAGTATTCTTTGCCTGCCTGCATAGGGCAGTGGGAAGGGAGCAAGACAAACGGGAGAGTAGAAGCCTACGTAAGGAAAAAACAGAGAGCGGGCAGGTGATATGAGTATATAGAGATGATATTAGAGGGGAAGGAGTGATGGGAAGGGAACAGAGGCGAAACAGAGAGAGAGAGAGAGAGAGAGAGAGGTCTGAAGGTGTGAAATTATAAGAGAAGTGCAGTGGGGAGCGGGAAGAAGTAGGCTGTTTAGGAGATGGAGGCAGTGAGAGAGGGAAAATAGGGAGTGGGGGACTGGGAGATGTAAATTTGGGGCGTGATGGAGCGAGAGTAATTTTCTGGATGGGTGAGGGAGGAGTGAAGGATGAGGCAGTGAATTAAAATCGAGAGACTGGGGTTTGAGTGTGTCATTGTTGGAACAGGTCTAATATTTCACTCCAGCCAATGCAAGATGATTTTATTCAGCTGTGAGTGAATTATAGGAGCCTGAGAGAGTTATCTGAGGCTTTAGCAGGAATCTGAGGAGTTAGTGAATGAAGATTATTATTATGTATTTGAATGGTAAAGATTTATCGAAGTCTATCTATCTATCTATTGCCAGACGCCTCAATCCCGTTTGGGGTGGCCACAAACAAATCGCCTCCAAGTCGCCCTGTCCCCCGCCATTTCACTGCCCTGCTCCCAACTCACACCCCCCTCATATACCTCTCCACCCCATCCCTCCATCTCATCCTCGGCCTCCCTCTCCCTCTTCCCCCCTCCACCTCACTCACATACACTCTCTTCGTCAGTCTTTCACCCTCCATCCTCTCCACATGGCCAAACCACCTCAGTGTGTTCCTCATAACGCTTCCTATCACATCCACATCCACACTACAACGCTCCTTTATATTCTCATTCGTCAGCCTGTCTTTCCATGTGACTCCACAGGCTCCTCTTAAATAACTCATTTCCACTGCTCTCACTCTTGACTTGTGTCCTTCCAACAATGTCCAAGCTTCACTTCCATATGTTAGAGTTGGTATCACAATACTGTCATGTAGTAACTTTTTCACTTCCATGCTCACTTCCCTGTTTCTTATCACTGCTTTCAAAGAACCAGCAACCTTTCTTCCCTGATGTACCCTTTCAAGCACTTCACCCTCCAAACCTCCATCCTTACTCATCACACTACCCAAGTACTTAAACGTACTCACATTTTCCAATTCCTCACCATCCAACCTCACTGTCCATTCACTGACTTCACCTCTCTCAAAGACCATCACTTTACTCTTCCCTACATTCACCTTTAGATTCCATTTCTTACACACTCTCCCAAACTCATCCACCAAGCCTTGCAGCTCCCCTTCGTCTTCACTCAACAACACAGTATCATCTGCAAACAACAGTACAGGGAGTTTCCAAACACTATCCTCTCTCACTAGGGCCACTCCAACATCCACTACCCTACCTTGTACCTCTTTTATTACCCCATCCATGTACAGATTGAACAACCATGGAGACATGACACATCCCTGTTTCAACCCAACATTCAAAGAGAAAAATTCACTTAGTTCACCATCCACACGCACTGCAGCCTTTGCACCATCGTACATACTCTTCACAGCATTCAAAAACTTCCCATCTACTCCATATATTCTTAACACTTTCCACAATCCTTGTCTATCCACCCTGTCATATGCTTTCTCCAAATCCATGAAAGCCGCATACAACTTCTTTCCCTTCTCTAGAAACTTTTCCACTAAAGATCTAAGAATGAATATCTGATCTACACAACCTCTTCCCTTCCTAAAGCCTCCCTGTTCTTCTCCAACTAATTTCTCTGTTCTTTCTCTAACTCTGTCAATAAGTATCCTACCATACACTTTTCCTATTATACTAAGAAGACAAATGCTCCTATGATTACCACACACTTCTTTTCCCCCTTTTCCTTTGTACAAGGGAATAATTATACCTGACTTCCAATCCTCCGGGACTCTACATTCCCCCCAGGCCAATCTGCATATCTTCCACATCCATTCTGCTACTATCTCTCCCCATGCTTCAGCATTTCACCACACACTCCATCAATTCCTGGGGCTTTCCCTGATTTAACTTTCTTCATTGCTTCCACAACTTCTATCCTACTGATTTCTTCCTGTCTTCTCACCTCCCTCCTTCTCCCAGACATTCCCCAGCCACTTATACTTGCATTACTTCCATCCTCTGTGTTCAACAATTCCTTAAAGTGTTCTCTCCATCTGCTCACTTTTTCTCACTTCTCCACTAGTAATCTACCATTTTTATCTTTCACTCCCCTGCTAACTTCACTTCCACCCTGTCTTACTCTTTTCACCTCTTTCCAGAACATTTTCTTACAGTCCCTCCACGTTACACGCAAATTCCTTCCAAATTCCTCATCCACTCTCTTCTTACTCTCTCTCACTAATCTTTTCACCTCACTCTTTCTTTCTACATATAACTCTCTCTTCCGCCTCTCAACTTCTTCCACGCCCCTGTTTCTCATCCATTCATTGTATGCTTTCTTCTTTGGTGCCACAGCCTGTATCACGTCTTCAGTCCACCACGCTGTTCCTTGCACCCCCCTCCGTCTTCTCTTCCTTCCACACACCACATCACATGCTGCACATATTTCTTCTGTAAATATCCTACACACACCTTCCACATCTCTCATCTGCTCCAATTTATATTTGCCCAATCGTTCCTCCACGTCTCTCTTATACTCTGCCTTTTTCTCATCCTCTTGTAACCTTTCCACTCTCCTTTCAAACACTCCTTCCTCTCGTCTTTCCCTTCTTCTATTCCTCCATCTTACTTGAATCCTAATTCTGGCCACCACCAAGTAGTGGTCAGAAAGTCCACTCCCCCAACCTCTATAAGCTCTTGCATCCATTACACATCTTCGCATCCTTTCATCCACACACACATAATCAATCATTGCCTTCCTTTCATTCAGTTCACCACCCACCCTTCTCATCACTCGCCATATATACCTGCAGATCATTTTATGCCTGAAGAGGGTATTGGCTATCACCAACCTCCTCCCAGCACAAATGTCCACTAACGCACTCCCATTCTCATCTATCTCAGCAGGCACACCCCACTCGCCAACTATTCCATCCACCTTCACATTCCCAACTTTACCATTCATATCACCGATCAAAAACACTCTCTCATTCCTTCCAAACTTTTCCATGCACACTTGTACATTTGTCCAGAACTCTTCTCTCACTCTTCTAGCACGATCTTGCTTTGGCGCATACACACACACAATCGCCCACATTTGTATTCCAACTTTCAACTTTACCTGCACAATAAGGATATTAACCAGCCATATCCGAAAATAAATTGCTAAGGAAGAGGAGCTAGGGACCCTCCTTAACCGATGAGAATACGGTCCTGCGCATCGCTCTGATCCACCTGGTGAAGAGGAAATTCAGTTCAAGGCTAATCTGCATTTCCTTGTGTCAGCCTTGAAAAGTTGGCTTGAAACGTTTTCTTTGGTTCTCCTACAAAGTTTTTTATGGTATCAT
The DNA here is from genome assembly GCF_032717465.1 of Coenobita brevimanus. Classification (NCBI taxonomy): domain Eukaryota; kingdom Metazoa; phylum Arthropoda; class Malacostraca; order Decapoda; family Coenobitidae; genus Coenobita; species Coenobita brevimanus. The sequence continues at coordinate 2,841,727 of NC_137039.1, forward strand.
AACTGGGGTAACATTTTTGGTTCTTCTTCGCTTCTGTTTTTACCCTTCCTGCTTGGTTTTCGGTGACAACAGGGCCGGCTTTAAGTCAGTTGAACGAATTGCTCCCATTTGGGCCCCGTGCCTTAGGGGGCCCCATGCTAAGGAGCTATGGTAGGGGAGAGCGGTCATTGTTCAGACAGTGGCATGGTTAGGACAGTGAATTTCCTGAGAAATGTATGGGAGCTAGGGTCGTGAGGTCTTGCGTGAAAATGCGAAAGTTTCTTTACTTCGACCACACGAAACTCCGAGCTACAAACTCGTTTTCGATGCAGGTCAGATTTTTTTTTTTTTTCACTTCCAGTGTTGTAATTTGAGTGTATATCGTAAGCTGTAACTCCATGCATGTGTCAAGCAGCGAATCATGCATTATTATGGTGAAACTGGGGTCCCCCCGCACACGGGCCACTTTTCGGTGGGTGGTGGCTGCCACTTTTTCGTGGCGAGAAGTGAAACGCACGTGTTTTTATGGAAGCCCGCACATAAGCCAATTTTTAGCGGCAGCCACAAAAAAAAAAAAAAAAAATGGTGACCTGGTTCATTTTAACCACCACGCCATGGTGGCTTGCCACTGGTGACTGTCGATGGATGCCGTTAATTCAAATGGCAGCCCGCACACGGACCACTTTGCGGTGGCACTGGCAGACGGTCTGGCACTGTTATGAGAAGGCCGTGGTTTATTTCAGTGTAACATCCGTACACTTGCAAAAATACAGTGTCTCATTTATTTTATGAATCGGTGGATCTTTCCTAGCAGTGGCACAGTTCTTTGATATGTCAGTATTGCATGTTTTGTTAATATCTATATATTTGACACTACAGTAGGTTTCATCATTTTCAGAAAAGCAAAACATGCCATTTTCTTAAATATCTGTGGATCGTATTTGTGTTACACAGTTTATTTCAGTGTAACAACCTTACAACTGCAAAAATACAATGTCTCATTTATGAAATGTGGTTAATTTACTCACAAGTTTTCTCATCAAAATTCTTGTGCAACATGCATGTGTTTTTCTGTTCTTACCTTAACTGCAAGTCTTTCTTCTGTTGGTAAACACTTCATGTTTGTGTTCAGACGTGAAACTGAAGACCCAATTGCAGTCAGCAGATCATCAAAAGAAGCACAGGTCATTCTAAAATAGTTTGTAAACTTCTCTGGGTACGCTCTTAAGTCTTCATGTAGGGTATAAATTGACCCCTGAGAAGCCTATGGCTGATTATCGGGTGCATCCAGTACTTTTTTTTTTTTTTTTTTTTGAAGAGCACAGCGATGACACAAGCCACCTCCTCGACATCCATGATGGAACTGCCTGTGGTTGCCACGAAAAAGTGGTCCGTTTGTTGGGTGTCATAGCATCCCTCTCCACATTTTAGTGGCGCCACGAAAAAGTGGCAGCCACCGTCCACTGAAAAGTGGCCCGTGGGTGGGGAGCCTAAGAGACAAGTTGATTGTTGTACAAGTAGACTAGGTAGTTTTTTTTTTTTTATTAATAATAGAACAGAGGAAGGAAAAACAAACGAATAAAAAAAAAAATACAAACCCATTCACCAGATTACTGGTGTCCTCTGTTCATAAAATATCTGTAACAGTTAGACTTGAACAGCTGTGGGTCGAAGTTTTGAGGGAAACAACTCTGGGGAAGCGAGTTCCAGAGAGTTGCAGTTTGGGGAATGAAAGAATTCTGATAGGCAGAAGTTCTGCAATATGGTAATGTGACAGTCCAGACATGAGCGCTACCAGATGCCCGTGTAGCACGAGGAAAGGCATGGAGAGGTGGCACAATGGACGCACTTCGTCTGAGCATTTGCTAAATTTCCTCCATCCTATATTATTATTATTATTTTTAATCAATTACTCATGTGACCTCGATATTACACACACACACACACACACACACACACACACACACAGGTAAAAACAAGAAGGAACACTTACAGTAAAGCTCGATATTACACACACACACACACACACACACACACACACACACACAGGTAAAAACAAGAGGGAACACTTACAGTAAAGCATGCAACATTTGTACCCAAGACCTGATATTAGAACCGCACATTTAGTTTAGCCCTGTGGCCTTAGCCTCCCTAACACCTCTTCCTAAGCGATTTATGTTGCTTATTACACCGTGTCGTCCTCCTCTGTGTTACTTAAGTCATTCTATATCACCAATCTCTGCATAAATAACGTACAAAAGGATAATAGCCAATTGCATCCAAAAATGAGTCAGTAAGGAAGAGGCGTTTGGGAGCTTCCTTACCTGACGAGAATACGAGCCCTTGGCCTGTATTCGCGTCAGTTAAGGAGGCTGCCAAACATCTTAAGTGATTTATTTGGTTTATTATACCTTCTTGTCCTTTTCGGTGCTTCATAAATCCTTACAATATTACCATACTCTAAATAATGTACAAAAGGATATTAACCAGCCATATCCAAAAATAAATCACTGAGGAAGACATGCCACGGAGCTTTCTCAACCGACGAGAAGCAGAGTCCTTGATTTCCAACACTGCCTGCTTAAAATCCAACTACTTCATATTTTCCTGACCCTCATCCCGTACACCAAGTTTGGTCTGAATCAGATAGAAAAATGTTTGAGTTGGCCATTTCTTAACATTTGTCCTCCAAATCGAATCTATGTAATCTAGGCTGACCCTCAAACCTTCCACTGAGATAGATTCAAATTAAATATAATTAAGTTATAGGCTCATATTCTCGACAGTTAAGGAAGCTGCCTAATACCTCTTCCTTGGCGACTTATTTTTTAATATGGATGGTTAATATTGTTTTGTACGTTATTTATGAGGAGTATGGCTGTATTAAATGGATTTATGTGACCCAAAGGAGGGGAGTAAAGTGTAGTAAACAAATAACTCGCTCATGGAAAGGTGTAAGGGAGCTTCCTTAACCGACGACAATACGGACCATAGAGACAGTCCTTAAGCTTGACGTTTGACCCTTGGGTGGGATTCTCAGACATAAGCTATTGAAATATAGATATATTATTACAGGAAGAACTAGACATGGACAAATTTGGCACTGTTTTCCCTGATCGTCCTGCAGAAAAAATCTATGTATATCCTGCAGTAACTGTGGCCTCGTAACACAGATGCATTTATGACGCTAGAACAGGAGGCAGAGGGAGGTTCGACAGTCTCCCTGTCCTTCCTACAAATCAAAACCAGAGTACCACCATCGTTCTCTGTGGAAATAATACTTTGAAACTATATCTGATTTTCAAAGCATGTCTAATGTGTGGATTTACGCTGGCACACTTCATTCAGTGGCCGAGTTGGTAGAGAGGTGGCCTGCAGTCCCACTGGTCCTGGGTTCGAATCCCGGCTGGGGCAGGGAACAATTTAATTTTTTGAATTTCGCTAAAACAGACTTTACTGATTCACCATCAGACCGCCGACATATTAATATATATATATATATATATATATATATATATATATATATATATATATATATATATATTTCCAATACATCAGTCCTGTGCGAGACAGCCCTGGAATGTATTCAGTATGGACGGTGGATGTTAGCGCCGAAGTGGTGACATGTGGTGTATGGTATGCAGGAGGACTGCTGAGCCTTAGGGAACGGACTGTGAAGCCCATGCCTAGAGTCGGAAGCATGAGAGAGACAGAGAGATATATATCGCACAGGTGAGGGCTTGTGTAAAATTATTGATAATTCCATCTCACTTTGGTAAACAAGGAGAGAGAGAGAGAGAGAGAGAGAGAGAGAGAGAGACGATGGCCACTGTAAAATAATTGATCATCCCACCTTGCTTTGGTAAACATAAGGTCATATTCTTATCATATCGGTATTAAAACGAAAAAAATGCTAATCATTCTGAGACATAACAAGCTGCCTTGATCATTTCGTATATCATCGTAGCCTTCCTGAGCGATACATTTTGGAGCCAGTGTACAGTACATTATTATTATTATATTCTTTCTTCCTTCCTTCTTTCCTTCCGTCCTCTCCTATCTTTATTTCCTTCATTCTTTCCTCTTCCTTCTGCCTAAGGGTGACTCTACACTCCCTCTTCTTTCTTTCCTTCATTCTTTCCTCTTCCTCCTTCCTACGGGTGACTCTACACTCCCTCTTCTTTCTTTCCTTCATTTTTTCCTCTTTCTTCTGCCTATGGGTGACTCTACACTGAGTGACAAGCCAAATGGTTTCCTGTACACCAGGAAACCATTTACTATGCTGGGTGGTAACCATATTACCAAATTATGGCCCCTGGTGGTTTAGTTGGTAATTAAGGCACTCCAATCGGATTGAGCCAGTGCAGGTTTGTACCCAAGGGATGGTTGGGGTTTATTGCTAACGTAATGCCACTCAGGGATGAGTGAGGCTGGTCAGTCATCTTAAATGTCAGGACCAACTTGCCTAGCACCGGGCTCCCACGCTCCTCATGGGGCAACGTAGTATTGGATGATGATGAATGGATGGATTATTATTATTATTATTGCTAGAATATCTTGTGTATCATATAACATTATCTAGGGCTGCGTGTATGAGTATGGCATAAATGATAGCATATAAAACATTAACCATAAGCCCGTGGATAGGACAAAAAAAAAAAAAAAAAATCATGAATCCTTGACAGTAGATAGCAAGTAAAAAGAAATAAGTAATACTCGGTGATTAGCTTAATTACCGTCATTATTTTTTTGGGGGACAGATAATGACCTTGACCGCCCTTCCAATGCACCACCTATGAACTAACTCACTTCAAATTTCTTTCTCATTCTTTCAGTTCTTTAACTTCGTGTCAACTCCGTAAAATGGCCTTGGGCTAGTGACAATAATATCAGAAGTTCTTGAATTCAAACCCACAATAAAAAAACAAAGTATTCCTCACTTTATTTCTTTTTCATTACTGGGTTTTATTGGAGCCAGAATATTAACTTCATGTATCTGTCAAAATATAAACTCACATTTCAACGTTTTCTTTTCCCCATTGCCTACAACTCTAACTTTAAAGGTATACTTTAGAGGTATACCTAGGAGTGGAAATATTAGATGGGAAAGAGAAGCAGCTTAGAGCCTATGTGGGATGAAACTACAGGCACTGAGAAAGATCTGAATTAATAAATGAGAAAAATACTGGAAGCAGCTCACATTTGTGTAAAACATGTAGCTAACCATAGGGAGGGATTTCTCAGACTATACAGGAACACAGCAAGGAGAGTATTAATGGAGCAATCAGGGGTGCGGTAGAACGAGAAGGGGGAGGGAATTGCCAGGGATATAAATGTCCATCATCCACTCACTTGATGTAGTGCTTACCTTTTCTTTTTTCACCTTTATCATTCTTTCTTTGTGTCTACCCTCCTCTCTTCTATTTCTCCCATCTTTCCTCTTACTTTTCATTACTCTTCTTTCGTTTTCAGGTGGCTTTACATTGAGTGACAAGCCTAATGGTTTCCTGAAGCCAAGAAACTATTTACAACGCTGGGTGGTAACATATAACCAACCTATACGTGTTCCCTACGTGTCAACAAGTGGGCTGGCAGAGGGTTAGTGCCCCTCCCCGTAAAACAACTAACTCAAAAACAAACGGACACCCCTTATGGGATTATGGCATCTGGCTATATAGACAGATAGATAAATGTCTCGGCTCTGTCATCTCTTTTTCACACTCTCTGAAGATTGTTCCGTGTAGCCCGAAACTCTAGCGAAAATCAAGACTTCCAGCTGTGTCCTGTGTCCCTCTCCCAGCCAACATTTCCACTTGTCACAATGAATCATGTACAGTTGGCAACATGTGCACTTGGTACAGCATCAGTGTGTGGCAGAGGTGTGGCATTTGGTACACTTAACAACTTTGACATAATGACATGGTTGTTGGTGGCACTGACAGGAAGGCACGCAGGTGTTAAATATTAGTTGAAATGACCAGGTAACCGTGATGCATGAACGTTAGAAACTGTAGCTAGACCTCCACTTCACACACACACACACACACACACACACCATGTCATGACAAGTATATAAACAAGATGATAAAGTTGATGTACTCAAATGTGGATGGAATGGTATCTAAATTACTAGAGATGAATGATTATGTCAGAGAAAATGAACCACAAATAATATGCCTAACTGAAACAAAATTAACACCAAGGATATCCAATGACATACTAAACTTAGAGGAATACAATATATAAGAAGAGACAGAAATTTAAAAAAAGGAGGAGGAATTATAATATTAACTAAGAAAAATCTAAAAGTCAATGAAATAAAACTAGATATACCATCACAAGTAGAACTGATTGCAGTAGAGATCAACACATCTGAAGGTAAAGTAATTGTGGCCAATTTGTACATGCCACCCAGATCAAACACATGGGAAAGAGATGAATATGAGGACCTGGCAGAGAGTACAATTCAGAGTTTAAGATCATTACTACATAAAATGGAAGAGAAATCGGAAAGAATTATACTAACTGGGGATTTTAATACAAATATAAATTGGAATACTCTAGATATAATTAGCCAAGAAAGCTGTTGGGACCAAAAGCTCCTGGATCTCGTACAAGAGTTTTTCCTAACGCAACAGGTGAGGGAAACCACCAGAAAAAGAGGACTTGATGTACCTTCAGTGCTAGATCTAATATTTACTAGGCAAGAAAATGATATTGACAGTGTAATATATCACCCTCCACTTGGCAAAAGCGATCATGCAGTACTAAATTATAACTTCACGATAGCATATGACATAGTAAACAGCAATGACAGTTACAAAAGGAGCGTAAACTATAAAAATGGAAATTATCAAGACCTAAAGAAGTATTTCTTAGAAGTTGATTGGGAAAATGAGCTTAGAGGACAAGATTTAAATGCTGTATATAAAAAATTCTGCGAATTTTATGAAATAGGAGTCCAGAAGTACATCGCACAGCACAAAGAAGCAGATAAGAAAATACAGAGATGGTTCAATACAGAATGTAAAAAATCAAAAGAAAGAAGAGATTTGTTGTGGAATAGATACAGAAGACACAATAGTGAAAGGCCGTATTATAATTACAAACAGGCAAGAAATGATTATACAAGAATAAGGAGGGAAGCCCAAAAACAGTTTGAGGAGGATATAATAAATTAAAGTAGTGATCAACCAATGCTGTTTACAGCTATATCAGAAGCAAAACCAAAGTAAAAGATATAATACAAACGGCCATGCCACATTGAGTACACCGCTTCCCGTCTGATCAGCGAAGTTAAGCAACGTTGGGTCTGGTTAGTACTTGGATGGGTGACCGCCTGGGAACACCAGATGCTGTTGGCATTCCTATGTGTCAAGTAGGGTTGGTGGAGGATTAGTGCCCCTCCCTGTAAAACAATTAACTCTAAGCCCTTGACCACCCCGTTTAGGATACATGGCGTCTGGCAATGAAAAAAAATTATGGACGAGGGAATCACTTATACACAAGAGAAAGATATTTGTGAAGCACTAAATAAGAATTTCCAATTAGTTCATACAGAAGAAAAAAAATTTGAGAGGGACTATGTGGTACATGCATGTCCACACATACTACCAGATATACAAATAGCAGAAAAAGTAATGCAGGAGGAGTTAAGTAGATTAGACAGAGGAAAAGCCAGTGGTCCTGATGAAATTTCATGTTGGGTACTACGAGAATGTGCAAAGGAGTTAAGTAAACCATTATTTTTAATTTTCAAGAAATCCTTGAGTCAAGGTAAACTACCTGATATTTGGAAAAAAAGCAAATATTGTCCCCTTATTCAAGAAAGGAAATAGACAAAATCCACTCAACTACCGACCAGTATCACTGACCAGTGTTGTAAGCAAGGTATTAGAAAAGCTTATAAGGAAAGCTTGGGTAAATCATCTAGAAGAACACAGTATGATAACAGAAAGACAGTTTGGTTTCAGAAAAGGAAAATCATGTGTTACTAATCTGTTGAGCTACTATGACAGAGTAACAAACACAATACAGGAAAGGGAAGGATGGGTGGACAGTATCTATTTAGATTTCAAGAAAGCTTTTGACACAGTACCACACCAAAGACTTTTATGGAATTCGAGGCAAACTGTTTTGTTGGATGCAAGACTTTCTCATAAAAAGAGAAATGAGAACAGTACTAAGAGGAAACTACTCATCATGGAAAGAAGTGACTAGTGGAGTACCACAGGGTTCAGTGCTGGCACCAATCATGTTTTTAGTGTATATAAATGATATAAACAGTAACACTGGAAATGAGAGCTATCTGAATATGTTTGCAGATGATGCAAAAATACAAAGGAGAATTACTAACACAGACTCTTGTAAAGAGCTACAAGAAGAATTAAATAAACTTCATGAATGGAGTAGTACATGGCAAATGGAATTCAATGTGGACAAGTGTCATGTAATCAAGTTTGGTAAAAGTGGAAAAAGACCTGATTGGGATTATGAGTTAGGAAATAAAACCCTATACACATCAGAAAGAGAGAAAGACCTAGGTGTGATTATCAATAACAGACTACCTCCGGCTGACCACATCAGCGAGAAGGTACGGAACATGTATACACTGCTTGCAAATATGAAAATAGCATTCACATACATAAATGAAGACATGCTAAGAAGGATAATAACATCATTCATTAGACCAACCCTGGAATATGCATCAGTAGTCTGGAGTCCTCATCTCAAAAAGACAAGATTGAAAAAGTTCAACGGGCCACTACAAGATGGATACCAAGCTTAAGGGACCTAAGCTACGAAGAGAGACTAAATAAACTGAATCTACCAACACTACAGGAAAGAAGGAAAAGAGGTGACATGATAATGCTATATAAGTGCATATCAGGGAAGGAGAAAATAAACCTAAATGATTACTTAACATATGGAGAAGCATCAGCAAGAGGACACTGCAAAAAACTGCATAAAGAGAGGTGATAAAGACGTAAGGAAATTCAGTTTCCCAAACAGAGCAATTGATCAATGGAATGCACTACCGAATGAAATAGTGTGTGCCAAAACAATTCACAAATTTAAGGATATGTACGATAAACATGGTTTAAGACACGGGACAGTACGAGCTTGACTCATTCCTGTAAAGATACAATTAGGTAAGTACAATTAGGTAAGAACACACACACACACACACACACACACACACACACACACACACACACACTGTACCACGTTTGCGTATGACCAGCTGTACTTACCTAGGAGTGTAGGGCACAAGGAAAACCACACCTATCCGCTCCACTCAGAAAACATACCCTAAGTCAAACGATTTCTTACTAGTAAAAATAAAGGAAAAGGGGAGGCGTTCGACATAGTGGTCTTTATTTTCTTCTATTTCATTGTGTCTAATTACCTTATTATTTATTGATTTATTCATTTACTGCGGCGGGGAGTTTGAATGAGCCGTATAAAAACACGAGGGACACCGAGAGAAAAATGTTAATGTTGCCAATTCCAGGTGACATGGTAAATCGAGGTGGCTTTTACCGGTGTTTATGTGGCGGTCAAATCGTTAACCAGAACCAACCACCGGAACCAATTACCGGAAGCAATTACCGCAACTAATCACCGCAACTAATTACCGGATATAAGTACCTTTAAGCCTGAACTAAACACAAGCTTCATATATTACAGCCTATCTATCTGTCTATGTATCTTTTCCTCCGACACGCCATTACTCTATATAATCCAGTCTATCTATCTATCTACGTATCTCTGTCTATCTACGTATACGTATCTGTCTATCTATCTGTCCATTTATCTACCTACCCACCTACCAACCTACCTACTCAAGCTCATTACGCCTCAGTTAATGGGGTTGGGTAAGCTTCGTATATCTCAGCCAGTCTATCTATCTATTTATCTATCTATCAACTTACCTACCTATCTGTCTATCTATATATCGACCCATCTATCTATCTATCAATCTATCTACCCTACACCTCAGTCAGTGGGCTAATGGGTGGCGGAGTGTGGTAATAGGTTCATTTAACTGTTACATGGTGTCCATTGAAAGACTGCATATCGAGGAAGGTGGATAGAACCAGCCAGCCACTTCACCACAATCATCATCCACTCACTTGATGTGGTGTTGCCTACTTCCTATCCCTTGGTCATTCTCTCTCTCCGTCTGCCTGCCTCCTTCCTACATCTCTCTTTCCTTCCTGTCCTTTTGTTATTATTTTCTCTCCACTTCAGGTGGCTCAACATTGACTGACAAGCCTAATGGCTTCTTGTAACAAAGGAAACCATTTACAACGCTGGGTAGTAACCATATAACCAAACTGGGGGGTGATATAGAGCCTCCTATAGTGCCTCTGTTAACTGGGTGGAGAGATGCAGATGCAGTGTCTATCCAGGAACCAAACCTCCATAATATATTCCCCGCGCCTCGCTGTCGTGAGGGCAAGAAATAGATTTCTATATTTAATGGTAATGGACAAATATATTAACCTCAGAGTAGACTCTTCAAACCGCAGGAATTACATCTACCCTTAATTACATCTCCCCTTAATTACATCTACCTTAATTACATTTACCCTTAATTACATCTCCCCTTAATTACATCTACCCTTAATTACATCTACCCTTAATTACATCTACCCTTAATTACATCTACCCTTAATTACACCTACCCTTAATTAGATCAACCTTAATTAGATCTACTTTAATTAGATCTACCTTAATTAGATCTACCTTAATTAGATCTTTCTTAATTAAAGGTACCTTAATTAGATCTAACTTCATTAGATCTACCTTCATTAAAGCTATCTTAATTTGATCTACTTTAATTAGATCTACCTTAATTAGATCTATCTTAATTAAAGGTACCATAATTAGATCTATCTTAATTAAAGGTACCATAATTAGATCTATCTTAATTAGATCTACCCTTAATTAGGTCTAACCTTAATTAGATCTACTTTAATTAGATCTACCTTAATTAGATCTATCTTAATTAGAGCTACCATAATTAGATGTCCTAAATTACATTAATTAGGGAATCTGTTTATGCTAAGAAATTGCCTGTTTTGATTGACACAAATACAAAAATCCAGCCACTTAGAGTGCAGTATCTATCTATCTATCTGTCTCTATCTATCTGTTTGTCTTGGTATTTAGATGGAAATCAAAACACAAAGACAGGAGAGGAGTTAACCAATATCTATCTGTCTGTCTATCAATCATTCAGTCAGTCAATTTACCTACTTACCTATCTATCAGTCTATCTATCTAGCATTCCCTCCACCTATCTATCTGTCTACCTGCCTACTTACCTATCTATCTACGTATGTCTGACTACCAGTCTTCCTACTTATCTTTCTATCTATCTATCTCAGTACCTACCTACCTATATACCTATCTATCCGTCTATCTATCTATGTACTTACTTGTCTGCCAGTCTGTCTATTTATCTATCTATATCATTCCCTCCACCTATTTGTTTACCTACCTACTCACCTATCTATCTACTTACGTCTATCTATTTACCCATCTACCTACTTATCTTTGTCTGCATACCTACCTACCTATATACCTATCCATATATCTATCTACCTATGTCTATCTATGTACCTACTTGTCTGCCTGTCTATTTATGTTGGTTTAGTAATCTCTTTATCTGTCTATCTGCCTACCTATGTATCTATCTATTTATCGATCTGCCTTGTACATACCTACCTACCTACCTAGTTATCTATTAGTCCATTTACCTATCTACCTACCTACCTATCTATCTATCTGTCTATCCATGTATCTACCTACTGCTGCACCTGCCTATGTATGTATATATGTATACTATGTATGTATGCGTGTATGTATGTATGTAGGAGGCTGTATGTACAGTATCTTGCCTCCACACGCAGCCCCTCTATCTGTCTGTCTAGGTATCTTCCTGTGACACGCAATCCCTCTATTTACCTATCTAGCCATCTACCTAACATCCCCAACACACTCTCTCTCTCTCTCTCTAGATAGCTAGATAGATAGATAGATAGATAGGTTCACAGACAGATACTCTTCCCCCAACACGCAATCTCTATCAGTCTATCTATCTGTGTATCTTTTTTGTCCCGACACGGTCTTTCAATGGCAACTACATATAACAGGTAAATGGACCCACTGCCACACCAGGTCACCCTTTTACAGCATCCTCAAGCCCCATTAGCCCAGTGACTGAGCTGTAATTAGCTTGGGTGTAGAGCAGGCTAATGACAGGTAATTCGTCTCGGTTCCGATCTGACCACTATGGCAACGCCAGTACAAAAATAAATCAAATCAAATAAATTCGATAAAGTCAAAATATCGTACAGTGAGATATGGAACGAGGTAAAGAGTCAGACAGGGTGATAAAGCTGTTAGTAGGGATGTGAGAGATACAAATGGTTGACTGCTAGTGGAGAAGGGAGAAAAAGTGTGCACATGAAGAGAACACTTTAAGCAATTGTTGAAAATAGAGAAGGAAAGTAATACAGGTATAAGTGGCTGGGGAATGGCTGAGAGGAGGAGAGATGTGAGAAGAGAGGAAGAAATCGGTAGGATGGAAGTTGTGGAAGCAATGAAGAAAGTCAAAATGGGGAAAGCCTCAGGAATTGATGGAGTGTGTGGTGAAATGCTGAAGCATGGGGGAGAGATAGTAGTAGAATGGATGTGGAAGATGTGCAGATTGGCCTTAGAGGAAGGTTAGAGTCCCAGAGGATTGGAAGTCAGGTATAAATAATTATACCTGTACATAGGAAAAGGGGGAAAAAGAAGTGGGTGCTAATCATAGGGGCATTTGTCTTCTTAGTGTAATAGGAAAAGTATTTGGTAGGTTACTTATTGACAGAGTTAGGGAAATAACAAAGGAATTAGTTGGAGAAGAACAGGGAGCTTTTAGGAAGGGAAAAGGTTGTGTAGATCAGATATTCATTCTTAGATCTTTAGTGGAAAAGTTTCTAGAGAAGGGAAAGAAGTTGTATGCAACCTTCATGGATTTGGAGAAAGCATATGACAGGGTGGGTAGACAAGGATTGTGGAAAGTATTAAGAATATATGGAGTAGATGGGAAATTGTTGAATGCCATGAAGAGTATAATATGAGGGTGCTTAGGCTGCAGTGCATGTGGATAGTGAACTGATTGAATTTCTCTATTTGAAGGTTGGATTGAAACAGGGAAGTGGCCTCCATGGTTGTTCAATCTGTATATGGAAGGGGTTTTAAAAAGAGATACAAGGTAGGGCAGCAGATGCTGAAGCAGCCCTAATGAGAGATTGCAGTGTTTGGAAACTCCCTGTACTGTTGTTTGCAGATGATACTGTGTTGTTAAGTGAAAACGAAGGGTAGCTGCAAGGCTTGGTGGATGAATGTGGAGTGTGTGTAGGAAATGCAATCCAAACATGAATGTAGGGATGAGTAAAGTTATGGTCTTCGAGAGAAGTGAAGTCAATGAATGTACAGTGAGGTTGGGTGAGGAGGAAATGGAAAATGTGAGTTCGTTTAAGTTTGGGTAGTGTGATGAGTAAGGATGGAAGTTTAGAGGGTGAAGTGCTCGAATGAGTACAACAAGAATGAAGGGTTGCTGTTCCTTGAAAACAGTGATAAGAAACAGGGAAGTGAGCATGGAAATGAAAAAGTTACATGAGAGTATTGTGATACCAACTCTAATATATGGAAGTGAAGCTTGGACCTAGTTGGGGGGACAGAAGTCAAGAGTGAGAGCAGTGGAAATGAGTTATTTGAGAGGAGCCTGTGGAGTCGCATGGAGAGATACACTGACAAATGAGCATGTGAAGGAGCGTTGTGTTTTGGATATGGATGTGATAGGAAGCATTAGGAGAAACACAATGAGGTGGTTTGGCTATGTGGAGAGGTTGGAGAGTGAGAGACTGGCGAGGAGATTGTGAGTGACATGGAGGCCAAGGATGAGACGGCGGGATGGAGTGGAGAGGTTTATGAGGGGGGGGGGGGGATGTGAGCTGGGAGCAGGGCAGTGAAATGGTGGGGGATAGGGCCACATGAAGGTGATTTGTTCGTGGCCACTCCTTACGGGATTCAGGCGTCTGACGGTAGATAGACAGAATAACGCACTTAAATCAACAATACACAATAACAATAATGACGAGAACAAATTTTTAATGTAAGCCGTCCACGTTTCTAGAATACTCCTCACATCTCCAGACATAAAACATTAACCCAGTCTTATGGCATAACAATTTCTAGAATGTTCCTCACATCCGCACATATAAACCACTAAGCTAATCCCACCAACACACTAGCAGGATAAATGGACCAGCCTGCTGTGCTGCATTATGATGGCGTCACAATTTTATAAATGCCAAAACCAGCGTTAGATTTATTTAGCTTAGCTTAGGAAATTTTATTAGTTTAGGATAGATGTAAGGTTCAGTTAAGGTTAGGTTATAATAGGTTAAGTTAGGTAACATTGGCAAAATTAGGTTAGGTATGTTTAAGGATAGGTTAAAATGGGTTTAGTCTGGATAAATTAGGCTAGGTTACAAAAATTTAGGTTAGGTAGGGTATGGGCTGGCTAGAATTAACGAGGTAATGTTACAATCACTGGGCTGGCTTTGGACAAATCACCACTGATGAAGGAAAATTTGCGCAAAAATGGTATTAGCAGATGGTGTCCGTTTGTCTCACACACAAGATAGTGTCTGTTGAAACTTAAAAACGCACTAACGGAAATAAAAAAATAAAAAAATTGGTGTAATCGAAAGAGAAGGGGAGGGGGCAAAACAAGATGACTGTGTGTCTCCTTGATGACCACACAGGCATCCATATGGTACTATATATGGCATTTACCTCATATCTGCCATAAAACTGTACAAAGCAGAAATATTAGTAGTGCAATGTAATTTATCATCACTATCCATGGCATGCAGGGCCATGCAGTGCTATGGAAAAACATCACAGGTAAAATCAGCCTTACAACCAGCTGTTGTTCTTTATCATTAACTAGAGGAGCAAAAGCTGGATTCAAATCCGAACCAGATCAGGATCAGCCCCATGATCTATCAATGAGTACAGACAGAAGAGGCCTTAATTACAGTCCAGTGCACTAGTTTGTTGGTGTCCTGTTCATAACACAAATTGTAATGCTAATTTTTGTGCTGAATCATCACATAATTTAACAATACTATTATAGATGAAATACACAAATAATTTGAAAAGCATGCAGGGACTATACACTGGATGTTGGTCTGACCAGCTTTTGCTTAAATCCAAGCCTGCTGCTCACTCACGGACACTGACTTCTCCACTTTGGTATCCTATTTGTCAATAATACGAGAAACAAGACAACACATGAAGCTGTATGGTTTTACTAAGCCATACTCACAGCCTCATGGTTTCTGGCTCATCCAAATTTAGTTCTCTGACCAATTTATAACAAATGCTCTCACTTCTTTCTGGCAAGCTACTTACATATCAACAAATATTTTCTATTCATACTCCACTTCTTTAATCATTAAAATAGCCAGATTTGCATACTCCACTTCTCGACCTGGAGCGGTGGCATCTCCGTCGTGGGTCTACCACGCAGAGGCTGTCGAAGAGAAGAGGAGGACAACATGGGGGCCAAACCACTGCAACCCCCCCTGGCCCCTCACGGGTCCTGAGTACCTGGAAGTGGCTTCGGTCGCCTGGGCAAGTACCACATCTCCCAACACAAGACACAGAACAACACCGTTTTTTCTACACTGAGAAATGACTCCCCAGCTGTCATTTCTCGACAACTTCTAGCTGGGGACATTGAGAGCAATCCAGGACCCACCAACAAATACATGTCCAACACGCTCAAAACCTATCACGTCGAGCCGACAGACAAAGGGTTCAGTTCAGTGCAATTCCTGCAAGAACTGGACCCATTACACCTGCACAACACTTGCATCCAGAAAACATTGCACAAACACCTGGACCTGCTCCTTCCCCCCACCCACTAACACCCCCACCAATCCTACTCCTACTTCCTTCACACCTCCACAGCCAAACCCACCGATCCTTCCCACACCATCCAGTCCCCCAACTCCTCCCATTCCAACCCATCCTAATCCACCTCAACCCTTACCTCCATCACAACCTCCTCCTACCCTTTCCCCTCCACCCACACCACCTCCACCCCGTGCTGCAGCAGCCAACACACATCGCACACACAACATTAACATCCTTCAGTTAAACATAAATGGCATTAACATCAAAGAACAAGAACTCACACAATTCATCACACAACAGAACATACACATTGCCATCTTACAAGAAACAAAACTACACAGAGAACAGAAAACATCGACATATCATAACTTCACCACCATTTGACAAGACCGGGCCGACGGCGGTGGCGGTGGACTCATCACCCTGGTACACAAATCCATCAACTTTGCAGATACCAGTGCACACACAATGTCACTTCTCACCCTACATGACACCACAACAGAAATACAGTAATCACTCCAATATCCGGAGTAATAGAGCCATCGGTAGGTTCGGTTATTGGTTTCGTCCGGATATTGGGCCCCAGCTTATGGACTTGTAACTTATGGACCCTAACTCAGAGAAACACCTATACAACTCCCTCTGGACATGCATAGCACTTATTTAACACCCAAATCACATCAATAAGGCACATAAATGACTGAAATAAATGCAAAAGAAACATAAAATGAGGGTTTAGATGTATGTTCATACATTAATAAACATTCTGCTACTTATGGACCCTAACCTAGCCTAACTCTGAAAAACACATTCCTACTGTACATGCATGAGGTAAGTATAGTATGGAAAAAAGTACAGTATGAAACATTCTGGTAAGTATAGTATGGAAAAAAGTACAGTATGAAACATTCTGGCTACTTACAGCAAGTCCCTGGCCACCTCAATGAATAACCGCCTCCTCTCGGACTCTGACAGTAAGAACGATTTCCTGAAGCACTTGCAGTACACTCTTCCTGAAGTCTTGCACTGAACTTAGTCAATAACACACAGAAGTCCGTTCTCTTCACAGTGTTCACTTTAGTCCAAATAATGTTCCAGTTTAATTTAGTGTTGCACATTAACTTTTCCCAAGTTTTTTTTATTTTCCAAAGCCAAAACAAAGAAGGTTATTTACGTTAAATTTTGTTTCCACTGAGTCTTTTCTCTCATTTCGAAAACCTTAACACAACACACCGTTTTTTCACTGCACAACACTCAAAATTCCCGTGTGATCTAGTGGAGAAGTTCTTGCTGTTTATTCACAGTCAGAGTCCGAGAGTATCACTGGCGGGCAACCAAGGGGTGCATCGCTGGCTCGTGGTGATGGCGTACCGACTGCAGAAGACTCTGACGAAAGCCACAAACTCACGTCGAGCTGTGACTCCACTGTAGCTGATGTGCTCGGCTCTGGCTTGGAGCATGAGGGCCTGTCTTGGGGAGGCAACGGAGTGGAGCCAGGGCTTGGCACAGCGGGGGTCACAGGCCTGAAAAAACTGTCAATCGTTGATTGACGCAAGGACCGACGATTCTGGCGATTGATGATGCGCTGCCTGAAAGCACGCACTTCCTCCACGAGTCCCAAGGGCCCCATCTCCCTGTCGCAGTCCGAGTGTTCCAGGTAGTCTAGGACGAACTCTAGATGTTCCTGGAGTGCGCTCAGCTTGGGGATGGCTGGAGTAGTGTTCTGCTGAGAGGAGTCCGCATCATCGTCGCCTTCCTCGTCGGAATCTTCAAGTTCGGGACTGACACCAGCAACCGAAGACGCGATCTCGATATCAGACAATGTCTGATACCCAGGATCGCCCTCGTCGTCGTCCAACCACTCACGTACATCGTCCACATCAACAACGTCACCATGCGTACGTAGCCGTGCATGGAAGTCATCCATGTCAAAGCCCAGAAAATCGTACTCCACATCTGTTCCGAGAAGCAGACGAGACCAACCATTTTCAAGAGTTTTCACAGGGACTTCCTTCCATGCACCAGCCCAGTCTGTACAGTTGTACAGCGCAGACTTGATGTTGTAGCGGTGAAGGTTTTCCAAAGTCCGCTTGCCTCGAGTGTCACGTCCTTCCCTGCGCTCGTCCTCGTCCTCAAGAACAACCATCACCTCGTCCAGGAACTTCCGATGGTACAGGCGCTTTGTTGCCACAATCACTCCTTGGTCCATGGGTTGAATGAGAGCAGTCGTATTAGGTGGCAGAAACATGCACCTAATACGGCCATTCTCAGCAACCAAGTCCTTGTCGCACGGGTGGGCAGGTGCATTGTCGAGCAGAAGGATGGCCTTTACCTGGTCGCGAGGGATTCCCAGTGTCTTCGTCTGGTACTGGATGACCTCCTTGACAAAGTGACGGTGAAACCAGTCTTTGAAAATCACAGCTGTGAACCATGCTTTCAAAGAATGGTACCATACGACAGGAAGGACATCCATCACCCCACGAAGGCACCGAGGCTGCTTTGCATGGCCAACA
The DNA here is from genome assembly GCF_032717465.1 of Coenobita brevimanus. Taxonomy (NCBI): domain Eukaryota; kingdom Metazoa; phylum Arthropoda; class Malacostraca; order Decapoda; family Coenobitidae; genus Coenobita; species Coenobita brevimanus. The sequence continues at coordinate 2,860,206 of NC_137039.1, forward strand.
ACAACGGGCTTAAGCCGATGCATGCCGTTAGCACTGGCACAACACAAAGCAGATATCCGTTCCTTAGAAAGCTTGCGGCCAGGTACACGCTTCTCTGTCTCCTCGGCTAGAGTGTTCGTTGGCAGCGAGCGATAGAATAGGCCAGTTTCGTCTGCGTTATAAACTTGACCGAGAGTGAGGCCCTCCCTGTCGATCAAGCCTTTCACCTTGTGCCAAAACTCGTCAACTCCATCCTCGTTAGCGTCCAATGCTTCGCCATGTGCTTTACGGTTAGTAAGGCCATGTCGCAACTTGAACGCGAAGAGCCAACCCTCGGATGCCTTGAAGTCTAGGGCGTCGTGAAGCCTTGCAAACTTCTCAGCAGCAGCCTTCAGCTCCGTTCCACGTACCATCACACCAGATGCACGTTGCTGTCGGTACCAAATCAACGTGGATCGGTCGATTTCTGCAAACTTGGGGGTAAACATAACCTTCCTTTCCACGTTGCGTTTGCTTCTCGATGAGAAGTCAGCCGTGTACTGCATGAGTTTGTCTCGGGAACGTTTGATATCGAACAAAGTCGACCAGGCCAGGTTATACTCGCGGAGAATGCGGGAAGAAGACCAACCCGCATCAACTTTCTCCAATATCTCCCTCTTCTTTTCCAGAGTCAACACCACTCTCTTCCTTTTCTCAGGTGGCGGGGCCATCATCACACACACTAAGAGGAGGCCCGAGAGCAGCAGGAGGCCTTGCAGCAAGTACGGCACCACCACAAAAGCGAGCACTTGGGCAGCCATTGCGAAGAGCGTAGGTCCAGTCGCGGTGAGAGACAGGCGTGAAGTGGGGAGGATGCAGCGGCGCTCTATCGGACGTCGGAGGAATGACGAACCAAAACAATGCTCTCCTCCGGCGCGCGCGGCAAGTTCAAATTACGGACGGCAAAAAATCGATTTTTTTTTTTTTTTTTTTTTGGGGGGGGGGGTTCGGACCATTTTGGGAATGTTGGATCCCAGGACAATAAGGTCCGGGTAGTGGGGATGTTCGGTTATTGGGCATCCGGATATTAGAGTGATTACTGTACAATCAATTAAAATACGCACTGGTAACAAATCACACATAACAATCGCTAACACATACATTCCCCCCGGTCATCCCCTACAGCACCACACAATTACTCTCCACAGATACACCACATCACTAACATACTCAACATCATCCTGGGTGGTGATTTCAACGCCAAGTCGTCGGCCTGGCATGTCAACAACTCTGACACAGACTGAGGCCTGGTACTACAATCCCAGACAGATCATCTTTTCATACTGAACAATCTAGACCAACATACCCATATCCCACACCAAGCCCTCTTCCTCCCATCATCCCCAGACATTATCCGCTCCCCAAACCTTGCCCCCACTACATCCTGGAGAGTGGTCAAAACCCTACGTTCTGATCACCTCCCAATCATCATCACTACCAAAACCAGAATCACCCCAGCTGGCCACAAGCACACATACATTAATTATAAGAAAGCCAACTGGGAGGCCTTTGTAACTGAAACAGAACAACATTTTGAAACACTAAACAGTACGCCCATCACAAACATCAACACCGCTGTGCACACTTTCAATACAGTTATACAAAATGCAGACAAAAGACATCCCTAGAGGCAACAGCAAGAGACACAATCCCAACTTCACACCAGAAATTCAAGGCATTATCAGACAACGGAACACACTGCGACACTCCCCAACACCCCGTACACAAGACACCGTATAACAAATACAAGAACTACACTCAGATAAACAATAAAATATCAGAACAGCAAACACTAAACTGGAAAAATTACCTCCAAACACTTGACCACAAAACAAACATCAGCAAATTCTACAAAACACTAAACAGCATCACACTTTCCAACAGCAACACCACACAATCACACGCTGCCATCACAACAACAGACACCATACCCTCAAACAAACAACAAGCAAACAGTCTCATCAATCACTTTTCACAAGTTAGCCATCTAAACCTCCATCCCGAAGACCGATGTATCATCCGACATAAGAGACAGTTCCCCACAGACCCAGACTACGCACCTTTCACTTACAACCAGACGAAGCACATCATTAACAACCTTAAGCACTCATCTACCTGTGGACCAGACAACATAAGCAACATTCACCTTAAACAACTTGGACCACAAGGCATACAAGCACTCACAAACATATCAAACTACAGCTACTCACACAACATAATACCCAACATCTGAAAGCATGGCATTATCATCACTATCCTTAAACCCAACAAAGACCCCACGTTACCCTCCTCACACCGCCCCATCACACTCCTCTGCACTCCCTCTAAAGTCACTGAACGACTGGTACTACAACTAGTGATACCTCACATTTCCCTAGCCCAACCACAACATGGCTTTAAGCCACTTCACTCCACAAACACCCTTCTTACAGACCTTACACAGAGAGTTTTCAATGGCATGAATTCAGCTAGGGCACCACACAGAACACTCCTAATCACACTAGACATTAACAAAGCTTTTGATGCCATCCCCTGCCACAACCTCATAAACAAAATAACACAAACATGCACAATAACACAAAAAGATGGCTGGCAAACTACTTAGCAGGCAGATGTACACACATAACATTCGCCAGTCAGTCTTCTAACATCAGAAACTGTTTTGTCCTCTACATTCTTTAACCTACACATGCGCGACATACCCACACCCTACACACCACAGATACACACAGCTTCCTATGCAGATGATATAACACTTATATGTACGCACCAAAAAGCAAACACAGCTGCACACATCATCCAACCTTACCTCAACACACTACACGAATGGTTCACCACAAACAGGCTTAAAATAGCCCCAACCAAATCTACAGTGATCCTTCTCAAAAGCTGGACAGCCGAACACAGTCACATTCCATTCTTCACCATAACAACACTCCCCTACCACACACACACATAAAATCCTTGATGTAACATACAATACATCAATGTCATTTAAACAACACATCATAAACATTAAAAATAAAATAACACCAAGACTCAATGCCTTGAGGTCACTTGCCCATACAACATTTGGACACAACAAAGAAACCACCACCACAGTACGCAAACAATACATACGTTCAGTGATGAATTGTGCAAGCCCTGCCTGGGCTCCTAACCTCTCCAAACCACACTATAACGTTCAACAGACCATACAGAACAAGGCCATAAAAATAATCACAGGCTGCACAGCTACTACACCCACAGACCACCTACATCAAGAAACCAAAGTCCTCAAAGTCAAGGATCACCTAGACATGAGAGGCACCCAGTTTCTTGCTGCAGCCTCCACAAACCCACAACATCCACTATATTACATGGCAGCACATCCACCCACACCAAGGAACATCAAAACAACACCCAGCACACGATACCATACACATAGAGGAACACAAAAGGTTAGGGAAATATGAGAAAAGCAAGACAAGACCTCTAAAGGTGACTTTCCAGAGTGTAAACACTGTGGAAGAGATACTAAAAAATGCAAAGAATCTTATGGAAAAAGAGGAGTTCAAAAATGTATGGATAAAAAGATGCCTAACACAAGAGGAACTGGAATTACTGAAAGAGAAAAGGGAGGAAGCAAAAACAAAAAATTACAAAGTAATAGGATTACAGGTACGAAAGTGGTACACAAACAGGATGGAATAAAAAGGAGGAAGGTAGTAGAACCATGTCATGACAAGTATATAAACAAGATGATAAAGTTGATGTACTCAAATGTGGATGGAATGGTATCTAAATTACTAGAGATAAATGATTATGTCAGAGAAAATGAACCACACATAATATGCCTAACTGAAACAAAATTAACACCAAGCATATCCAATGACATACTAAACTTAGAGGAATACAATATATGGAGAAGAGACAGAAATTTAAAAAAAAGGAGGAGGAATTACAATATTAACTAAGAAAAATCTAAAAGTCAATGAAATAAAACTAGATATACCATCACAAGTAGAACTGATTGCAGTAAAGATCAACACATCTGAAGGTAAAGTAATTGTAGCCAATTTGTACATGCCACCCAGATCAAACAAATGGGAATGAGATGAATATGAGGACCTGGCAGAGAGTACAATTCAGAGTTTAAGATCATTACTACATAAAATAGAAGAGAAATCAGAAAGAATTATACTAACTGGGGATTTCAATACAAATATAAATTGGAATACTCTAGATATAATTAGCCATGAAAGCTGTTGGGACCAAAAGCTCCTGGATCTCATACAAGAGTTCTTCCTAACGCAACATGTGAGGGAAACCACCAGAAAAAGAGGACTTAATGTACCTTCAGTGCTAGATCTAATATTTATTAGGGAAGAAAATGATATGGACAGTTTAATATATCACCCTCCACTCGGCAAAAGCGATCATGCAGTACTAAATTATAACTTCAGGATAGCATATAACATAGTAAACAGCAATGACAGTTACAAAAAGAGCCTAAACTATAAAAAGGGAAATTATCAAGACCTAAAGAAGTATTTCTTAGAAGTTGATTGGGAAAATGAGCTTAGAGGACAAGATTTAAATGCTGTATATAAAAAATTCTGTGAATTTTATGAAATAGGAGTCCAGAATTACATCCCACAGCACAAAGAAGCAGATAAGAAAATACAGAAATGGTTCAATACTGAATGTAAAAAATCAAAAGAAAGAAGAGATTTGTTGTGGAATACATACAGAAAACATAATAGTGAAAGGGCGTATAATAATTACAAACAGGCAAGAAACGATTATACAAGAAGAAGGAGGGAAGCCCAAAAACAGTTTGAGGAGGATATAATAAATAAAAGTAGTGATCAACCAAAGCCGTTTTACAGTTATATCAGAAGCAAAACCAAAGTAAAAGATATAATACAATCAATTACGGACGAGGAAATCACTTATACACAAGAGAAAGATTTTTTGTGAAGCACTAAATACGAATTTCCAATTAGTTTTTACAGAAGAAAAAAATTTTGAGAGGGACTATTGTGGAACATGCATGTCCACACATACTACTAGATATACAAATAGCAGAAAAAGTAATACAGGAGGAGTTAAGTAGATTAGACAGAGGAAAAGCAAGTGGTCCTGATGAATTTCATGTTGGGTACTATGAGAATGTGCAAAGGAGTTAAGTAAACCATTATTTTTAATTTTCAAGAAATCCTTGAGTCAAGGTAAACTACCTGATATTTGGAAAAAAGCAAATATTGTCCCCTTATTCAAGAAAGGAAATAGACAAAATCCACTTAACTACCGACCAGTATCACTGACCAGTGTTGTAAGCAAGGTATTAGAAAAGCTTATAAGAAAAGCTTGGGTAAACCATCTAGAAGAACACAGTATGATAACAGAAAGACAGTTTGGTTTGAGAAAAGGAAAATCATGTGTTACTAATCTGTTGAGCTACTATGACAGAGTAACAAACACAATACAGGAAAGGGAAGGATGGGTGGACAGTATCTATTTAGATTTCAAGAAAGCTTTTGACACAGTACCACACCAAAGACTTTTATGGAAACTGTACCATCAAGGGGGAATTCGAGGCAAACTGTTTTGTTGGCTGCAAGACTTTCTCATAAAAAGAGAAATGAGAACAGTACTAAGAGGAAACTACTCATCATGGAAAGAAGTGACTAGTGGAGTACCACAGGGTTCCGTGCTGGCACCAATCATGTTTTTAGTGTATATAAATAATATAAACAGTAACACTGGAAATGAAAGCTATCTGAATATGTTTGCAGATGATGCAAAAATACAAAGGAGAATTACTAACACAGACTCTTGTAAAGAGCTACAAGAAGAATTAAATAAACTTCATGAATGGAGTAGTACATGGCAAATGGAATTCAATGTGGACAAGTGTCATGTAATCAAGTTTGGTAAAAGTGGAAAAAGACCTGATTGGGATTATAAGTTAGGAAATAAAACCCTATACACATTAGAAAGAGAGAAAGACCTAGGTGTGATTATCAATAACAGACTATCTCCGCCTGACCACATCAGCGAGAAGGTACGGAACATGTATACACTGCTTGCAAATATGAGAATAGCATTCACATACATAAATGAAGACATGCTAAGAAGGATAATAACATCATTCATTAGACCAACCCTGGAATATGCATCAGTAGTCTGGAGTCCTCATCTCAAAAAGCACATAGACAAGATTGAAAAAGTTCAAAGGGCCGCTACAAGATGGATACCAAGCTTAAGGGACCTAAGCCACAAAGAAAGACTAAATAAACTGAATCTACCAACACTACAGGAGAGAAGGAAAAGAGGTGACATGATAATGCTATATAAGTGCATATCAGGGACGGAGAAAATAGACATAAATGATTACTTAACATATGGAGAAGCATCAGCAAGACACTGCAAAAAACTGCATAAGAAGAGAGGTGATAAAGACGTAAGGAAATTCAGTTTCCCAAACAGAGCAATTGATCAATGGAATGCACTACCGAATGAAATAGTGTGTGCCAAAACAATTCACAAATTTAAGGATATGTACGATAAATATGGTTTAAGACACGGGACAGTACGAGCTTGACTCATTCCTGTAAAGATACAATTAGGTAAGAACAAATACTGTCATCTCTCCCCCTGAGACCAGCTTCCAGAAGCATATCCACACTCAGATCACTCGCCGCTCCATTTAGTCACATAAAGACAACACACAGCTGCATGCACGGCCTCCTGACATCCACCCTTCTGAAACCTATCTCCCTCGTGAGGACAGGGTCCACCTGGCCAGGCTGAGATGTGGGCACAATCCAGCCCTCTTAAGCTACCAGAAGAGGCTGGATGACTTCATCGTCGATGCCTGTCCAGGATGCAACACAGCACCCCATACTATTAAGCACATCATGGAAGACTATATTGCACACAATCACCTACGCCAACAACACAACATTCATTCTTTGAGAGCTCTGTGGGAAAGCCCGGTCTCGGCCATGGCCTTCCTAAGAGGCTCAGGGCTGTTCGGCCAGACTGCCTAAGGAACAACTATTACTACTACTACTACTACTACACTTCTTTAATCATTAACATAGCCAGACTTGCAGCATCCTGGTTGTTCATCACTTTTTTTTTTCACACTCATGCCTGCATTAGTAAAACTCAATAGAGAAAACGACCATTATTCGTCTTCCACTCGCCTGGAAATATTTGCCCTTTTTTTTTTTTCGTGTGCACAGGACTACTCATGTGATCGCCTTTTCGAATTTCATTGCACTTCTTATTGCTTCTCTGTTAATAACTGAATATATATATATATATATATATATCCGTGTGACCATGGCTTAACCATAGATTGGATAGCACCATCATGTGGCTTAACCACAGGCTGGATAGAACCATCACGTGGCTTAACCACAGTATGGAAAGCACCATCATGTGGCTTAACCACAGTATGGATAGCACCATCATGTGGCTTAACCACAGGCTGGATAGCACCATCATGTGGCTTAACCACAGGCTGGATAGCACCATCATGTGGCTTAACCACAGGCTGGATAGCACCATCATGTGGCTTAACCACAGGCTGGATAGCACCATCATGTGGCTCAACCCACCCCATCCCGGCAAATTTTTCACCAGTGACTCCCCCCAATCCCGGCAGATTTTAGAAAAGTTTTTTTTTTTTTTTTGCTAAATCTTCGCTTTTTATGAGAAACATCAAAAATTCAGAGAGAAAGTGCTCAGTTGAGTTTAGAAATACCAAATACAGGTAACAGTACCCCTACCTTGGTACCGTGTTCTCTCATGCCAGGCTCCAGAGAAAAGGTCATCTTAGGAGGGGTAACTGTTTCAAAACACTCATTATATGTAATTATTTATTTATTTGATATGAATTTATATGTAGTACAAGAGTATATTGCTTTTCACACAATAATATGGCGATATAAGCATTGTTCACTCACCAAAACATCAACATACGGCACCTTCCTTTACAATGTTACCGCCTCATCACTTTTGCTTGTTTCATCCTCTGGCTTCTTTTTTCCTTTGTCCTCCACCTCAGGAATCACTTTCACCTTGAATTTCGTTATTGGAGAGACCATGGTGCAACATGTCTTTATTGTCCAGGTCACTGCTAACAGGTGAGTTGCCAAGAAAATGGCGTGCGGGGGGGAAGGGGGGTCATATGGGGTCAGGCATTATCCCTGCCTGGCATTGGGTAGAGGAAGGTATCCCACACAGACCTACCAAAAATCACCCGTGAAACTTGAAAAATGTGCAAATGACGGACATCGCAATTGCAAAACGTATGGATACGTCATCGGGTGTCATCGTGACAAAATGTGGTGACGTATCCATACGTCAACGGGACGCGGCGGGTTAACCACAGGGTGGATAGCACCATCATGTGGCTTAACCACAGGGTGGATAGCACCATCATGTGGCTTAACCACAGGCTGGATAGCACCATCATGTGGCTTAACCACAGGCTGGATAGCACCATCATGTGGCTTAACCACAGGGTGGATTGCACCATCATGTGGCTTAACCACAGGCTGGATAGCACCATCATGTGGCTTAACCACAGGCTGGATAGCACCATCATGTGGCTTAACCACAGGCTGGATAGCACCATCATGTGGCTTAACCACAGCATCACCATGTGGCATAACCATAGGGTGGATAGCTCCATCATCTGGCATAACCATAGGGTGGATAGCACCATCATGTGGCTTAACCATAGGCTGGATAGCACCATCACATGGCTTAACCACAGGCTGGATAGCACCATCATGTGGCTTAACCATAGGCTGGATAGCACCATCATGTTGCATAACCATAGGCTGGATAGCACTATCACATGGCTTAACCACAGGCTGGATAGCACCAGGGGCGCACCTCGGGGGGGGCCACCAGGCCCAGGTCCCCCCTTTAGCTCTCTGGGTCCTTTAAAAATTTATACTGTATATATATATATATATATATATATATATAGGGTGTAACACGAGTTTCTGCAAATATTTGTAGAGGTGAAAGAATACGTCATTCTGAGTAGAAAATCTTCTATACACATATGTTTTTTAAGAAATACTATAGGCGTGACGTGGATTTTTTACATTACGCAATGCAACTGTCACATGGAGACGAGTCGGTTAGGGGAGTGGCAGGAAGGGAGGAGGGGAGAGGAGGAGGGAGGCTATCTGGGCACACGATGCCAACTTTAGTGAAATTATGATTTTTTATGCAAGTTATGGATCATTAGAATACCTTCAAATGGGAAATCATGCTATTAATAGGCATTATGTAATTCACTGATAAGGATTACATGAGGACAGTATGATTGTAATTAGCAAGAAAAATACTGTAAAATTAAGGTGACAACATTTATTTGCGATCTGCTGAATGTCAGTACTCTCTCGCCAAGTCTACAGTCAGTCACTTCTCACCACTACAAACCTCCAGAAGTATTGTGATGATCTCATCAAATGTACGAAGCGGCCACCATTAGCTTCAATACACAGTCCCGCTCATTGCAACATGGAATGTGTACTTTTCCTCAAAATTTCTGGCTTGTTCTTGATGTGCTCCGAAGATTCCATTATTGTCTGCAGAAGTTCTTGTTTGTAGTTGATTTTTGTTTTGAATACCAGTGATTTCATGTGTCCCTAGAGATAAAAATCCAGTGGTGTTAGGTCCGGTGATCTGGCAGGCCATTGGTATGGTCCTTCTCGACCTATCCACTTTTCAGGAAATGTCAGGTCAAGGTGCTGCCTTTCTTGGTTACTGAAGAGTGGTGGAGCCCCATCATACTTAAAAACTAGTCGGCGTCGTGTGGCCAGAGGAACATCTTCCAGGAGTAAGGGGAGGTCCGGGGGACAGGGCGACTTGGAGGCGATTTGTTTGTGGCCACCCCAAACGGGATTGAGGCGTCTGGCAATAGATAGATAGATAGATCCCCATTAAGGCGATCTTCAAAGATGTGTGGGCCAATCATTTGATCACCAATAATGCCACACCAGACATTAATGGAAAATCTGTGTTGGAAATTACATTCTACCGTTTTGTGTGGATTCTCCTTTGACCACCAATGTTCATTATGGTTATTGTGCAGTCCAGCATGGGTAAATGTGGCTTCATCTGTGAATAAAATATATTTCCATAGCTGGGAATTATCTTGTAACCATTTACACAAATCTAGTCGCCTCACAGAATCTCCATCCTGAAGATGTTGAACTTTAGGCAGATGATATGGATGAAAACCTTCACTTCTCAACACCCTCCAGGCTTTCATGTGAGAAACTCCAAGTTGGAGAGAAATTCTCCTTGTGCTAATATGTCTGGGCTGCGTTGCACTGTATCAAAAATCTGCCATACCCTTCCATGTTCCTCTATTCATTCAGCTGTTGCACCTATTCTGGGGAAAGACCCTTTGTCACGAAGGTGTTGAAAAACTGTGTAGAATGTTCGAACATTGGGAGATTTTCTGTTTGGGTATCTTCTTCTGTATTCCTGTACAGCAGCACTTACACTTCCATTGCAGAACCCGTAAATAAATATCATATCTGCATACTCCACATTACTGAAAGTGTAAGGCATTATCTACAGTTTCTGGCTCTCAAATTGGTACAAAATAAATCAAGGGTTTGACTCTTAATCTGAGCATGCCTACTTATCTTGGCGGGAAAGTGTGTACTGACTGACAGTCAGCTGATCGGTCCCCTCCTCCCTTCCCGCTACTCCCCCTAACCGACTCGTCTCTGTGTGACAGTTGCGTTGTGTAATGTTAAAAATCCACGTCACGCCTATAGTATTCCTTAAAAAACATATGTGTATAGAAGATTTTCTACTCAGAATAACGTATTCTTTCACCTCTACAAATATTTGCAGAAATTCGTGTTGCACCCCGTATTTATTTCAATAACTGCAATACATGAAAAATTGGCAAATTCAAACAAAGAGTAACACATGAGCCAGCAGCTCCCTGACTCTATACCCGCATGTGACCTCTCTGTAATTATCGAATTACCTGACCTCACCTCACGACGGGCCCCCCACTTAGAATATTCCTGGGTGCGCCCCTGGATAGCACCATCATGTGGCTTAACCACAGGCTGGATAGCACCATCATGTGGCTTAACCACAGGCTGGATAGCACCATCATGTGGCTTAACCACAGACTGGATTGCACCATCATGTGGCTTAACCACAGGCTGGATTGCACCATCATGTGGCTTAACCACAGACTGGATTGCACCATCATGTGGCTTAACCACAGGCTGGATAGCACCATCATGTGGCTTAACCACAGGTTGGATTGCACCATCATGTGGCTTAACCACAGGCTGGATTGCACCATCATGTGGCTTAACCACAGGCTGGATTGCACCATCATGTGGCTTAACCACAGGCTGGATAGCACCATCATGTGGCTTAACCACAGGCTGGATTGCACCATCATGTGGCTTAACCACAGGCTGGATAGCACCATCATGTGGCTTAACCACAGACTGGATAGCACCATCATGTGGCTTAACCACAGACTGGATAGCACCATCATGTGGCTTAATCACAGACTGGATTGCACCATCATGTGGCTTAACCACAGACTGGATAGCACCATCATGTGGCTTAACCTTTTCAGGCCGCAAATAGGTCCAGCCTGAGAAACTGCATTTTTTACCAAAAAATCAAGGTTTGTAAATTTAGAAAGATACATAATATTCATGCATAAGGAACTAATACTCATCTCTCTACAAAATATTAGGGCTCTACTTACCATACAAGAGCCGGAATAACCATGGGAAACTGCACAGCAAGTGGTGTGTGGTGTCTCAAGCCAGTGCATTTCTGTATACAAAATGACAGAGCAACACTCCTACTAACCTAAAATCATAAGTCTGTGTTTATTTCTTCACAACTAGATTGTGTAATACCCAGGAAATGAAAAAAATATTGAGAGAACTACTGATAACATTCACCAGCCACAGTTTTGAGTTGCAGGCAAATAGGCAAGCCACAATCGTGGCCATGAGACCCATACTGATACAGCCACGATCGTGGCCATGAGACCCATACTGATACAGCCACAATCGTGGCCATGAGACCCATACTGATACAGCCACAATCGTGGCCATGAGACCCATACTGATACAGCCACGATCGTGGCCATGAGACCCATACTGATACAGCCACAATCTTGGCCATGAGACCTATACTGATACAGCCACAATCGTGGCCATGAGACCCATACTGATACAGCCACGATCGTGGCCAGGAGACCCGTACTGATACAGCCACGATCGTGGCCAGGAGACCCATACTGATCCAGCCATGATTGTGGCCTGGAGACCTGAATGGTTTAAACATGGGGTGGATAACATTGTCTCGTGGCTTAACCACACTATAGATACTACGGTCTCATTTTTGCCATGCTTGGCCACTGCTACCCTGAGATGGTTTTCTAAACTTCCCTCAATCTCCTAGCCTGTGAACACCTCAGGGGTGTCCTTGGGTAGATATGGATGCAGGAACATTGCTTCTGCCCTGTGATGGACTAACAGCTTTTGGCATTCCTCCCAGATCTTTACAGCAGTGACCCTTACCACCTTTGTTGGGTCGGCCCTAACCTTGGGTCACCATTTCCACTCTTCAGATTAGTAGCCCATCCTTTTACCAGGATTTCTTTTACCTTGTTGCTATCCCAGGACACTGATGGTTGACCCATCCCACCCCATCCTGGGGTGGGATGGGTCAACCCTGTCCTAAGGACTAACATCCTCTCCTTGGATAAGGCCCAAGTAATCAGGGCCAATTAACTTAATGGGGGCTGTAGCGAGACCACCAGTTGTAGGCTAAACCAAATATTGAGGATCCTACCCAGGGAAGCAGCCCCCATCATGAGGTCTTGTGTGATGCCAGTCACTGTAATGTTATCATTTATCAATTTATTTGAATTTTTATTTTATTTTTTTGTTTTCAATGGTGAGGGCCTTGGCTGTGAGGTAATCAGCCTATAGGCTTTTTATTTTATGAAGGCAGTTTGGGTGGGGCCGTCTAGGACCTCACACCGCTAGCTCTGTTGCCACATCGCCGCCACACACGTGCTTCTCTCCCCCCCCCCCGTCTCTCTCTCTCTCTCATATTTATATTAATAGTAACTACTTATAATTTTACTTTTTTAATTGTTTTTCTCGTTTTGAATTTTGATAGGCACGCTTCCATGGCGGGAGACTGACCGAGCATGAGCCGCACACACAAGGGTATCTCTCGTATCACTCCACTTGACAACGTCGCAAAAGCAACGCTGACAAGTCTTATGGGATTTATACTATACTGTAGTTTTTTTTTTAATTATATCTATACAGAGTATTTAAAATTCATTTATAAGTAGTTACTAACTTAAAATAGAAGAGAGAGGGGATAGAGAGGTGAGCAGGCGTAATTACACGTGTGTGGCGGCGGTGATGTGGGAACAGAGCTAGTGGTGTGAGGTCTTAGGTGGCCCCATCCAAACTTGCCTTCATAAAATAGAATGCCTATAGTGATTAATCTACCCCTACAAGTAACCTCTTGACTGGGCATAATTGCTTAACACCAAGCCATTGTGAATGACTGTCCTGTCTTAACATGGGCACTGTCTTTTAAATCACAATCTGAATCCATGTTTGTGATGCCATCCCATTGTGAATAACTGTCCCATCATAATATGGGCACAGCACATCTTGTGTCATAGTAGATCACACTCTGAAAACCTATTGGTGGCATCAGCCATCCTCTGCTAAGCTGACTCCGTTCCTTCTTTACCCCTGCACAGTTGTTGACTTTATACACGGGATTTTTTTGCCTGTGTAGAGTACGACTGTCATGTGTGGGGATGCTCCCCACATACAGCTCTTCTTAATAGGGTGGAGTCAAAGGATTTTTGTCTCATTAACTCTCCCCCTCTTACTGGCTCCCTTCAACCTCTGTCTCTTTGCTGCACTGTTGCATCTTTATCTCCTTTCTATTGCTACTTCAATGGTCACTGCTCCTCTGAACTGTCTGCATTCCTCCACCTCTATGACGGGCGCATGGCACCCATCTAGCAACAAACTCTCATCTCTTTTCTGTCCAACTCTCTAATGCAAGAGTTAACCGATACTCCCAGTCTTTCATTTATGCAACAGGTCAACTCTGGAACTATCTCCCTCTGTCTGTATTTCCTGCTAGCAATGATCTCCAGTCTTTCAAATGCAGTGTGTCAGGCATCTCAAAATAACTGAATCTTGAATTTGGCTTTCTCTTGTATTTTCTGTTTTTCTTGGATGGAACAATTTGTGGGCTCCTGGCCTTTGGTTCCTTCTTCCTAGAATAAAAAAAAAGTTCATCCATCCATCCACCATCCAATCTTATGTTGCCCCATGAGGAGCGTAGGAGCCCGGGGCTAGGCAAGTTGGTTCTGATGTTTAAGATAAGAGTGACCAGCCTCATTCATCCCTGAGTGGCATTACGACCTATAAACCCCAACCACCCATTGGATATAAACCTACACAGGCTCAATCCAAATGGAATGCCTTAATTACCCACTAAACCACCAGGCACCATAATTTAGTTATATGGTTATAATCCAGCATGGTAAATGGTTTCCTGGTGTACAGGAAACTATTTGGCTTGTCACTCAGTGTAGAGTCACCCATAGGCAGAAGGAAGAGGAAATAATGGAGGAAAGACAGAAGAGGAAGGAAGGAAGAAAGGAAAGGGCAGACATCCAAACCAGCACTACATCGAGTGAGTGGATGGTGAGTGCCCCATTTCCCACCAATTAGTTTCATCCAGCCATCATAAATGATCATCACATCCTACCTCAAAAACAACATACAGTGGTTTCTCGAATTTCGATGGGCATGGGTACCTAAAAATCACCGCAAAATTCAAACCATCGAAATTTAAATTGAACTTCTTATGGGAAAAATTAGTTTGGGTCCGGGGCCTCCGAACCTAACTATGTAAAAGCATGATTTTTTTGCCCACACCCCCTGTAAATTTTATGAACTATTATGGTTAAGTAACTATTGTATTGGCATACTGTCAGCAAGTGTATACTTGGTGTATTTCTGCCCTTTCCTGTATTGCCATTTCTCCTTTGGCTGCGAAGATTTAGAGATGCCAGGCTGCTCTTGTCCATTATCACTGCTACCCGAAGAACCACTCTTGCTTGCCATCTTGAAACAGGTAAGTTGCGACGAAAATACAAAGAAAATACATACAACTAAACTGCAGTGAAATGCATGCCCACACGTGGAAGGTACAGTCTAAAAGTGCGGCACTTGGCTGTAGAGGGCTGGCTGCTAGCAGGACAGTCACAAGATGGCCGCCGACAACATAACATCACCTTGCACATGGCTTGTTGTTGTTGGTGCCTGCTCCCATCTGGAAGCTCTTGTCCTTAAACAACATGACTTTTTATTTTTTTTCTCAGTCTCTATTGTTCATTTCTATGTTGCTCCTTATATTCATAATTACTGTACTTCTCTTCATTTCAGAGTTCTGCCTACTGTATTTGCTACCACCTGTAATTCATTTTGTTTTAGTATTTCTATTATTGATTCTTTTCCTTTAATTTCTCTTGTTATTATCTTCAAGTTATTAAAAGTAATCCCTCTAATATTCGGACGCCCACTATCCAGACATCCCCACTAACCGGACATAATCGTCCCATGATCCAATATTCCCAAAATGGTCCAAACAACGAAAAAAATTCGGGAAAAAAAAAAACGATTTTTTCCTGCACGTAATTCGAACTTGGCGCATGGGGTGCAGGACAGCTTTGTTGTGGCACGTCATTCCTCCGACGTCCGCTAGAGCACCCCTGCATCCTCCCCACTTTCCGCCTCTCTCTCGTCGCGAGTGAACGCTCGTCGTCATGGCTGCCCACGTGCTCGCTTTTGTGGTGGTGCCTTACTTGCTGCAGGCACTCATGCTGCTCTCGTGCCTTTCCTTCGTGTGTGTGATGATGGCCCTGCTGCCTGAGAAGAAGAAGAGAGAGGTATTGACTCTGGAGAAGAAGCGGGAGATATTGGAGAAAGTAGATGCAGGATGGTCTTCTTCATGCATCCTCTGCAAGTTTAACCTGGCCCAATCTACTTTGATATTAAGAGATCCCGAGACAAACTCATGCAGTACATGGCTGACTTCTCGTCGAGAAGCAAAAGCAACGTGGAGAGGAAGGTGATGTTTACTCCCAAGTTTGCTGAAGTCGACCCCTCCACGTTGATTTGGTATCGATAGCAACGTGCTGCTGGTGTGATGGTACATGGTACGGAGCTGAAGGCTGCTGCTGAGAAGTTCGCCAGGCTTCACAACGCCCCAGACTTCAAGGCATCCGAGGGTTGGCTCTTTGCGTTTAAGTTACGGCATGGCCTTACAAACTGTAAGTCTCATGGCGAAGCTTTGGACGCTAACGAGGATGGAGTTGACGAGTTTCGGCACAAGATGAAGGGCTTGATCGACAGGGAGGGCCTCACTCTCGGTCAAGTCTACAACCCTGATGAAACTGGTTTATTCTATCGCTCATTGCCAACAAACACTCCAGCCGAGGAGACGGAGAAGCGCGTACCTGGCCACAAGCTCTCCAAACAACGGATATCTGCTTTGTGTTGTGTCAATGCTAACAGCATGCACCGGCTTAAGCCCATTATTGTTGGCCGTGCAAAACAGCCTCGGTGTCTTCGTAGGGTGATGGATGTCCTTCCTGTCGTCTGGTACCATTCTTTGAAGGCATGGTTCACAGCCCAGATCTTCAAAGACTGCTTCCACTGCCATTTCATCAAGGAGGTCATACATTACCAGACAGAGAAACTAGGAATCCCACGCGATCAGGTAAAGGCCCTCCTCCTCGACAATGCACCTGCCCACCCATGTGACAAGGACTTGGTGGCTGAGAATGGCCGCATTAGGTGCATGTTTCTGCCAGCTAATACTACTGCTCTCATCCAACCAATGGACCAAGGGGTGATCGTGACAACGAAGCGCCTATACCGCCGGAAGTTCCTGGACGAGGTGATGGTTGTTCCTGAGGACGAGGACGAGCGCAGGGAGGGACGGGACACGCGAGGCCAGCAGACTTTGCAAAACCTTCGCTGCTACAACATTAAGTCTGCAATCTACAACTGGACCAGTGCATGGAAGGAAATCCCTGTCAAGACTCTAGAAAATGGTTGGTCTCATCTGCTTCTCGGAACGGATGCGGAGTACGATTTCCTAGGTTTCGACGTGGATGACTTCCATGCACGTCTACGTGCGCACGGTGACGATGTTGATGTGGATGAAGCGCGTGAGTGGTTGGATGATGACGAGGGCGATCCTGGGTATCAGACCCTGTCTGATATCGAGATCGCATCTTCAGTTGCAGGTGTCAGTACCCAGCTTGAAGATTCCGAAGAGGACGACGACGATGATGCGAACTCCTCTCAGCATTACACAACTCCAGCCATCCCCAAGCTGAGCGCACTCCGGGAACACCTAGAGTTTGTTCTGGACTACCTGGAACACCCGGACTGCGACAGGGAGATGGGGCCCTTGGGACTTGTGCAGGAAGTGCATGCTTTCCGGCAGCGCATCATAAATCATCAGAATCGTCGTTCCTTGCATCAATCAATGATTGACAGCTTTTTCAGGCCCGTGACCCCCGCTGTGCCCAGCCCTAGCTCCACTCCGTTGCCTCCCCAAGACAGGCCCTCATGCTCCGAGCCACAGTCCAGGACATCAGCCACGGTGAAGTCAATACTCAACGTGAGTTTGCGGCTGTCTTCAGAGTCGTTTGCAGTTGGTACGCCATCACCACGACCCAGAGGCGCACCCCTAGGTCACCTCCTTGTTCTACTCTCAGACTCTGACAGTGATTAGATGCCAAGAATTTCTCCACTAGACCACACAGGAATTTACAGTGTTGTGCAGTGAAAAAAACAGTGCATTGTGTTAAGGATTTAGAGTTGTGAGTGAAAAGGCAAAAATTTAATGGACTGTAACTGTAACATAAATTAACTTGAGTGTTTTTGGTTTAGAAAATGGTTATAAGAGTGGAAAGACTTAAAGTGCAGAGTGCAACACATATTTCATTAAGTAACAATGGAACACAAGACAAGAGTGCGCACTGTGAAGAGAATGGACTTCTGAGTGCGAATGACTAAGTTCAGTGCAAGACTTCATGAACAGTGTACTGCAAGTGCTTCAGGAAATCCTTCTTACTGTCAGAGTCTGAGAGGAGGCGGTTATTCATCGAGATGGCCATGGACTTTCTGTAAGTAGGCAGAATGTTTCATACTGTATTCTGCTGTATTTTCCATACTATACTTACCTCAAACACCTCATTTCACTCTTTTATGTCCCTTATTGGTGTGAATATGCTGTGTCTTCGGTGCTATGCATGTGCAGTAGGGAGGTGTTTTTCTGAGTTAGGCTAGGTTAGAGTCCATAACTACCAGTCCAGGAGCCAGGGACTTGTAAGTACCCAGAATGTTGAATATTGTAGAACCTACCTCAAAAACCTCATTTTATGCTCCTTTTGCATTTATTTCAGCCTTTTATGTCCCTCATTGGTGTGATTTGGGTCTTAAATAGGTGCTATGCATGTCCAGAGGGAGTTGTATGGGTGTTTTTCTGAATTAGGGTCCATAAGTACAAGTCCAGAAGGCTGGGGCCCAATATTCAGACAGGGCCACTATCCGGACATGCCTATGGCTCTATTACGTCGGATATTGGAGGGATTACTGATTAGTTAATAATACTGTAAGTATATTTACAGAATGACGGGGAATAGTCCAGGGTGCGAATTGTCCTGACGGGAAATCGTCCATGTTTTGACGAGGAATTATATGATGGCGTATTGACTTGACGATGAATTGTCTCAGAACCTTATCATCGCGTGCTCCACATATGAATAAATGATGTTGATTTTCATTCTCTTCTTGACACAGGTCACATACGATATTAGGTTAGGCTCATACTTTTTCTTATAATTTTCCTTCACTTCTAGCATTTTGGTTCACATCAAAAATATTATCTTTGCTTGTTTTGGTTGAAGTCTGGCCCTGAGAGCATGTCACATACGATATTAGGTTAAGCTCATACTTTTTGTTATAATTTTCCTTCACTTCTAGCATTTTGGTTTGCATCAAAAATATTATCTTTGCTGGATTTGGTTGGAGTCTGGCCCTGAGAGCATCGAAATGCGCGACTTTGCATCGAAACATGCGGTAGGCAGACCACTTCAAAATGCATCGAAATTTGATTCATCAAATTTTAAACTGTCGAAATTCGAGAAACCACTGTAGTTTTACTTTCCATTCCTCTTCCTTCTGTCCACGGGTGACTCTACACTGAGTGACAAGCCAAATGGTTTCCTGTACACCAGGAAACCATTTACTATACCAAATTATCACACCTGGTGGTTTAGTGGTAAATTAAGGTGCTCCAATTGGACTGAGCCAGTGCAGGTTTATATCCAGAAGATGGTTAGAGTTTATTGTTCACATAATTACACACAGGGATGAAAGAGGCTGGTCACTCACATCTTAAATGTCAGGACCAACTTCCCTAGCCCAGGGTTCCCATGCCTCTCATGGGGAAACACTGGACTGTATGATGAATGAATGAATTAATATACTTTCAACACATTGGTGGTGGGATGAGGATGAAGAAGCTGCAGTTAAGGAGAAAAGAAGGCTTTTCCGGGAATGGAAGAAGGGTGGTAACATGGAGAAATACTTGGCTGCCAAGCGTAGGGTTAGAAGAGAGGTATACAGGGTGAAGTCTGAGTCACAGAGACTTTTACTTGATGACCTAAATCATGGGGAAAGGAAAAATATGATATTTAAGGTGGCAAAATCAGATGAAGAGCGATAATCGGGATATTATAGGTGAGCAGTGTGTGAAGAATGATGAAGGAAGGGAAGTGGTGAACAGTGAGGATATTAAAGATGCATGGAGAGAGTATTATAGCCGGTTGTTGAATGAGGAGTTTGACTGGGACAGGGAAAGTTTGGAGCCAGCAGATCCAGTGTTTGGCCCTTGGCCTTTGATTGATGCTGCTACTGTGAGTGAGGCAATAGGCAGCATGAAGGTGGGGAAGGCAGCAGGTGTGTCTGGGTTGACTGCCGAAATGTTGAAGGCCTCAGGAGATATAGGGGTGAGGTTAGTCACTGACCTGATAAATATGATTATTTATGAGTGTGTTGTCCCAGGTGATTGGCTGAAGAGTGTAACTGTAAATGTGTATAAAGGGAAGGGTGATGCCCTAGAGAGAGGAAATTATAGAGGTATAAAGCTTTTAGATCAGATAATGAAGGTAATGGAGAGAGTTTTAGAAGGTATGATTAGAGAAAGGGTGAATATTGATGAGATGCAGTTTGGGTTTATGCCAGGTAGGGGGACCACTGATGCCATATTCATTGTTCGACAGCTTCAGGAAAAATACATTGGTAGGAGAAGGGATCTGTATTTTGTTTTGGTTGATTTGGAAAAAGCCTTTGACAGAATCCCTAGAGAGGAGGTGAAGTGGGCAATGAGAAAGCTTGGCTTGGAGAAGTGGCTGGTTAGGGTGGTTGTGGCTATGTATGTGAGTGCTCTCACCCGGGTAAGAGTGAATGGAGATTTGAGTGATGAGTTTTCCATGAACGTTGGTGTGCATCAGGGGTCAGTTTTGAGTCCTTTGTTGTTTATCATGGTACTTGAAGCCCTCTCACGTGACTTCAGAAATGGACTCCCGTGGGAGATGTTGTATGCTGATGATTTGGTGTTCATTGCAGAGAACGAAAGAGAGGTGGAGGAAAGGTTTAGGAAGTGGAGAGATGGTATGGGGCAAAAGGGCTTAAGGGTAAATGCAGATAAAACAAAAGTGATGATATCCAGGGTTGGTGGTGGTACTGTCAGAGACAAGGGAGAGTGGCTATGTGCAGTTTGCCACAAAGGCATGGGAAGTAATTCTATCTTGTGCAGTGTTTGTGATAAATGGGTGCACAAGAGATGTAGTGGTATCAGAGGTAGACTGCAAGATAATGCTGATTTTAAGTGTACGGCTTCTAGGAGAGAGCAGGTGGAGACTGTCAGGCATGAAAGGATTGAACTTGCTGGTGAATCTCTTGAGTGTGTGGAAGAGTTTTGTTATTTGGGAGACATGTGTGCTGGAGGTGGGGCTGGAGCTACCTCTGTGGCTAGGGTGAGAAGTGGTTGGAAGAAGTTCAGGGAGCTGTTGTCTCTTCTGACATTGAGAGGGCTCTTCCTACGTGCTAAGGGGTCTTTGTATGCAGCATGTGTTAGGAGTGTAATGCTGTATGGTAGTGAGACCTGGGCAGTAAAGGAGGAGGATATTCGCCGGCTCAGACGTACAATATGACGATGATTAGGTGGATGCGTAGTGCGTCCCTGCGTGCAAGGCCCGGGGGGGCTGGGTTTACGATGGAAGAGTTGAGAGGTAGGATGGGACTGGAGTATTGGTGTTGTGATGAGGAGAGGTAGATTGAGATGGTCTGGACATGTGGAGAGGATAGGGGATGATAATTGGGTGAGGCATGTGAGAAGTGTTAATATTGGGAGTGGGGTTATGAGGGGGTAGACCGAGAAAGACATGGGATAAGGTCATTAAGTGTGACCTTAGGGTTAAGGAACTGAACAGGAAGGCTGCAATGGATCGTGCAGCGTGGAAAGCCGCCATTAGGTGACCAAGGCCGACGCATGCAAGCATGTTGGAGCCTTTAAAAATGAAACGAAACGATGAAATGACATTCCCACATCTTTTTCTTTCACAGCCATTAAAACTTTATCATATCTTGTCCTTCTGCCCAGTTCCATCATACCCTCTGATTACATGCCTTCATAATTTGGATTTATTTGGATGTAAGCTGTTCCTATTAAACTGGACATCTAGTGCATGGTAATTTGGGCGAAGAAATACACTGTGTTGGTGAAAAATGTGCACTGCAAACATATCACGTACTAATGCTATTAAGGGTGACATATCTTACTTGATTTTTGCCTTGTATTTTTCATGACATGCTTGACATTAGTGATCTAAGCACCCAGCCAGTGCTCTACCTTGCAGTTAAAGTGCCTCCCCCCTCCCCCTCTGCCATGACAAATATAAAGGAAAAACTTGAGTCAAAAGCACTGTAAAAATTGTGTTCCATTAGACCTGCCCCAGAAAATTAAAAACACTTAAAGCACACTCTCACTACAAGGTGGAGCACTTGCCATATGCTTAAACACAATTATCCCATAATAAAATGTATTTAAGAAAAGGTAAGTTGCTGCTCAGAAAGACCAACAGTACATACGTGTACAATATTTTTGTGTACAGATGTTCTGCAGGATATAGTGCACCTTGCTGCCCAGTTTATTGTGTACTAAATGAATGCCCTGTACTACTGTACAACTATCACAGTGAACAGCCCTCTCCTAATACAGTGCACCCTCAATATAACCAACTACTGAAACTGGTACCAAACCCTTGACGTTAAAGCCAAACACCATGCTGTTCAGTAAATTCCCAGGTGTTGTGGCTTTTACCAAACAAAGACTGTTAAATATACAGCATTGTTTGGCTGTATACTCATACACAATAACATACAGGTAGGTCTAAATGGTTCTTTTTCTCAGTAAATGCTCTCTTTACTAACTGACATGTTTATTCTTACCTTTCTGGGAGTAATTGCACTGCAAATAAAGACTGCAAATAGGCTTTAGATAAATTGTATGTTTATTTTAACCTTTCTGGGAGTAATTGCACTGCAATGAAAGACTGCAAGTAGGGCTTGGATAAATCTATGTTCATTTGTCATTCAATATTTATAAAGAAAATGTGGGTAAAGGGAACTCACACTGTACATTACCTGTTATATTAGAGTAAATACTACATATTAGAGAATAGCAAAGAACAGAACAGCTGCATGTACAATAAACATTAAAAAAAAAAAAATGCATTCCACCACTGGCACAGCTAGTTATTGATAACCACCACAATCCTGCACTATACTGTACACTGCCTATACATTACTGTACACTTGCTGCTCAGTATTTACAGGGAAAGTGTGGGTAAAAAAAAAAATCACTGTACATTAACTATGACATTACAGTAAATACTATACTACATATTAGCAAATACCAATGCAAACAGTACATAACAGCTGCATGTACATTAAACATGTGTTTAATGCACACACAGTGTGTGTGTGTGTTTGTGTATTAACCTATTTGTATTTACCTATTTGTAGTATACAGGAATTGAGCAATGCTCGTGTTGTCCTGTCTCCATATCCACATTTATCAAGTCTACCTTTACACACATGAATGTTTTTCTCATGCACCGCCTCTTTGTCTAAGTCGTTCCAAATATTTAAGTATTTACCTAATATACCTTAATGTGATATACTGTACACGGAATGTACTATGCTCGTGGGTTTCCGTCGCTGTTTCTCAATAAGTCGAATTTAACTTTAAACTCGTTTAAGTTTTTAGACTGGACGATCTCTTTGTCCAGGCTATTCCATAAGTCTATACTTCTGTAAGGAAAGCTATATTTCTTGATATCCTTCAAGCAGCTTGACTTTTTCAATTTCATTCTGTGTCCTCTTGTTGCTCTCTTATCCCATACAAACAGATCCTCTTTGTCAATTTTATCTACTCCCACCATGGTCCTGAACACCGCAATCATGTCTCCCCTCTTTCTCCTTTCCTCTAACGAAGGCAAATCCAGTTTTTCCAGCCTCTCTCTGTATGACAGGTCTGTCAGACTGGGGACCATTTTGGTTGCTGTTCTTTGTATTCTCTCAATCTTGTTTATATCTTTCTTTTTGTGTGGGGACCACACTACCGCTGCATATTCTAACCTGGGGCGGATCATGGCCACTATCAATTTTTTCATCATTTCCTCATCCATATAATGAAATGCTACTCTTATGTTAGTCAAGAGCTTATAAGTCTCTCCAACTATCTTGTTAATGTGCTTTTCTGGTGACAAACTATCTTGGACCAGCACTCCCAAATCTTTCTCTTCTCTCCTTTTTGTGATTAATTCATTACCCAAAAAATAATTCAGTGATGGTCTCCTGGTACTTTTACCCATTTCCAATATTTTACATTTCTTTACATTAAATTTCATTTCCCACGTCCGGCTCCAATTGTGTATCCTATCCAAATCCTCCTGCAGTATTTTACAATCCTCCTCAGCCTCTATCTTCCTCAAGATCTTTACATCATCAGCAAACAGACTTGCATAACTGTTCACTCCATCTACCATATCATTTACGTAAATCAGGAACATTACTGGCGCCAACACTGAGCCTTGAGGGACTCCACTTGTTACTTCCCTCCATCCAGACATCTTTTCCTTTATTACTGTCCTCATTTGTCTGTCTCTCAAAAAGTCTCTCATCCATTCCAGAAGTTTCCCCTTTAGTCCTCCTATATATTCTAGTTTCCACATTAGTCTCTTATGAGAGAGTGTGTGTGTGTGTGTGTGTGTGTGTGTGTGCGTGTGTGTGTGTGTGTGTGTGTGTGTGTGTGTAGAGGAGGGACACATGCTGGTGGGTGTTTCCTGTGCGTCCATCCTATTACCAAACAAAATCTGTTAATTGAACATAATGTTCGTCCAACTCAATAGTGGTTGTTTAAACTGAAATTCATTAAAAGAGGGTTCGGTATATCGAGGGTTTACTGTATCTAGAGTTTCACATGATTTCATCATTTCATTTTTTCATTCGTTCATCATCTAATCCTACGCTGCCCCATGAGAAGCATAGGAGCCTGGGGCTAGGCAAGTTCGTTTTGTTTTGATTTAAAAGGCTCCAACATGCTTGCATGCGTCAGACTTGTTCACCTAATGGCGGCTCTCCATGCTGCATGATCCATTGCAGCCTCCCTGTTCAGTCCTTTAACCCTGAGGTCACACTTAGTTTTTTATTTATTTATTTTTTTAATGCGAGGAAGAAGGAACCAAAGGCCATGAGCCCGCAGTAACAGTTCCCTCCAAGATAAAAACAAAATACAATATACAGCCAAATTCAAGATCCGATCCTTTTGAGATGCCTGGACACACTGCGTTTGAAAGACTGGAGATCATAGGCAGTAGGAAATACAGACAGAGGGAGACAGTTCCAGAGCTGACCTGTTGCATAAATGAAAGACTGGGAGTAACAGTTAACTCTTGCATTAGAGAGTTGGACAGAAAAAGGATGAGAGTTTGCTGCCAGACGGGTGCTACGCACCCGTTGTAGAGGTGGAGGAATGCAAGCAGACAGTTCAGAGGAGCAGTGACCATTAAAGTAGCGATAGAAAAAGAGATAAAGATGCAACAGTGCGGCGAAGAGACAGAGATTGAAGGGAGTCAGTAAGAGGAGGAGAGTTAATGAGACGAAAAGCCTTTGACTCCACCCTATTGAGAAGAGCTGTATGTGGGGAGCCTCCCCACACATGAGAGTTGTACTCCACACAGGGGCGGATAAAACCCGTATAGAGTCAACAATTGTGCAGGGGTAAAGAAAGAGCGGAGTCGGCTTAGCACACCCAATCTCTTGGAAGCAGATTTTACAAGAGATGTAATATGATCTTTCCAAGATAAGTCCCGAGTAAATGAAACCCCAAGCATGTTCAAGGATGATGCAGGATTAAGCTGAATATTATTAAACATTAGTGGGTATACCTGTGGAAGATTTTGTCGGGTTGATAGGTGTAGGAACTGAGTCTTAGATGCATTAAAGACAACCAGATTATTTTTACCCCAGTCAGAGATACGAGCCAAGTCAAACATTAGGTGTGCCATAGCCTCATCCCTTGTTTCTTGAAGTAACTGCTGAGATGGGCGTTGCGGGAACCGAATGGAAAGGTGAAGGGTGGAGTCATCAGCGTATGAGTGGATAGGGTTAGATGTACAGCTTAGAAGATCATTGATGAATAAAAGGAAGAGAGTTGGTGATAGGACAGAGCCCTGAGGAACACCACTGTTGATAGATCTAGGAGAAGAACGATGGCCGTCTACAACAGCGGCTATAGAACGACCAGAAAGGAAGCTAGCGATGAAGGCACAGATAGAAGGATAGAAACCGTAGGAGGGCAGTTTGGAAATTAAAGATTTATGCCAGACTTGATCAAAAGCCTTTGAGATGTCAAGTGCAATGGCAAAGCTTTCGCCAAAGTCCCGAAAGGAGGATGACCAGGAGTCTGAAAGGTAGGTGAGAAGATCGCCAGTGGAGCGTCCCTGATGGAACCCATACTGACGATCGGAAAGAAGGTTGTGATAGGAAAGATGCCTTAAAATTTTTCTATTAAGAATTGACTCAAAAACTTTTGAAAGACAGGACGTTAAAGCAATTGGACGATAGTTGGAGGGTTGGGAGTGGTCACCCTTCTTTGGGACTGGCTGAATGAGAGCAAACTTCCAGCAAGAAGGAAAGGTACAAGTTGACAGACAAAGGCGGAAGAGTTTGCCTAGGCAGGGAGTAAGCACAGAAGCACAGTTCTTGAGAACAACAGGAGGGACCCCATCAGGCCCATATGCCTTGTTAGTACTGAGGCCAGTGATGGCAGAAAATACATCAACTGAAGAAATTTTAATGTCAGCCATGAGGAAGTCAGAGGGGGGAAGTGATGGAGGAACATCACCGGAATTGTCTAAGGTAGAATTGGAGGAGAAAGTCTGTGTGAAGAGATCTGCTTTATCAGTAGAAGAAATAGCTACAGAACCATCAGAGTAGAAAAGAGGAGGGAAGGATGATGAGGTAAAGTTGTTAGAAAGATTTTTGGCAAGGTGCCAGAAGGAGCGGGAAGAATTCGAGTTGGAGAGTTGAGAGCATTTAGTATGGATGAAATTATTTTTAGTAGAGCAAAGAACAGACTTAGCACGATTCCGGGCAGAAACGTAAAGATGATGTGATTCAGGGGTGGGTTGGCTCCGGTACCTATTGTAGGCCCTCTCCTTGTTGCGGACAGCATTAGAACAAGCGTGATTAAACCAAGGCTTTCTTGCGTTAGTCAAAGGATATGAGAAAGGAATGTATGCTTCCATGCCCGAGAGAATAACCTCCGTAATGTGCAAGGCACACTCAGATGGCTCACGGCCATGGAAGCAATAATCATTCCAGGGAAAATCAAAGAAGTACTGCCTGAGGGCCTCCCAGTCCGCGGCTCCAAAATGCCACAGACGACGTTTCCCTGGAGGGTCCACAGGCCGTACCAGAGTGATAGGACAGGTTAAGGTAATAAGGTTGTGATTGGAGGAGCCCAACGGAGAGAAAAGATTAACAGAGTAAGCAGGATTAGTTGTGAGGAAGAGGTCAAGTATGTTGGAGCTCTCTCCAAGGTGGTCAGGGATACGGGTAGGGTGCTGTACAAGCTGCTCTAGGTCATTAAGGATAGAAAAGATGTAAGCTTGTTCACCAGGTTGATCCGTGAAAGGAGAGGAGAGCCAATGGTGGTGGTGAACATTGAAATCTCCAAGAATGGAGATTTCAGAGAAAAGAGAAATGGATAGAATGTGTTCCATCTTAGAAGTAAGATAGTCGAAGAATTTTTGATAGTAGAATTAGGGGATAAGTAAACAGCACAGATATATTTAGTCAGAGAATGACAGGAAAGCCGAAGCCAAAGTGTGGAGAATTCAGAAGAATCAAGTTCAGGAACACGAGAGCAAGATAAGTCGTTGCATATATATACACAACAGCCACCTTTGGCTTTGAAATGAGTATAGAGAAAGTAGGAGGATACAGAAAAGGGTTTGCTGTCAGTTGCCTCAGACAGCTGAGTCTCCGTTAGAAAAAGAAGGTGAGGTTTAGAGGAGGAGAGGTGGTGCTGCTCAACAGAGAGAAAGTTAGAGGAAAGGCCGCGAATATTGCAGATGTGAAGAAGAAGAGAGTCAGACAGTGGTTCCAGGCACCTTGAGTCGTCACTGGGCGAGGGGCAGATGGTGGGGGCATTTATGGTCCCCCCCCCCTGGGGACTCCGAGGCTTGACCTCGTCCCATGTCTTTCTTGGTCTACCCCTCATGACCCCACCCCCAATATTAACACTTCTCATCTGCCTCACCCAATTATCATCCCCCATCCTCTCCACATGTCCAAACCATCTCAATCTACCTCTCCTCATCACAACACCAATACACTCCAGTCCCATCCTACCTCTCAACTCTTCCATCGTAAACCCAGCCCCCCCAGACCTTGCATGCAGGAATGCACTACACCTCCACCTATTCATTGTCAATTCTGCCTGTCTGAGCTGGCAAATATCCTCCTCCTTTACTGCCCAGGTCTCACTACCATACAGCATTACACTCCTAACACATGCTGCATACAAAGACCCCTTAGCATGTAGGGAGTCATCTCAATGTCAGGAGAGGCAAGAGCTCCCTGAACTTCTTCCAACCACTCCTCACCCTAGCCACAGAGCTAGCTCCAGCCCCACCTCCAGCACACAACATGTCTCCCAAATAACAAAACTCACACACTCAAGAGATTCACCAGCAAGTTCAATCCTTTCTTGCTAACAGTCTCCACCTGCTCTCCCGACACGCCGTACACATACAATCAGCATTATCTCGCAGTCTGCCTCTGATACCACTACATCTCTTGTGCACCCATTTATCACAAACACTGCACAAGATGGAATTACTTCCCACTCCCTTGTGGCAAAGTGCACATGGCCACTCTCCCTCGTTTTTGACAGCATCGCCACCAACTCTAGATATAATCACTCTTGTTTTATCTGCATTTACCCTTAAGCCCTTGTGCCCCATACTATCTCTCCACTTCCTAAACCCTTCCTCCGCCTCCCTTTTGTTCTCTGCAATCAACACCAAAATCATCAGCATACAACATCTCCCATTGGAGTCCGTTTCTTAAGTCACGTGAGAGGGCTTCAAGTACCATGATAAACAACATGGGACTCAAAACTGACCCCTGATGCACACCAACATTCACGGAAAACTCATCACTCAAATCTCTATTCATTCTTACCTGGGTGTGAGTACCCACATACATAGCCACAACCACCCTAACCAGCCACTCCTTCAAGCTAAGCTTTCTCATTGCCCACTTCACCACCTCTCTTGGGACTCTGCCAAAGGCCTTTTCCAAATCAACCAAAACAAAATACAGATCCCTTCTCCGACCAATATATTTTTCCTGAAGATGTCGAACAATGAATATGGCATCAGTGGTCCCCCTACCTGGCATAAACCCAAACTGCATCTCATCAATGTTCACACTTTCTCTAATCAAACCTTCTAAAACTCTCACCATTACCTTCATTATCTGATCTAAAAGCTTTATACCTCTATAATTTCCTCTTTCCAGGGCATCACCATTCCCTTTATACATATTTACAGTTACACTCTTCAGCCAATCATCTGGGACAACACACTCATAAATAATCATATTTATCAGGTCAGTGACTAACCTCACCCGTATATCGCCTGAGGCCTTTAACATTTCGGCAGTCAACCCAGACACACCTGCTGCCTTCCCCACCTTCATCCTGCGTATTGCCTCACTCACAGTAGCAGCATCAATCAAAGACCAAGGGCCAAACACTGGATCTGCTGGCTCCAAACTTTCCTGTCCCAGTCAAACTCCTCATTCAACAACCGGCTATAATACTCTCTCTCCATGCATCTTTAATATCCTCACTTTGCACCACTACCCTTCCTTCATCATTCTTTACACGCTGCTCACCTATAACATCCCAATTATCGCTCTTCATCTGATTTTCCACCTTAAATATCATATTTTTCCTTTCCCCATGATTTAGATCACGTAAAAGTCTCTGTGACTCAGACTTCACCCTGTATACCTCTCTTCTAGCCCTATGCTTGGCAGCCAAGTATTCCTCCTTGCTACCACCCTTCTTCCATTCCCAGAAAAGACTTCTTTTCTCCTTAACTGCAGCTTATGCACCCTCATCCCACCACCAAGTTACTTTGTGTCTTGGTGGTCCTCTTGTCCAACCACATGTTACATCAGTAACTCTCAAGACATTGTTCTTGAGGGCTCTGTACTGTTCATTAACGCCTCTGTCTACAGCTCCCTGTTAAGCCACCACTCTCCTCATCTCACTATAGAAGGCATCCCTTACTACTTGGTTTTTCAGCTTCCATATTTTCCTCCTAGGTACATAAGTCCTCTTTTTCATCACTTGTTCTTTAAGCACCATATCACAAGTGAAGAGTTTGTGCTGTTGCACACACTCCTCACTTCCTATAACTTAAACATCCCTCACTAACCTCCTATCAGCCCTCCTAACCAGAAAATAATCTATCTGACTGCTATTTCCCCCAGACTCATACGTAATTCCCGATGTCACTAACCGAGGAAAAACTGCCACTCTTCACCAGATTATTTAATTTTCGACATCAAAGTCGGTCAACTAAACCCCGTTCATTTTGTGTGCCCTCTGTGTCACTAAAAGGAAGGGAGAAATTATAACAACATTATTTTACTCACTGCTACAAGGAAGAGAGGCTGTAATATAGTCAAATAGAATAAAAAAAATTGGTGGGCTGAGTTACCATCTCGGTTTTGGGACAGTTACTATTCTTTCCTTTCTTAAATATCGATGAACTTTATTTTACATCCATTTCATGTACTTGTCCATCAAAACAAAAATAAATATATTCTGAGAAACATGTAACGATTTTCCATTAAGAATTATTAGCTCGACACGGTTGAAGATCGTACGTTACGATCACAAACAATAACAAACTCACGTGTGTCTGCTGCCCCGGTGGACCTGCTGTACAAAGATCATGGAAAACCGTTGCACAGAAAAATGGACAGTGTCTAGACTGAAGTTTTTCCTGAAGTCTAGAGGAATACCCTGTTCAGGGTGCACCACCGGGGTGTTGTGTTGCCTTTTTATATGATATTTTGGAGCCCTCGGCATCGTTGGATTTCGGCCGGCGGTCTCATCTCTGCACGTTTTCGGCCTTGAACATTGTACGATTTTCATATGAAAAACTGTGCAGATTTTCTTGAGCATCTTGGAGATGAAGCATTGTTCTTCTAGAAAACTAAATTATATGGGTTCAAACAAAAGGTGCAGCTAGAGATTTGTAAATATGTGATGAATGCTGTCACACCCGGTGTGCTTTCACGGCTTCTATAGTAACGTTTTCCTTCATTTGTCGCATTAAAGCATATCTAGGAAATCAGTATAACAACTAAAGAATAATATCATGAAGAGCTTATGTACAGTATATCAATAACTATCAAGGGAGAGATTTTTATAGATATTCGACTTCTGTGGTCTCTGCATGAGTAGCCCGACTTCCATATTGAACTAGCTGGCGATCAGTGGCAACTCTTGAGTTAGTGACGGTGGGAATTAACCTACTCTCTCTTTTCCTAAAATATGTGTTGCACACAATCATGTCCGTTGCCTCCCCAAACTCGAGTATCCTTTCCCCTTCCGCATTCCTTATACCATACGCACATCCCCCATGCACTCCTTCATAACCTAGTGCTGCTTCACGTACATGACCATTTAAGTCCCCTCCCAAAACCACTATCTCATCATCCCACATACCACCTACTACACGAATTAAATCATCCCAAAATCTATCTTTCTCTGCTTCATCCAATCCTGCCTGTGGAGCATATGCCGATATAATTCCAGCTATCTTTCTATCGAATAGAATTTTCACTACCAATATCCTATCAATCAATCAATCATTTCCTGTAGCACCCTCGGGGATGCATAGGGCCTCGATGAACTCACACCACCACATCCTATCTTGTGCTAACTCCTCAAGATCTCCCCAACACTCATCGCCAGCTTCCCGTCTCATTGTCCTCACCCACGTCTCTTTTGGCCTTCCTCTACCTCTCCTACCAAGTGCCACCCACCCTGGTG
Organism: Coenobita brevimanus; assembly: GCF_032717465.1. Taxonomy (NCBI): domain Eukaryota; kingdom Metazoa; phylum Arthropoda; class Malacostraca; order Decapoda; family Coenobitidae; genus Coenobita; species Coenobita brevimanus. The sequence continues at coordinate 2,892,090 of NC_137039.1, forward strand.
TACCTCGTACTATTCCCTGTCTCCTATACACATGTCCTAGCCACTTCCATCGTGAGAATCTAACATATTCATCGATCGGCTGCACTCCCGTTATTTCTCTAATTCTACTATTTGGTATCCTTTCCCACCACTTAACTCCTAATATTCTTCTAAGTGCTTTATTTTCAAACACCAAGAATTTATTTTCCATAGTCACTGTGCTGTACCAAGACTCGTGTCCATAAGTTAAGATACTCCTAACCATTACCTTATAAAGTTTGATTTTTGTATGCACAGAAAAATTGTTATTATTCCAAATATTTTTAAGCATTCCCATTGCCTGATTAGCCTTCTTTAACCTTTCCTCGAATTCAAAGTTCAAAGAACCATCCTTGGCTAAATAAGTACCTAAATATTTAAACCTATCAACTTGCTTTACAACCATACCTCCAATTACACATTCCTGCGCATTTTCCATATTCATATTGATTATTTCAGTTTTTCCACAATTAATAACCAAACCCACCTTAAGACCTTCACTCACCAAACAGTCCAACACTCTCTGCATCTCTTCTGGCCCATCACAGATCAAAACTATATCATCTGCATAATCTAAATCCAAGAGTTTCCTGTTCTCTCCCCAAAGTATACCTGCACCAGTTTCTGTTCCAATGCGTTTCATAATGTAATCAATGACCAATATAAATAGTAAAGGCGATAGAACACCACCTTGAATTACTCCGGACTTGACTTCAAACGAATCACTCAGACAACCATCAACCATCACTTTACAAAATGTGTCCTCATGCATGTTCATAATGACCCTCACAAACTCCTCTGGTATTCCATAATGTCTCATGATCTTCCCCATAGACTCTCTCGAAACACTATCAAAAGCCTTTTCAAAATCAACAAAACAAAGACTTAACGGTACTCTCATTTCATTAACTTGCTGCATCAAATGCCTAACTATAAAGATCTGATCATTGCAACCACGTCCCTTTCTAAAACCAGCCTGTTCATCCCTCAGAATACCCTCAACCACCGGCTCCAACCTATTTAACAACATTCTACTGAAAACTTTCAAAGATATCGGTGACAAAGAGATTCCCCTCCAATTACCACATTCACTCAGATCTCCCTTCTTCGGAACTTTAACAATTACACCATTCTACCAAACTGATGGTAGTAACCCCGTCACCCATATCTTATTGAATAGCTTGGTCAAGATCATTATTAATCTATCCCCCTCCACTTTAAACATTTCCGGAAATAAACCATCCTCCCCTGGTGCCTTATTATTCTTTAACTGTTTTACTGCCTTGTCCACTTCTACAAGCCTCAACTCTCCTGTTTCTATATTTAAATCTTCCTGAGCAGACGGTATATCCTCTTCTGGTGGTATTGGTCTATTAACCCGCGCCGTCCCGAGGACGTACTTCCACGTCCTCACGTTTTGTCACAGCTAATCCCGAGGACGTACTTCAACGTCCTGCAATTGCAAGGTTCATAATTTCCACAATTTTCAATTTTCGCGAGTCATTTTTGGTATGTATACACGGGACACCTGCCTCAACAAGATGCCAGGCAGAGACAATGCCTTACCCAGCATGACCTCCTCCCCCCCCTGCATGCCCTTTTCTCAGCAATTCACCTGTTATCAGTGACCTGGCCAGTATAGCCATGTCATGCCACGGTACGAAATTCAGGGCCAGAGTGATTCCCCAATCAATGACAATGTGGAGGACAAACTTTACATAGCATTAGAGGAAGAAACAGTTAGAAATGATGATCAGGTAATGTGGCAAAAAAAGGTCAGGTATTAGTGAGTGAAACAATGCTTATAATGCCTATATTACTGCTTGAAAACCAATATACTTTTGTACTACATATAAGTTCGTAACAGTAAATAAATAAATACCATTTATGAGTGGTGTGAAATAGTTATCCTCTCATAGAACTCGTTTTCTTTCGTGCCAGCCTGATAGAAAACCCAGTAAAGTAAGGAGGCTCTCCTACCTGTAATGAGTATTTTAAACCTCAGGTGAGCGATTTCTCTATGAATTTTCGATGTTTCTCACCAAAAGCGAAAGTTTTAGCAAAAAAAAAAAAAAGGTCGAAAATTGCCCAGGATTGGGGGGTACCAGTGGTCGAAAAGTGGCCGGGACGGGGCGGGTTAAGAACTGTCTCAAAATGCTCTTTCCATCTATTTTTAATATCTCCATCTTTGGTCAATAAATTTTCTTCCCTGTCTCTAACTGGTATTTCCTTGCGTTTACCTGCATTACCACTCAGTTCTCTAATCGATTCATATGCCCTACAAGCTACTTCTATTGGTTTTATATGTGAAGAATTTTTTTAGTTTTTAATTGGTCCATTTAACCCTTTCAGTACGACCACGTCCTTGTTTTTTCTTGCTATCACCGGACGATTTCCCTCAGCTTACGGGGTGATGGCGATTGATGGAGACTTCCTGTAATTTGTTCTGTAATATAGTTTTTTTTCCCCTAAGCTGAATAAAATCGTCTGACGGTATCAAGAGAGTTTGTGTCATTGTACTGAAGGTTTATTTACGTGGAGCTCATCTGGTAGTCAAGTTAGGTTTGGCGGTATCAGTGAGGGGAGCTGGTTGGGTCGTTAGAGGCCTTCGGTGTGAGGGACCCCCATTAGCAGAATAAAATCGTCTGTCATATTGGTTGACTGCAGTGTCCGAAACCGTTTTAGTATAAAGGGTCTCTCCTGAGCTGAGTAAAATCGCCTGACTTAGAAATAAAGCCCCGTCGCACTGGAGGGGGTCGGGTCACCATCATCCCCTCTCGTCATCTCAACCAGTTCCCCTCCCAACACACAGTTCCTTTGCTGTATAAAGAGCTAATGCTTTTTTTTATTTTTTTTTTGTGGTTTATTTATTGTTCGTTCCATTATTTGGCACTGTTGTAAGAAGAAACCCTCTGGCCAAAATTAAATATGTCCGTAGCAGTGAAAGGGTTGCAAATGATGTCCGTAGCAGTGAAAGGGTTGCAAGGACGAGTGAGACATGTTCTAATCATGTCATGAACGCGAGCGAAACGTGTTATTAACCGTCGTATTATCCAGGAAACTAGTCTTGTGTGGAACGATTGTGTTTGTGGCCATGTTTGTATCAGGGGTGGGGGGGTTACAGAGCAGTTGTCTTTGTCCCTTAAGCACGAGAGGTCTTTAAGCCCTCGGGAACAGGGGGGTGGTTGCTTTCTCAGGCAGAGGAACTCCTTGAGAGTGAAATGGCTGGGAAGCATGCCGGCACATGACTGGCAACAGCATAGCTGGGTCTTTCGGGTGTGGGCAATCAGGCAAGTTAGCTGCCTACTGCAACTGCAACACAATGGCGAGGTGTTCAGGAAGTTAGCCAAAGAAACCTTGATGGACTCTGAAAGAACAATAATGGCCCCCAGTCCCGTGCAGCCCTTAAGTGGGCAGGGGGTGCTAGGAATCTCACGGTTGCCTCAATTACAATCTAATTCCTTTGTTAATGCAAAAAATACAATTAAAATTGGTAACTGGAATGTGAGAACGCTAAATCATGACGGTAAAATCGATGAGTTAGTGAAGGTTTTTCAAAATTACGGACTTGATATTTGTGCTCTGACAGAAACTAGATTAACTGGAGTCGATAAGTTGGATTTGGAGGATGGTATACGTTTATTGATATCTGGCCGACAGGATGGAATGCATTATCAGGGAGTAGGATTGTTGCTGGGTTGTAAGGCAAATAAGGCTTTATGTGAGTGGGATCCTATAGATGAGCGATTGTTATACGCACGGTTTAAATCAAATCATGGCAACATCAGTCTGTTTGTGTGTTATGCACCTACTAATGATGCACTCAATGAAAGGAAAGACACATTTTATGAAAAGTTGCAAGAAGGAGTAGGAAGGGTACCTAGACATGATGTTTTGATCTGCGTTGGAGACTTTAATGCAGTAATGGGCTGTTCAAATAAGGGATTTGAGGCATGTATGGGTAAGATGGGAGTTGGTAGTAGGATGAGTGAAAACGGAGTGAGGTTTGGAAGCTTCTGTCTAGCAAATGACTTAGTCATCGAGGGCACACTCTTTCAGCATTGCAATATACACAAGACAACTTGGGTGTCGCCGTGTGGAAAATATAAAAATCAGATTGATCACATCGCTATCAGTAGGAGGCATAGAAGTTCTCTGTTAGATGTTCATGTTAAACGGGGAGCGGATATTGGTAGTGACTATCAACTCAGCATTGCAAAAATAAGGTTTAAACTTAAAAATCAGAAGAAGGAAAAATCTGGTGTTGGTAGATACGATATTGTTAAGCTTAGAAGGGAAGGAGAAGAAAAGGAGGAATTCTTATTAGAATGCAGAAATAGGTTTTTGGTGTTGGAAACGTTGGAAGAGGGGGAGAGAAGTGTAGATGAGATGTGGGAGGATGTGAACAAAGTTTTGCATGAGACTGCTGAATGTACGATTGGAAGGAGACATAGATTCAGGAGAAAGAAATGGATATCAGAGGAAACGTGGGATATGATAAAAAAGAGAGGTGAGGCTAAATTGAGGAGTGAGATGCAATGCGTTGATGAACGAGAGATTGAATTAGCAAGAGCTGCGTACTGGAGTTTGAATTCAGAAGTAAGAAGGTTAGCTAAGAGAGATAAAAGAAGATGTGTGGATGAAAAGGTTGCAGAGACTGAAATCTTAATAAACAAAAAATATCCTATCGCTTACTCTAATAACATTCATCATATTCCACCCATTTCTCTGCAACCAACACACCAACACCCCCATATCCATTTGCCCCCCCTGCTAAAACAACTTATAGCAACAGTCCTTCCCAACAATCTTTCTGACTGATCCATCCCTGTACCGGACTTCCTGCAAACACGCCACATCCACCCACCTCCTACTGAATGCCTCAACGACTTCCCTCACTCTTCCCCTCAAACTTCCCACATTCCTGACATTTAAGATAAGAGTGATCAGCCTCACTCACCACTGGGTGGCATTACGTGGGCAATAAACCCCAACCACCCCTTGGATATAAACCTTCACCAGCTCAATCAACTGGAGCGCCGTAATTATCCACTAAAACACCAGGAGCCATAATTTGGTTATATGGTTACCACCCAGCATAGTAAATGGCATTGTGGTGTACAGGAAACCATTTGGATTGTCACTCAGTGTACAGTAGAGTCACCCACAAGCAGAAAGAAGAGGAAAGAATGAAGGAAAGAAAGACAGAAGAAGGAGTGTACAGTTAACTGTAGGCAACAGGACAACAAAAGAATCTATCTATCTATTGCCAGACACCTCAATCCCGTAAAGGGTGGCCACAAACAAATTGCCTCCATGTTGCTCTGTCCCCTGCAATTTCACTGCCTTGCTCCCAGCTCACACCCCCCTCTCTCATATACCTCTCCACTCCATCCCTCCATCTCATCCTTGGCCTCCCTTTCTCTCTCCCCCCCCCCTCCATCTCACCCACATACACTCTCCTCATCAGTCTCTCATTCTCCATCCTCTCCACATGGCCAAACCACCTAAATGTGTTTCTCCTAATGCTTCCTATCACATCCACATCACAACACTCCTTCACATCCTCATGTCAGTTTGTCTCTCCATGTGACTCCACATGCTCCTCTCAAATAACTCATTTCCACTGCTCTCACTCTTGACTTCTGTCCCTCCAACAAGGTCCTGGCTTCACTTCTGTATGTTAGAGTTGGTATCACAATACTGTCATGTAGTAGTTTTTCACTTCCCTGTTTCTTATCACTGCTTTCAAGGAACCAGCAACCTTTCTTCCCTGTTGCACTCTTTCAAGCACGTCACCCTCTAAACTTCCAGCCTTACTCATCACACTACCCAAGTACTTAAATGCACTCACATTTTCCATTTCCTCCTCATCCAACCTCACTGTACAATCACTGACTTCACTTCCCTGGAAGGCCATAATTTTTCTCTACGTTCACCTTTAGATTGTGTCGTGCCACCGCTAGCACCAAATATCGTGCCACCGCTAGCACCAAATTTATGTCAGTTTAGCTGCTAATTCCATCGGATCCACTAATCTATGTAGCCGTTATATGGAATAGCATAGCTGACTACATATTGTGTGTTCTGCTGTTATAGTATAACTAGACCACTGTGTTGGAGATCGACGACACTGTCTAATACATGTCAGCCACTCGCCGTCACTGCCCGACACTTTCCACCAAAGGTCCTCTGCCACTAGAAGGTGGAAGCTGGTCTGTTATATTAAGTGGTAGCGTAAAGTGACAGAAATGAGCAGATTAAATCTCTCTCTATTGGGCACAGAATAAATACAACTGCGACCCGAGAGATATGTAAGAGCGATACCACCTCCCTTGATAACTATATGACTTCTTCTGATGCTGTGCGCTCACCGTGCCGAGTTGGGCGCGGTGCTGAGGTCAGCTAAAAGTGAGGTGCCAAGCATTTACATATACTCTGGCCTTTTGCAAAAAGTAGAGATAAATGACAACTCTATTAGCACATTATACACCTCCATATAATTGTATTAAGTACATTCACATATACCAACATAATAAATGGTTCCCCAGCACTTTACAGTGACGCACTATTCAGATATCCTTTCACTTCTCCTAACCTTCATTTTATAATTGAAACAGGGTGGCACTTGTGGTCTGCCATCCACCTTCTTCCCTATACACAGCTAACAGCAAAATGATATTTGGTTGTTCATCATTCACACTTCATTACACACTGTTAATTATGACTAAACAGCTTTAAAAATTATGTAAAATGTGTGATACTACAACTTCTTATGGAAAAAGATGTTGACACCAGAACATCGCTCGGCCACATCATTGACGTCCTCGTTGACATTGTTGTCCTAACTACCGTGTAGCCTAACCAGAGTGTAGGGTAGCTGACTATTCAGGAACATCCACTTGCAATCCGCGAGTACGGACACGTGGTCTCAGTGGGTTCCTTAATTGGCGCCTTAAACAGTAGCCTAAACCACAAACACAGGACAAGACCACAATAAGTAGAAGACCAATGCCAGGACCAAAATAGGAAGAAGAAAGGTATGAAGGAAGATAGGACAGTACATAAGGCTCTAAATCGGTCCTGTTCAGGTGGGAGAGGAAGGTAAGCTCCTTTAACCCGCCCCGTCCCGACCACTTTTTCACCACTGGTACCCCCCAATCCCGACCACTTTTGGACCCAAATTTTTTTTGCTAAAACTTTCGCTTTTGGTCAGAAACAATGGTCAATCACCAAGAAAATGTTCACCGGGGTCCATAAGTTGCCTAAACAGGTATACCTTCGTCACACCTGGTACCGTGTTCTCTGTAGGTGGTCTGAGCCTCACGTTTTCTATGGTATTATAAGTCTGGGAAACCAATGAAAGTAAGTAGATTTGTATTTATTACAAACATAAAAACATGTGATAAAAGAGTAAATTGGATTTTATACAAAAATAGAGGTGAAATAAGCATTGTACCATCGGGCAAACCGAGCGAAATTGGCCAAACTGTTCACGATGAATCGCTAACATTGCTGAATCATGATACATATCATTTTTTCTACTTACATAATACATCTCCAATAACATTATACCATTTTACATTTTATTGAACTGTTTTTACGTATTCACAGGCCTTTCGATAACATTTAGCGTAATGTTAGCGCTTATTTACGTAGTGAGTGAACTCGCTGTGACTGTTGTTTCAACTCGTATTGTGTTTTTTCAACTTACATAATACTTTTCTAATAACATTATACACTTTTCCACTTTTGAGAACTGTTTTCAGATAGTTTCAGGCCTTACGTAAATATTTAGCGTAATAATAGCACAAAATAACACAGACGGTGAAGTCGCTATGACTACTATTTCAACTTACAACCTATTTTTGTACTTATATAATAATTCTCCACTAACATTGCACATGTTTACACTTGATATAATTGATATCACATAATTTCAGACCTTACGATTCTACTGAGCGTCATATTATCACGTACTTACACAGTGAGTGTTATCGCGATATCATTTGTTTCATCTTACACTAGTATTCAACTTATAAATTACCTTACTACTAACATTACACCCTTTTCCACTTTATATCATTCCTATCACATACTAACAGACCAGAATGTTCTACTGAGCATAATATTTTCGCAGATTTACACAGTGGGTGTACTCGTGACATCAATTGTTACAACTTACACTATTTTTCAACTTATACGTTACATTCATGCTAACATTACACCCGTTTCCACTTTATATTCTTGCTATCACATATTTACTGACCAGAGTGTTATACTGAGCATCATATTGTCGCAAATTTACACAGTGGGTGTAGTTTTGATATCACTTCTTTCAACTTACACTATTTCTCAACTTATACATTACTTTCCTGAAAACATTACACCCGTTTCAACTTTATATAAGACTTAGCACATACTGACTGGCCTTACCATTATAATGAGCGTCATATCGCCATCCCACACAGTTTCAGTAGTGTAGGAAGTTATTGTACTCTTTGAAACATGGCTGAAGGCACAACGCAACATTGCACTCGACACACTCGTACCTTGTGTCTTTTCTCTGAGTGGATGGTCTGACTGTCGAGTGCTTGCATACATGGCAGCGGCGCTGGGGTTTACGACGGTTTGGGTCGGAAGGGATTGCGCTGGGATAGTGGAGTCCTGCAAGGCGTAGGGGAGTCTGGGCAGCCATGGGGGTGCGGGTGCGGTGTGTGGGTCTGTCCTGGGCATGCCTGGCGATTATTTCACGTGCCAGCTCCCTCACAAACCCCTCAAAGGTCTCTGATACTCCGGTTGTCATGGCGTGCAGGTAGTGTGCATTCAGGACCGTGATGTCGAGCAAGTGGAAAAAGAACTTTTTGTACCACTTCATCGTGGTCCTGGCACAGTCAACACTGGAAATAATCGAGTCTGACTGATCCAATTGCCTCATGTTCAGATTATAGTCCAGTACAGACTCGGGTTTCCAGACGTTGCGCCTCCTCTCGCTACGGTGATCCACGGAGTCTGTGCGGTGCATCAGGGGGCTGTGAACAGTTGATAGGAGGCAAACTTCCCTGTTGTGGTTCCACAGGGTGGCAAGGATGTTATTTGCCTGGAAGAAAGTTTCCTCCCTATCTTGACCATATGGCGACGGTTTCTCTTGACTGTACCACAGACTCCGGTGTCGTGTTGGTGGAGGAACCTAGCGAGAAGAGGGCTAGTGTACCAGTTGTCCAGGTACAACACATGACCACGATGAAGGTACTCCTCTATCACTGTCTTCACCACGGCCCCAGAGAGTCCTATACTACTATCTTCTGTTATATCTGTGCGCCCATGTACAAGACTATGTCTTGCACATAACCAGTCATACAGTCACACATAACAAAGATCTTGAACCCGAAACGGTGTCTCTTGCTGGGTATGTACTGCCGAAAGGAAATATTGCCTCTCCACAACACAAGACTCTCGTCTATGACGAGGTCTCTGTAAGGATAAAATGAGGAGCGGAACATTTCCCGTAAATGATCAAATATCAGCCTAATTCTCCTCATTTTATCTGTGTTATTTGCATTGGCTGGATCTTCTGCATCAAAAAAGTGGAGGCGGCCGAGAATATGCTGAAATCTGTTACGACTCATCACCTTTCCAAAGAAAGGTGTGAGGATCATTGGGTCAGTTGTCCAGTAGGCAGGTATTTGGTTTTTTCTTACCACACCCATCAAGAGAACCAGGGCAAAAAATAAGAACATCTCTGAAATTGTCACAGGATAGTCATATTGTTGGGAATGCCTGCTCATGGTTCCCAAACGTTCACCTTCACGGCGCTGTGTTCGTGAAAATATGTTGGTCTGTTCCACTATGCGCCCCACAAATGCCTCCCCAAAGAACAAGTGGAAAAAATCCACCCTAGAGGAACCCGCATGCACACCTGGAGCCGTGCAACCAGACCGCCACTCAGTGAAAGGGTGAATGATGGGAGTAAAATTACTCCCATCTTTCCAGTTCCACGAGACACCACTGTCTCCAGCCACGTCCCCATCGTCGCCTTCGTCTGGGTGGGGTGGCGTGGGTGGTGGGGGTGGTTGGGGAGGTGGAGAGCGGCGCCTTTCATCACTTGCACTTCTCTTCCCTCTCCCTTTTCCTTTACCCTTTCCCTTCCTTTTCCTTCCTTTCCCCACATCCTGGGAAGTTTGGGAATATTATGGGGCGAAAGACGTGCTGGGGAGTAGCTCCACCTCCTCTCCCCTAGGCCTACATGCACCACGTGCTCGTGCTGCCTCCCTCACACCACTTTCCCTTTCACCCCGCACTCACGCCACACCACTTTCCCTTTCACCCAGCACTCCCACCACACCACTTTCCACTTCCCCAGACAAAAGGCTTGCACCATACCTGATATGTCTTCTCGCCCCACCTTCTGATCCTCGGGGTGATATTTTTTCTTTACCCAACCACGAGGCGATATCACGTCCTAAGCCGCCGTCATCCTCATCCTCGTCCTCATCAGATTCGGGATGGAGAGAGAGCCGTGCATGTGGTTGGGGTGCAGGCTGGCCTTCCCTTGCCTTACGGTATGTCACATACCGCTTTTTCCGGGGCGAAGGGACCTCTTCATCACTGCTTGTTATTTCTTCCTCTGGCTGGACATAATCGCGATCCACCACATCATCATCAAGTGGAGAATCACTATCTCCAGTGAAGGCTTTCAGGGCGGATGCAATTTCGTCATCTGAGAGACCTTTCCGCGCCATGTCTGACCTGGGTCACTGCTAAAAGGTGAGTGACCAAGACAAGGGCGAGCGCGGGTCACGCAGGGTCTGGGATGCTGCCCGCCTGGCGGCAGGTAGGGGAGGCTTGGGTACGTGGGCAAATCGAAAATCTCGCGCGAATTTTGAAAATTGTGGAAATTATGAACCTGGCAATTGCAGGACGTTGAAGTACGTCAACGGGATTGGCAGTGACAAAACGTAAGGACGTGGAAGTACGTCGACGGGACGCCGCGGGTTAATACATGAGACAGCCTATTCATATTCAAGGAAGTAACATTGAATGAAGGTAAAAAGGGTCATAACTGGGATGAGAAGTTCACTGACAAAGCTAGATGATCCTTGCTAGGCAGAACTGCTATCTCTTTACTGTGTAACTCACAAAAATCAGGTGCAACATAGTACCCCTTTACTGTAAGGAATTGATTCTGTAAGGCACAAGTCACAGTTACGTCCTCTGTCTCAGGAAAGTATGAATATGAGCATGGAAAACTGACTTCAATTGAATGGGCTGGAAGGTGCAATGTTGCAGAGCAGAGGAAGTATTTGTGTCCAACAAAAAGCCCTCTTACACTCCTCTACCTTTAAAGGTACGAAGACAAAATGGAAAGCAGGACATACGTGGAGATCAAGAAATGAGGCCTTACACTTCTCAAATTCATCCACAGTCGTTTCTGCTACATATTTCTTGTCATCTAAGACAACCAGCACCTCTGGACCCTCTTCAATAACAACAAGTGTATTATTAGCAGTAGCAAAAGGGAAGGAAATGAACCGCCATGCCTGGTACGTTACAGCATTCCTCATAGGTACCAATATCAGGATGCCTTCATGGGTCAACTGGGCCTCTAACAATGGGTAATAATATTCCAGTTGACTCAGATCAAAGAGTGGCATAAGTCCATGCTTCCACATAGCTATATCAAGTGCATTTGTTAGTATATTAGTAGGAAGCAATAAAGCATTAACAAACTTGCATCAATTAAGCCGTCCACCATATTGGCTGCATGCTTCTCCAAAGCAGTGGTTGACTCGTCGAGAGCATGTAAGTACTCAGCGAATAACACCAAGTTAGCTAGGGTTGGTAGGTTAATTTGGATGTTGTTCACAAGCTCTACTAGATGGTTGGTAGTCCTAACTATCTCGTTAGCTTTGTTAGTGAACTCATCTAACTGTTGATACACATGCATAATTAATCTATTATTGGCTTTAGTGGCCAGTGTCAAGTTATGCATCTGTCTACCCAATTGCACTACTTCCTTATCTAATGCCGTACCAAAGAGTTGTTGAGACAGGATTCCTAGAAAATCCACAAGTCCTCTCTTAGTACATGCATGGACATGCTTGGGAAGATCAGAGTGTACGTTAGGTAAAGCAACATGCAAGTTAGTGAGCCTGTCAGTAAGCCTGTCTATATGCCTAGTCTGAAGCTCAACAATTCCATGCAAGGTTCGTTCCAAAGCTTCAGTGTCAGAGTTTGTCAATCGCGGGTTTCGATTAAACATCTTTCCCACTTCCAACAGTTGCTGTCTGAAATTCGACAAGCCTTTGGAGACCTCCTTGACAATATCTGGTGTTTGGAGATGGCCTTCCATTGGATAATAGACGCATACTGCATCTTCCACTACCACGACTTCTCCAAGTGGGCTCTTCAGTGCTACTGGCATTAACGCACTCGTGTCCGTGTCCGACGTCGTTCCATAGATCCACCCCAAGCAACGCACGAGGAGTATGAGCCACAGCCACATTTTTTTCTGCAAGAGAAGATACTCCCTTAATCACTCTTGTTGTGGGATCGTAGCTTGCTGCGATACTCTTGGTTAGGGACAGGTACGGACGACGACATAGACTGCGACGAAGACAGAGGGCACAACACTTCAGACGAATGGTTAGTTAGGCCTCGTTCTTGACTTACTAGTTTGATCCTATCAGCATGTACTACCTCCTGAGTTCCATTAGCATCATCCTTTATTCTATAAGTATTTCCACATATTCGTTCCACAACGGTATATGGTCCGCGGAACTTAGGTCTGAGCTTGGAAATTCTCTCAGGGTTGTGGATCATGACCTTCTGGCCTGCCTGTAACGTCTTTTCTTGACTACCATCATCTCCGCTCTTGAGGCTTTTAATCTTTTCCGTACTTCACTGTGTATACGTTAGAATTTCAACAACTGTACTTTTGCGTAGTCTTCTTCGTTGTATACTGGAGTAGGAGGTCCAGCCAACAAATCATAGGGTAACACTTTCTCTTCTCCATAAAGGATATAATGAGGAGACTTCCCAGTTGATGAATTTTCTGAGGAGTTGATGGTCGCCACTACATGTGATAACCAGTCTTCCCAGTTATCCTCTTGATTTGAGGTTATTACTGGTCTCAAGACTTCCAGTATCTTCCTGTTTGTCCTCTCCACCAGGCCATTGCTCTTAGGACTGTAAGGTGTTACAAAAACTTGCTTTACTCCATACATACGACAGATTTCTTGTAACACCTGGTTACGAAATTCACTGCCATTATTGCTGAGCAATACCTTAGGTGTAGAGTATGGACAAATCACTGAAGTCACAAAAGCGTGCGCCACCTCCTCTGCAGTTTTCGTCTGTAAAGGTGCTAAAACAGTGAATAGTGAGAAATGGTCCACTGCCACCAGTACATAACTTGAACCTTGACGACTTCTTGGCAATGCTAAGAGATCTATGGAGACTCTATCCCAGGGTTTTTCCAGTAGAGGATACTCTAAGATGGGAGTCGGAAGTCCAGTCGTTCCTCGTATTTCCGTGCATTTGACACATTGACTGGCGTGGGCTTCTATGTCCTTCCTCATGGTCGGCCAATAGTATTTCTTTCTCGCCTCACGTATGCATCTATCGCGTCCGGGATGACCCGCTTGAGGTACGTCACGAACTAACCGTAGCACGGTTTGCTGTAAGGTAGCAGGAACATCTAACTGATATGCTGTGTCCTTCCCTGGGGGTTGCTTATACAAAAGACCCTGTTGAAGATGGAAGTGAGTCATCGGTACTGGGAGTTCAGGTAGACAAGTCTCGTCGCCAGACTCCGAGGCATTGATGACTTGAGACCACATCGCATCCTTACGTTGTTCCGCTTTTACCGTGTCTGAGGAATACTCAGCAAGAGCAACATCCTCGGCTATGGTAGCAGCAATGTTTCTACTCAGTGCGTCGGCTACGACATTTTGGCGGCCTGGTAAATATCTGAACTCTGGATCAAACTCCATTACCTTGCTAAACCAATGCGCAACCTTACCGTGCAAGTTCTTTCCTTTAAATAAGTTGCATAGGGGTGCATGGTCAGTTAAAACAATTATCTGGTAACCAAAGATAATATCCCGGAAATGTCCTAACGCCCACACGACTGCTAATGACTCCAAATGTGTTGTCGAACAGTTCTTCTCTGGGGGTCTTAGTGCCCTACTAGCATACACTATGGTATGTGTCTTGCCTTGCTCATCCTTCTGCTGTAACACCGCTCCCAGACCCAAACCTGAGGCGTCCGTGCACAGATAGATAGGTTGAGTATAATCAGGAAAGGCTAATACGGGTGCTTCTGACGTGGCTTGTTTGAGCTCATTGAAGCTTTTCTCTTCTGAGGGTCCCCATTTCCACGCAGCATCCTTCTTAACCTGCGGCGTCCCGTTGACGTACTTCCACGTCCTCACGTTTTGTCACTGCCAATCCCATTGACGTACTTCAACGTCCTGCAATTGCAAGGTTCATAATTTCCACAATTTTCAAAATTCGCGCGAGATTTTCGATTCGCCCACCTACCCAAGCCTCCCCTACCTGCCGCCAGGCGGGCAGCGTCCCAGACCCTGCGTGACCCGCGCTTGCCCTTGTCTCGGTCACTCACCTGTTAGCAGTGACCCAGGTCAGACATGGCGCGGAAAGGTCTCTCAGACGACGAAATAGCATCAGCCCTGGAGGCCTTCACTGGAGATAGTGATTCTCCACTTGATGATGATGTGGTGGATCGAGATTACGTCCAGCCAGAGGAAGAAATAACAAGCAGTGATGAGGAGGTCCCTTCGCCCCGGAAAAAACAGTATGTGACATATCGTAAGGCAAGGGAAGGCCAGCCTGCACCCAAACCACCTGCACGGACCTCTCTCCATCCCCTAGAGAGAGATTCTGATGAGGACGAGGACGAGGACGAGGACGGTGGCTTAGGACGTGATGTTGCCTCGTGGTTGGGGAAGGAACAAATCTCACCCCGAGGATCAGAAGGTGGGGCAAGAAGGCAAATAAGGTATGGTCCTAGTGTTTTGTCTGGGGAAGGTGAAAGTGGTGTGGTGGGAGTGCGGGGTGAAAGGGAAAGTGGTGTGGCAGGAGCGCGGGGTGAAAGGGAAAGTGGTGTGGCGGGAGTGCGGGGTGAAAGGGAAAGTGGTGTGAGGGAGGCAGCATGAGCACGTGGTGCACGTAGGCCTAGGGGAGAGGAGGTGGAGCCACTCCCCAGCACGTCTTTCACCACACAATATTCCCAAACTTCCTCCCTACAGCCCCAGGATGTGGGGAAAGGAAGGAAAGGGAAGGGAAGGGAAAGGGTAAAGGAAAAAGGCGAGGGAAGAGAAGTGCGAGTGATGAAAGGCGCCGCTCTCCACCCCAACCTCCCCCACCACCACCAATGTTGCGTTGTGCCTTCAGCCATGTTTCAGAGAGTACCATAACTTCCTACACTACTGAAACTGTGTGGGATGGCGATATTGCGCTCAGTATAATGGTAAGGCCAGTCAGTATTTTCTAAGTCTTATATAAAGTTGAAACGGGTGTAATGTTTGCAGGAAAGTAATGTATAAGTTGAGAAATAGTGTAAGTTGAAAGAAGTGATATCAAAACTACACCCACTGTGTAAATCTGCGAAAATATGACTCTCAGTATAACACTCTGGTCAGTAAATATGTGACAGCAAGAATATAAAGTGGAAGCGGGTGTAATGTTAGCAGGAAAGTGACGTATAAGTTGAAAAATAATGTAAGTTGTAACAAATGATGTCACAAGTACACCCACTGTGTAAATCTGTGAAAATATTATGCTCAGTAGAACATTCTGGTCTGTTAGTATGTGATAGGAATGATATAAAGTGGAAAAGGGTGTAATGTTAGTAGGAAAGTAATTTATAAGTTGAATACTAGTGTAAGATGAAACAAATGATATCGCGATAACACTCACTGTGTAAATATGCGATAATATGATGCTCAGTAGAATAGTAAGGTCTCCTATTATGTGATAGCAATTATATCAAGTGGAAACATGTGTAATGTTAGTGGAGAAGTATTATATAAGTACAAAAATAGGTTGTAAGTTGAAATAATACTCATAGCGACTTCACCCTCTGTGTTATTATGTGCTATTATTACGCTAAATATTTACGTAAGGCCTGAAACTATCTCAAAACAGTTCTCTAAAGTGGAAAAGTGTATAATGTTATTAGGAAAGTATTATGTAAGTTGAAAAAACACAATACGAGTTGAAACAACAGTCACAGCGAGTTCACTCACTACGTAAATAAGCGCTAACATTACGCTAAATGTTATCGAAAGGCCTGTGAATACGTAAAAACAGTTCAATAAAATGTAAAATGGTATAATGTTATTGTAGATGTATTATGTAAGTAGAAAAAATGATATGTATCATGATTCAGCAATGTTAGCGATTCATCGTGAACAGTTTGGCCAATTTCGCTCGGTTTGCCCGATGGTACAATGCTTATTTCACCTCTATTTTTGTATAAAATCCAATTTACTCTTGTATCACATGTTTTTATGTTTGTAATAAATACAAATCTACTTACTTTCATTGGTTTCCCAGACTTATAATACCATAGAAAACGTGAGAGCCTCAGACCACCTACAGAGAACATGGTACCAGGTGTGACGAAGGTATACCTGTTTAGGCAACTTATGGACCCCGGTGAACATTTTCTTGGTGATTGACCATTGTTTCTGACCAAAAGCGAAAGTTTTAGCAAAAAAAATTTGGGTCCAAAAATGGTCGGGATTGGGGGGTACCAGTGGTGAAAAAGTGGTTGGGACGGGGCGGGTTAAGTAGCGTCGTTAAAGGTGATGCTATGATGGCATATCTGTGGACAAAACTCCTATAAAAGCCAGTGAGGCCTAGGAACGATCTTATCTGATCCTTGATCTGTGGTGTAGGAAAATTTAACATTGGCCTTACCTTGTCCGGCACAGTCTTGATGCCATTACCATCAACGAGGTGTCCTAAAAATCTAATACTGGACTTCAAAAATTCACACTTTGACAGCTTGATTTTCAGACCTGCAGATCTCAAGGTTTCCATCACTCGTTTTAACTTATTAAAATGACTGTTAACGTTGTTACTCACGATGATTAGGTCATCTAGATACGCTAAGATGTCTTGCCCTAACATCTCGCCAAACAATTGGTTTATCATCCACTGAAATGTTAAAGGAGCATTACTCAGTCCATAAGGCATCCAGAGAAATTCAAAGTGCCCACGGTGAGTGCTAAAAGCAGTAATGGGACGCGACTCTTCGGTCAGCTCCACCTGCCAATACCCTGGCGCTAGATCCAGACAAGTAAACAGAGTATTTCCCTTACCTAATGATTGAAGTAAGTCTCGCAGATGCGGAATCGGGTAACGATCCGGTACAGTTACCTTGTTCACTTGCCGAAAATCCACAACAGGTCTCACACCACCGTCCTTCTTAGGCACCAGAAAGAGTGGTGCATTCCAAGGCAAGGAGGAAGGCTGGATAACTTCATCATGAAGCATCCTTTCAACTTCCTCATCCACTGCTTCCCTTTGGCTGTGCGGTAGACGGTATGTGGGCACATAAACTGGATTTGTACCAGGGCACAAACCAATATGATGCTTCACCCTATCCGTCCTACCCAGCGCTTCTCCTGGAACTGCTACTACGTCGGAAAATTCTCTAAGGAGGGCTAGGAGTCGCGTTTTATGGTCTACATTATCCGTGACCTTCACATATTGCTCCAGCTGTTTTTCCTTAGCCAGACGTACGGATTCCGACTGAGTCATTGCTTGAGGTGTAACTACAGGAGAGATCACCGGCATGTCATCAACTTCCTTTGTGGGGGCACCATAGCACATCAAGTCGCCTATATAACAACCATCTCTGAGCTTAACTGCGCCACCACTCATATTTGCGATGAAGAGGGGCATCTTCTGGTCTTGCCCAACGCTACTCAGAGTCGATTCCAGCGACAATGCCTTATGTTTTACAGTCTCTGTTAAGCATGCTACATCAGTTCCCACTGACACGTCTGGTACTCGGACAGGAATTTTACAGACAGTTCGACTGGGTAAGTGGTGATTACCACTCACTATAGCCCTGACTTTCTTCCAGTCCATACCCTCCGCTTCGTGTACATCCGGGTACTCCCTTGACACTTCACTTGTCTGGGTCACAACTGGTTGAACGGCTCCTGTTTGGATGCCAGTTCCAGTTCGTGTCGCTGAGGGATTAAGGCCTACAAACTCTTTCCCATTAAAGGAGATGGAATGTCTTTGAGGGTGTATTACTATGTCATACTCCTCCATGGTTTCAAAGCCTAACAGCCCATCAGCTGGCAGAGGAAAATCCTCAACCACATAAAATGTAGCACGTAACACAGGAGATCGTTTATCTGCCCTCAATGTCAACAGCACCTGGCTTACAATCTTCATTCTACTCCCTGTCACACCTGTCAACATTACATCAGGTGCTGATAATGTCCAGTTTGTTAGAGGCATTTCACTTTTAAGTCTTTCCAGCGCTTTACTAGAAATAATGTTTGTACATGCCCCTGTATCTACGATCAGGGACACTTGGCCTTTCCCTATGATCCAAGGAATAGATAATAAGTCCACCTTAGTAATAGCTGCCACACACGCATCGGTGGATTGTACTATTTTAATTACTTTTGCGTGCAGCCCTGAGCTTCCCCCGAACTAGCTTGGTTCCCTAGTTTCTTCCTCTTTTCAATGACAAAGGGGCAATAGTCCGTTTCATGAGGACAATCCCCATGTATGGCACAGGTATCTGCCACAAAGGAGGAGGCTTAGTCTGACTTTGCATGCCCGTATTGTTAGTCATGCCCCAGGTATTTGGATAAGGGCCCTGGGTTTGCGTGCCAATATTAGTATTCATGCCCCATTGATTAGGATTCTGGGTTCGCATGCCAATACCATCTGTGTTTATACCCCATGCATTTGAATAAGGAACAGAAAATAAATTCTGTCCAAAACCTTGTGGTGTACTGAAAACATCTGAAGTATAAACAGGTATGTGAGTGGTTGTAGTACTATCAGTAATGACTGGATTTTGCATATCCTGAGTGACCAAAGGTACTGTTGTAGTCTCAACTTCCACAGTCTCCTCACTAGGAATACCCTCATTAGCAAGACTAGTGGCCATTCTGGATCTAACTGATTGCTCTGGGACTGTTGAATAAGTATGACCAGAACGCAAATGCAAAGCGTTCAAATCCTCATCCAGTCTTTCAGAAATATCCTCATCACCTTGATCCTCAATATGTCCTTCACTCCTTTTATATGTCTGAGCACTTTTATTTGATGTTTCAACCCACTCATAAAATTCTGAGTCTAGTGGGGTTGGCTGATCTCTATTTCCCCTAATTCTACGTCCCCACTTTTTAACTGTATCCATCCAACCTTGTCAGTAATATTCCCCTCCCAGTTACAGGAAGATAACTGACATAAAAAAAGGATAGTTACGGTAAGTGACAGAGAACGGGACACATATAAAATACACAGGAAGTATATTTATTTCAAGGGAATTCTGAGAAACTTTTATTTCCACATATTAACTAACTAACGTGTGTTGATTCAAGTGTGTGTGTGTGTGTGGATTACTAATGCATAGACACTACCTCGATATGAAAGTCCAGGATGATGTTCCACATTCCGCGTTCCACACTCCAACAGACTCCTCCAACCGTACACGGCAGCCCGCTCACTGTGGGAATCAGCAGCACGCCAGGCAGTGATGCCACACAACGCACCACACACGATCGTGGCACCACACACGCCCGCATTCGCTCCCTCGCGGCTCGCCTCAGCCGTCCGCGCCTCTGGAGTTGCTAGAAGTCGCTAGTTGACCCACTCCTCACCACACTGGTTTGATCTCTCCTTATCTCGCCTCACACAAGAGAGCGAGATTCTTGCCAGTTTACGTTTGAAGATGGAGATATCTCGCACACCACAGGGCGAGATAACTGCCAGTTTGTGCTTAAGATAGGAATCTTGCACTGGCAGAATAATGGGAGGAATATTCACCACTCCAGTTTATCTGCTCCACTTAACTCACTGGTAATTAGTCCCCTTACAACAGTAGAGTAAGACTTTCTGTTTCACCCTCAGGAACGAGCGACTGCAAGGGTTACTGGTTCACAGCATAAATCCCTTTAGCACCTGTATCGTATCCCAGCACTGAGCCACCAAATTTATGTATCGTGCCACCGCTAGCACCAAATATCGTGCCACCGCTAGCACCAAATTTATGTGTCAGTTTAGCTGCTAATTCCATCGGATCCACTAATCTATGTAGCCGTTATATGGAATAGCATAGCTGACTACATATTGTGTGTTCTGCTGTTATAGTATAACTAGACCACCGTGTTGGAGATCGGCGACACTGTCTGCACTACACGTCAGCCACTCGCCGTCACTGCCCGACACTTTCAACCAAAGGTCCTCTGCCACTAGAAGGTGGAAGCTGGTCTGTTATATTAAGTGGTAGCGTAAGGTGACAGAAATGAGCAGATTAAATCTCTCTTTATTGGGCACAGAATAAATACAACTGCGACCCGAGAGATATGTAAGAGCGATACCACCTCCCTTGATAACTATATGACTTTTTCTGATGCTGTACGTTCACCGTGCCGAGTTGGGCGCGGTGCTGAGGTCAGCTAAAAGTGAGGTGCCAAGCATTTACATATACTCTGGGCTTATGCAAAAAGTAGAGATAAATGACAACTCTACTAGCACATTATACACCTCTATAGAATGGTATTAAGTACATTCACATATACCAACATAATAAATGGTTCCCCAGGACTTTACACTGATGCACTATTCAGATATCCTTTCACTTCTCCTAACCTTCATTTTATAATTGAAACAGGGTGGCACTTGTGGTCTGCCATCCACCTTCTTCCCTATACACAGCTAACAGCAAAATGATATTTGGTTGTTCATCATTCACACTTCATTACACACTGTTAATTATGACTAAATAGCTTTAAAAATTATTATGTAAAATGTGTGATACTACAACTTCTTATGGAAAAAGATGTTGACACCAGAGCAAGATTTCGTTTCATACACACTCTCCCAAACTCACCAAGCCTTGCAGCTCCCCTTCATCTTCACTTAACGACACAGTATCATCTGCAAACAACAGTACAGGTAGTTTCCAAACACTGCCCTCTCTCACTAGGACCGCTCCAACATCCACTGCCCTACCTTGTATCTCTTTTGTAACCCCAACCATATACAGATTGAACAACCATGTAGATGTGACACATCCTTGTTTCAAACCAACCTTCAAAGAGAAAAATTCAGTCAGTTCACCATCCACATGCACTGCAGCCTTAGCACCCTCATACATACTCTTCATGGCATTCAACAACTTCCCATCTACTCCATATAGTCTTAACACTTTCAACAATCCTTGTCTATCCACCCTGTCATATGCTGTCTCCAAATCCATGAAGGCCACATACAACTTCTTTCCCTTCTCGAGAAACTTTTGCACTAAAGATTTAAGAATGAATATCTGATCTACACAATCTCATCCCTTCCTAAAACCTCCCTGCTTTCCAACTAATTCCTCTGTTATTTTCCTAACTCTGTCAATAAGTATCCTACCATATACTTTTCGTATTACACTAAGAAGACAAATGTCCCAATGATTACCACACACTTCTTTTTCATCTTTTCCTTTGTACAGTCAACGGCAAAAGTTTGCTCACCTCCTGCCACTCTACTGTATCATCTCTGAGATTCAGACTCGTGAATGCGAAGCAATGGACACAGGTGCATAGTATCGCAAACAGATGGCGTGGTGGGATGTGGGGTTGGGAGAGAGGTGAAGGAGTATGAAGGGCGAGGGGCCATACGGATTAAAGGTATGGGAACCAAAAGTAGTCAGATAAGACAACGAAATTTAAAAGATGAAAATCATATGAAGTATATATTTTACTGAAACTACACTGCTGGGGGAATGGTGGTGGGTTACTAGATAATATGGAGCGAGTTAACTATTGTGCACTGTATCTTCCTAGTGAATCTCATCGGTCCTTCTTCTGTCTTCTTGCTTATGCAGCTCTCTTACTCTCCCTCATTCTGTATCGCCAGCACTCTCACACTTTCATATTCATTCTACTCCCATTCTCTCTCTCTCTCTCCCTGTATATATATATATATATATATATATATATATATATATATATACTTCATATGATTTTCATCTTTTACGTTTCATTCTCTTACCTGACTACTTTTGGTTCGCATGCCTTTAATCCGTATGGTCCCCCACCCTTCATCCTCCTTCAACTCTCTCCCAACCCCACATCCCACCAGGCCATCTGTTTGCTATGCACCTGTGTCCATTGGTTCACATTCACGAGTCTGAATCTCAGAGATGATAAAGCGGCAGAGGAGGCAAGCGAACTTTTGCCATTGACTGTACAGGGGAATAATTATACCTGACTTCCAATCCTCCGGGACTCTACCTTCCTCCCAGGCCAATATGCACATCTTCCACATCCATTCTAATACTATCTCTTCCACATGCTTCAGCATTTCACCACACAGTCTGTCAATTCCTGGGGCTTTCCCCATTTTAACTTTCTTCATTGCTTCCTCAACTTCCATCCTATTGATTTCTTCCTCTCTTCCCACATTACTCCTTCTCCCAGCCATTCCCCAGCCACTTATACTTGCATTACTTTGATTCTCTATGTTTAACAACTCCTCAAAATGTTCTCTCCATCTGCTCACTTTTTCTCCCTTCTCCACTAGTAATCTACCACTTTTATCTTTCACTCCCCAACTAACTTCTTTGGCACCCTGTCTGACTCTCTTTACCTCTTTCTAGAATATTTTCTTACTGAACATTACATCCACTTTACACTCAAATTTCTTCAAAATTCCTTATCCACTCTCTTACTAATCTTTTTACTTCTCTCTTCCTCTTTACATATAACTCTCATCTGTTTCCCAACTTCTTCCACACCCATTTCTCATCCACTCACTATATGCTTTCTTATATTGTGCCGCAGCCTTTCTCACCTCTTCATTCCACCATGCTGTTCCCTGCACCCCCTTTCATCTTCTCTTCAACCCACACACCACCTCCCATGCTGCACAGATCTCTTCTGTGAATATCATGCACACACCTTCCACGTCCCCATCTGATCAAATCCATATTTACCCAATCACTCCTCCACTTCCCTCTATTCTTCCTTTTCTCCCTCCTCTTGTAAGTTTTCCACCCTCCTTGTATGCACTGCTTCTTCCTGTCCTTCCCTTCTTCTATTTCTTCATTTCATTTGGACTTTGATTCTGACCACCACCAAGTGGTGGTCAGAAAGTCCACTCCCCCAACCTGTATATACTCTTGCGTCCATTTAACACCTTCTCATCCTTTCATACACACACACATAATCATTGCCTTCCATTCATTCAGTTCACCACCAACCTTCTTATCACTCCCCACATATACCTATGGATCATTCTGTGCCTGAAGAGTGTATTGGCTATCACCAACCCCCTCCCAGCACAAATGTTCACTAAAGCACTGCCATTCTCATCCATTTCTGCAAGCACACCCCACTGATCAACTACTCCCTCCACCTTCACATTTCCTTCTTTTCCATTCATATCTCCAATCAAAAACAAAAGAATGAAGGAGAGAAAAGAGGATGGAAGAAATGAAGGATGGAGGAGAGGAAAGGGCAGACACCAGAGAGCAGCACTACATCAAGTGCATGGCGAGTGCCCCCACCTACCACTGATTATCACCCGTGGTTAATAATGTCCTGGCTCAGTAGATCGTATGACATGCTGCATTAGGTGTGGCCTGCCACAAGTACCAACAGTAGCTAAAGGGGCACTTCAGACCTAAGCACTCAAGTATTTTTTTTTTTTCCCCTACGACCCACTTTTTAAACATTTTCTATTAACCCCTTCTGTACCGAATTTCTGAAATGTGTACCCTTGTACTCAAAATGAAATATCGGCAGCGGAACTGAATATGATCATACTCACGATCATTACAGGGACCTATTGGGTTTCCTCTTCCTCGGTTTGGGTGCTCTGTGATCCCATGTGTGATGACATATGGAAATTCTGTCACTGATGCTCCACTCCCCTACCATATGCTCCTACCATGGGGCATAGTTTTATGAGAATGACTCAGATATGTTGTATAGGTCATTGTACCCTATTGTTTCGTTTCGTTTTTAAAGGCTCCAACATGCTTGCATGCGTTGGCCTTGGTCACCTAATGGCGGCTCTCCATGCTGCACGATCCATTGCAGCATCCTTGTTCAGTCCCTTTACCCTGAGGTCACACTTAATGACCTCGTCCTGTGTCTTTCTCGGTCTACCCCTCGTAACCTCACCCCCAATATTAACACTTCTCACCTTCCTCACCCAATTACCATCCCCCATCCTCTCCACATGTCCAAACCATCTCAATCTACCTCTCCTCATCACAACACCAACACACTCCAGTCCCATCCTACCTCTCAACTCTTCCATCGTGAACCCAGCCCCCCCAGACCTTGGATGCAGGGACGAACTACACATCCACTTAATCATTGTCATTTCTGTACGTCTGAACCAGCGAATATCCTCCTCCTTTACTGCCCAGGTCTCAGGTCTCACTACCATACAGCATTACACTCCTAACACATGCTGCATACAAAGACCCCTTAGCACGTAGGGAGAGTCCTTCAATATCAGGAGAGGCAAGAGCTCCCTGAACTTCTTCCAACCACTTCTCACCCTAGCTACAGAGCTAGCTCCAGCCCCACCTCCAGCACACACCATGTCTCTCACATAACAAAACTCTTCCACACACTCAAGAGATTCACCAACAAGTTCAATTCTTTCACGTCTGACAATCTCCGCCTGCTCTCCCTGACACGCCGTACACATAAAATCAGCATTATCTCGCAGTCTACCTCTGATACCACTACATCTTTTATGCACCCATTTATCACAAACACCACACAAGATGGAATTACTTCCCACGACCTTGTGGCAAACAGCACATGGCCATTCTCCCTCGTCTTTGACAGTACCGCCACTAACCCTGGATATCATCACTTTTGTTTTATCTGCATTTACCCTGAAGCCCTTGTGCCCCATACCAACTCTCCACTTCCTAAACCCACATAGGGTGGTCACAAACAAATCGCCTCCACGTCGCCCTGTCCCCTGCCATTTCACTGTCCTGCTCCCAGCTCAAACCCCCTCTCTCATATACCTCTCCACTCCATCCCTCCATCTCATCTTCAGCCTCCTCCTCCCTCTCCCCCACTCCACCTCACTCACATACACTCTTCTTGACAGTTTCTCACCCTCCATCCTCTCTACGTGGCCAAACCACTTCAGTGGGTTCCTCCTAATGCTTCCTATCACATCCCCATCCACACCACAATGCTCTTTTATATCCTCATTTGTCAGCCTGTCTCTCCATGTGACTCCACAGGCTCCTCTTAAATAACTCATTTCGACTGCTCTTACTCTTGACTTGTGTCCTTCCAACAATGTCCAAGCTTCACTTTCATATGTTAGAGTTGGTATCACAATACTGTCATGTAGTAACTTTTTCACTTCCATGCTCACTTCTCTGTTTCTTATCACTGCTTTCAAGGAACCAGCAACCTTTCTTCCTTGTTATACCCTTTCAAGCACTTCACCCTCCAAACTTCAATCTTTACTAATCACACTACCCAAGTACTTGAATGTACTCACATTTTCCATTTCCTCACCATCCAACCTCGCTGTACATTCACTGACTTCACCTCTCTCAAAGACCATCACTTTACTCTTCCCTACATTCACCTTTAGATTCCGTTTCTTACACACTCTCCCAAACTCATCCACCATGTCTTGCAGCTCCCCTTCGTCTTCACTCAACAACACAGTATCATCTGCAATCAACAGTACAGGGAGTTTCCAAACACTACCCTCTCTCACCAGGGCCACTCCAACATCCACTGCCCTACCTTGTACCTCGTTTATTACCCCATCTATGTACAGATTGAACAACCATGGAGACATGACACATCCCTGTTTCAACCCAAGCTTCAAAGAGAAAAATTCACTCAGTTCACCATCCACATGCACTGCAGCCTTAGCACCATCGCACATACTCTTCACAGCATTCAACAACTTCCCATCTACTCCATATATTCTTAACACTTTCCACAATCCTTATCTATCCACCCTGTCATATGCTTTCTCCAAATCCATGAAAGCCACATACAACTTCTTTCCCTTCTCTAGAAACTTTTCCACTAAAGATCTAAGAATGAATATCTGATCTACACAACCTCTTCCCTTCCTAAAGCCTCCCTGTTCTTCTCCAACAACTAATTCCTCTCTTCTTTCTCTAACTCTGTCAATAAGTATCCTACTATACACTTCTCCTATTATACTAAGAAGACAAATGCCCCTATGATTACAACACACTTCATTTTCCCCTTTTCCTTTGTCTATCTATCTATCTATTGCCAGACGCCTCAATCCCGTTTGGGGTGGCCACAAACAAATCGCCTCCAAGTCGCCCTGTCCCCTGCCATTTCACTGCCCTGCTCCCAACTCACACCCCCCTCTCTTATATACCTCTCCACCCCATCCCTCCATCTCATCCTCGGCCTCCGGCTCCCTCTTCCCCCATCCACCTCACTCACATACACTCTCTTCGTCAGTCTTTCACCCTCCATCCTCTTCACATGGCCAAACCACCTCAGTGTGTTCCTCATAACGCTTCCTCTCACATCCCCATCAACACCACAACGCTCCTTTATATCCTCATTCGTCAGCCTGTCTCTCCATGTGACTCCACAGGCTCCTCTTAAATAACTCATTTCCACTGCTCTCACTCTTGACTTGTGTCTTTCCAACAACGTACAAGCTTCACTTCCGTACGTTAGAGTTGGTATCACAATACTATCATGTAGTAACTTTTTCACTTCCATGCTCACTTCCCTGTTTCTTATCACTGCTTTCAAAGAACCAGCAACCTTTCTTCCCTGCTGTACCTTTTCAAGCACTTCACCCTCCAAACCTCCATCCTTACTCATCACACTACCCAAGTACTTAAACGTACTCACTTCTTCCAATTCCTCACCATCCAACCTCGCTGTACATTCACTGACTTCACCTCTCTCAAAGACCATCACTTTACTCTTCCCTACATTCACCTTTAGATTCCGTTTCTTACACACTCTCCCAAACTCATCCACCAAGCCTTGCAGCTCCCCTTCGTCTTCACTCAGCAACACAGTATCATCTGCAAACAACAGTACAGGAGTTTCCAAACACTATCCTCTCGCACCAGGGCCACTCCAACATCCACTACCCTACCTTGCACCTCTTTTATTACCCCATCCATGTACAGATTGAACAACCATGGGGACATGACACATCCCCGTTTCAACTCAACTTTCAAAGAGAAAAATTCACTTAGTTCACCATCCACACGCACTGCAGCCTTCGCACCATCGTACATACTCTTCACAGCATTCAACAACTTCCCATCTACTCCATATATTCTTAACACTTTCGACAATCCTTGTCTATCCACCCTGTCATATGCTTTCTCCAAATCCATGAAAGCCGCATACAACTTCTTTCCCTTCTCTAGAAACTTTTCCACTAAAGATCTAAGAATGAATATCTGATCTACACAACCTCTTCCCTTCCTAAAGCCTCCCTGTTCTTCTCCAACTAATTTCTCTGTTCTTTCTCTAACTCTGTCAATAAGTATCCTACCATACACTTTTCCTATTATACTAAGAAGACAAATGCCCTATGATTACCACACACTTCTTTTTCCCCTTTTCCTTTGTACAAGGGAATAATTATACCTGACTTCCAATCCTCCGGGACTCTACCTTCCTCCCAGGCCAATCTGCACATCTTCCACATCCATTCTACTACTATCTCTCCTCCATGCTTCAGCATTTCACCACACACTTCACCAATTCCTGGGGCTTTCCCCAATTTTACTTTCTTCATTGCTTCCATAACTTCTATCCTACTAATTTCTTCCTGTCTTCTCACCCCTCCTTCTCCCAGCCATTCCCCAGCCACTTATACTCGCATTACTTCCATCCTCTATGTTCAACAATTCCTTAAAGTGTTCTCTCCATCTGCTCACTTTTTCTCCTTTCACCACTAGTAATCTACCATTTTTATCTTTCACTCCCCTGCTAACTTCACTGCCACCCTGTCTTACTCTCCTCACCTTTTTCCAGAACATTTTCTTACAGTCCCTCCACTTTACACTCAAATTCCTTCTAAATTCCTCATCCACTCTCTTCTTACACTCTCTTACTAATCTTTTCACCTCTCTCTTCCTTTCTACATATAACTCTCTCTTCCACCTCTCAACTTCTTCCACGCCCCTATATCTCACCCATTTATTGTATGCTTTCTTCTTTTGTGCCACAGCCTGTCTCACCTCTTCACTCCACCACGCTATTCCTTGCACCCCCTTCCATCTTCTCTTCACCCCACACACCACATCACATGCTGCACATATTTCTTCTGTGAATATCCTGCACACACCTTCCACTTCCCCCATCAGCTCCAATTCATTTTATTATTAACCCAATCATTCCACTACTTCTCTCTTATATTCTGCCTTTTTCTCATCTTCTTGTAACCTTTCCACTCTCCTATCAACTACTTCTTCTTCTCGTCCATCCCTTCTTCTATTTCTCCATTTTGCATGGATCTTGATACTGGTCACCACCCAGTAGTGGTCAGAAAGTCCACTCCCCCAACCTCTATAAGCTCTTGCATCCATTACACATCTTCGCATCCTTTCATCCACACACACATATTCAATCATTGCCTTCCTTTCATTCAGCTCACCACCCATGCCATGTATACCTGAGGATCATTTTGTGCCTGAAGAGGGTATTGGCTATCACCAACCCCCTCCCAGCACAAGTGTCCACTAATGCACTGCCATTCTCATCTACCTCAGCAGGCACACCCCACTCACCAACTATTCCATCTACCTTCACATTCCGTACTTTACCATTCATATCACCAATCAAAAGCACTCTCTCATTCCCTCCAAACCTTTCCATGCACACTTCCACATTTGTCCAGAACTCCTCTCACTCTGCTTGCACGATCTTGCGTTGGTGCATATACACACACAATCGCCCACATTTGTATTCCATCTTTCAATCTTACCCACACAGTCCTTGATCCATGTGATCCATACTCTCTTATGTTCTTTGTCCATCTTTTACTCACAACAATACACACACCTTTTTCCCTCTCATCTCACCTACTCCTGCACATATACCCCATCCATACTCCCATTCTCTCTCTCTCACTCTCTCCTCGCCATTTAGTTTCAGTTACTCCACATACATCCACTTTCGCACCCTCAAGCACCTGGAAAATCTCCCTCTCTTTAACCTCATCATTCGCACCCCTTACATTCCATGTTGCGATCCATACCATGTCCATTGTCCAGTCCTTGGTCGTCATCTTTTGGTCAGTCATTGTCTGAGGGTTCTTGTTCATCTTTTTAGTTAGCTGTTTTCCGGGGAGGGGCACTAACCCTCCGCAAATCCTTTTAGTCGCCTCGCACGACAAGCAGGGATACTGGGGGAGTATTTGGTATATATAATGCCCTATAACACATGATATAATATAGCCAGATAATGCTTCTTGGTAAGGGTACTGTCGCTAGCTTAGCAACAGTGATGGTACCACGGGAATGTGTGTAGGTGTAGTGCCCAGAAGTGATAATGAGTTGTATCTAGTTCATTTTATATGACCAAAAGTTCGGTTAGGTGAGAGAGAGTGGCCAGGGTATACAGTAGTTGTTTCCATGCAGACATGATCAGAACATAGATTAAGTTACCTAGTTGCTACGTCATTTTTTTTCCTACTGTAATTTACTAGTGTCTCTTTATAATATAAAAACTCAAGTGAGAAGGAACATGAGCCTATGATCACATAATCCAGCATAATATATGCATGCGCAAAGGGATGTAAGACACGATGATTTTTATTGTTTTTCAATGTAAGGGTATAAAGAGAGGTCATTGTAAAGTAATTATTGTAACTACGGATTGTCATTTTTTCGGGGTAGTATCAAGTGTTGTCGTTCCTCAGGAAGTGTTTGATCATGTGAGGTGACGCCATTGTCCGAGTCTGTGAGCGGAGGTGAGGTATTTCCCATATATTTATGTACTGTACTTTACATTATTGTTTAGTGTGTAACTGGAACACGAGAATACTAGCTAAAAGGCAGAGTTCTGTCTGAACCTCAGATAAATGTGTGATCTTTGTGGGCCAAATATCAGGTGCCTTGGAACTGTGAATTATTTATTATTGTGTGTTGAGATGACTTTGCAATTCAGTACTTATTGGGACTGTGTTAGTTGTGAGTTAATGTTCACGTAGTTACTTTGTGAGGCACAATGATATCGATGCAATGATGATTTTCATGGTTAGAGTTAGAGGTCTTCATGCTTATTTCTTATAGTACTTTTTCATCCATGTTATCCCTACAATAAGCATTATTATGTGCAGACCTATGTGTCTGTAGGGCCATGTGTTATTTTGTTAAGTAATCCCTCTAATATCCGAACGCCCAATATCTGAACATCCCCACTAACCGGACATAATCGTCCCGGGATCCAACATTCCCAAAATGGTCCGAAAACCGGAAAAAAAAAAAAAAAAAACTTTCCCGGCCGTAATTTGAACTTCGTGCGCGCAGCGCAGGACAGCTTTGTTGTGGTGCATCATTCCTCCAACGTCCGATAGAGCGCCGCTGCATCCTCCCCACTTTCCGCCTGTCTCTCGCCACGAGTGCACGCTCTTCGTTATGGCTGCCCACGTGCTCGCTTTTGTGGTGGTGCCTTACCTGCTGCTCTCGGGTCTCCTACTAGTGTGTGTGATGATGGCCCCGCCACCTGAGAAGAGGAAGAGAGTAGTGCTGACTCTGGAGAAGAAACGGGAGATATTGGAGAAAGTAGATGCAGGGTGGTCTTCTTCCCGCATCCTCCACGAGTTCAACCTGGCACGATCTACTTTGTTTGATATCGAGAGATCCCGAGACAAACTCATGCAGTAAACGGCTGACTTCTCGCTGAGAAGCAGACGCAACGTGGAGAGGAAGGTGATGTTTACTCCCAAGTTTGCTGAAATCGATCGCTCCACGTTGATTTGGTATCGACACCAACGTGCTGCTGGTGTGATGGTACGTGGAACGGAGCTGAAGGCTGCTGCTGAGAAGTTCACCAGCCTTCACGACGCCCTAGACTTCAAGGCATCCGAGGGTTGGCCCTTTGCGTTCAAGTTACGGCATGGCCTTACACACCGTAAAGCTCATGGCAAAGCTTTGGACGCTAACGAGGATGGAGTTGACGAGTTTCGGCACAAGAAGGGCTTGATCGACAGGGAGGGCCTCACTCTCGGTCAAGTCTACAACGCTGACGGAACTGGTTTATTCTATCGATCTTTGCCAACGAACACTCCAGCCGAGGAGACGGAGAAGCGTGTACCTGGCCGTAAGCTCTTCAAGGAACGGACATCTGCTTTGTGCTGTGCCGATGCTAACAGCATGCGCCGGCTTAAGCCCGTTATTGTTGGCCGTGCAAAGCATCCTCGATGTCTTCATGGGGTGATGGATGTCCTTCCTGTCGTCTGGTATCATTCTTTGAAGGCATGGTTCACAGCCCAGATCTTCAAAGACTGGTTCCACCGCCACTTCGTCAAGGAGGTCATCAATTACCAGACAAAGACACTGGGAATCACACGCGACCAGGTAAAGGCCCTCCTCCTCGACAATGCACCTGCCCATCCATGCGACAAGGACTTGGTGGCTGAGAATGGACGAATTAGGTGCATGTTTCTACCACATAATACGACTGCTCTCATCCAACCAATGGACCAAGGAGTGATCGCGGCAACAAAGCACCTACACCGATGGAAGTTCCTGGACGAGGTGATGGTTGTTCTCGAGGACGAGGACGAGGACGAGCGCAAGGAGGGACGGGACACACGAGGCCAGCGGACTCTGGAAAACTTTCGCCGCTACAACATCGTCTGCACTCTACAACTAGGCTAGTGCATGGAAGGAAGTCCCTGTCAAGACTCTAGAAAATTGTTGGTCTCATCTGCTTCTCGGAACGGATGTGGAGTACGATTTTCTAGGGTTTGACATGGATGACTTCCATGCACATCTACGTACGCATGGCGACGATGTTGATGTGGACGATGTGTGTGAGTGGTTGGATGACGACGAAGGTGATCCTGGGTATCAGACATTGTCTGATATCGAGATCGCGTCTTCAGTTGCAGGTGTCAGTACCGAGCTTGAAGATTCCGACGAGGAAGGCGACGATGATGCGGACTCCTCTCAGCAGGACACTACTCCAGCCATCCCCAAGCTGAGCGCACTCCAGGAACACCTACAGTTCGTCCTTGACTACCTGGAACACCCAGACTGCGACAGGGAGATGGGGCCCTTGGGACTTGTGGAGGAAGTGCATGCTTTCAGGCAGCACATCATCAATCGTCAGAATTGTCGGTCCTTGTGTCAATCAACAATTGACAGTTTTTTCAGGCCCGTGACCCCCACTGTGCCCAGCCCTGGCTCCACTCCGTTGCCTCCCCAAAACAGGCACTCATGCTCCAAGCCACAGCCCAGCACATCAGCCACGGTGGAGTCACCGCTCGACGTGAGTTTGCGTCTGTCTTCAGAGTTGTCTGCAATGGGTACGCCATCACCACGACCCAGCGACGCACCCCTAGGTCACCTGCCAGTGATACTCTCGGACTCTGACAGTGATTAAACAGCAAGAACTTCTCCACTAGACCACACGGGAATTTACAGTGTTGTGCAGTGAAAAAAAAGTGTGTTGTGTTAAGGATTTACAGTTGTGAGTGAAAAGACTAATTTGGAACAAAATTTAACGTAAATAGACTTGTTTGTTTTTGCTTTAGAAAATTATTTAAAGAATGGGAAAAGTTAAAGTGCTGAGTGCAACACTTAGTAAGTTACCATGGAGCATTAGTTAGACAAGATTGTGCACTGTGAAGAGAACGGACTTCTGAGTGCAACTGACTAAGTTCAGTGCAAGACTTCATGAACAGTGTACTGGAAGTGCTTCAGGAAATCCTTCTTACTGTCTGAGTCTGAGAGGAGGCGGTTATTCATCGAGGTGGCCATGGACTTGCTGTAAGTGGGCAGAATGTTTCATACTGTACTTTTTTCCATACTATATTTACCTCAAACACCTCATTTCACTCTTTAATGTCTTTTATTGGTGTGAATAGGGTGTTAGGAGCTATGCATGTGCAGTAGGAAGGTGTTTTTCTGAGTTAGGCTAGGTTAGGATCCATAAATACCAGTCCAGGAGCCAGTAACCAGAATGTTTAATATTGTATGAACCTACTTCTAAACCCTCATTTTATGCTTTTGCATTTATTTCAGTCATTTATGTGCCTTATTGGTGTGATTTGGGTCTTAAATAGGTGCCATGCATGTCCAGAGGGAGTTGTATAGGTGTTTCTCTGAGTTAGGGTCCATAAGTACAAGTCCATAAGCTGGGGCCCAATATCCAGACCTGCCTATGGCCCTATTATGTCGGATATTGGAGGGATTACTGTACTTGAGATGCCGAGTGTTATAACTCATGTTTCTTTTGTATGAGACTTTCTTGATCATGTGAAGGGATTACTTGCATTAGTGAGAATAGTTATTCATTGTACATATTAATTTCTAGCGGGTCCAACTGTGGAGGTCGAAGTCCAGTGAGTGAGTCAAAGATGAAGTGTGGAGGTCAGTCCCAGTGAGTGATTCAAGGTCCCAGTGCGTAAGTCAAGGTCCCAGTGTGGAAGTCAAGGTCTGGAGTGGCAGAGGACTGAACCAGTGAACTATGTGCTCAGAGGGACGATTATGAAGAAACACATTAGACTGGGACAAAGGAGCTAAGTTTTGTGGCATTTAACATTAGGACCATATATATTTTTTTTTAATGTTCCAACTAATTCAGGATTAATCTGTGAGGTTAATAGATGGGAAGATTCTACTTTTTTTTTTTTTTCCTTTTTGGTCTTGTTAATACACATTTCCTCCCACTCGAACTCTATTGTTTGTATAACCCTTGAGAACTGGTGGTATAGAGCTTACCTAGTAGTTTGTTAATGTGTAACCTTAGAAGCATTTGGGGGAAATTGCAATGGCTGGGCTTGGGTTGGCCGGGTTGGAGACTGGCCCCGCCATTTTTTGGCATGCTACCACTCTTACCTTGACCACTTGAAATGTAATAAACGCAACCGAAGAGGCCGCTAGTGGAAGTCTCCATCAACCTGAGTTCCCGACCGTTCCAGCACACACTGGTCATCAATAGTGACTTGATTTCTGCCCCTTTTGACCATGTAAAAGTCTGGATCGCAGAGGTGACAGTACATGGGAGCATGCCGTAGTGTTTTTCAAGCAGCCGCACATGTCAGTGCTTTTGGATTTACTTCAGTGCCATGGCGTCCTACGGCAATGAATCTGACTTGGATAGTGACTTAGAAGTGTCTGACGATAACCAAACACAATCTTACATAACTGTGAGCGACTCTGATGAGGAGTACATGCCTGAGAATGACAATGAAGTGAGCGATAGTTGTGGGGAGAGTGATACTGATTCTGATATCAGTTTGGCCTTGAAGTGTATCACCCCATCCCCACCTACTTTTGACCTCCCTGCTGCCTACCTCATTCTTCATGGATCTTCTTCATACTTACAAGGTAAATAATACAATAATTAATCTCTTCCTTATTCACTGATTTATATCTCTATCTACTATATTTATCTGTATATTGTATGTTTACTACATCAGTTGGTTAGACATATATATTATGTCATGTACATTATTTTAACATCATAAACACATCTCGTGGTCAATATCTACTTACCAATACAAAAATAAATAATATAAAGCAAATAGAAATGATGTAATGATAAAATAAATACTACCCCACAAGAGAGCCACGCCTGGGGGAAGTCGGTTTGGCAGGGGGGGTAGCTTAGCAGGGGAGGGGGGGGGAATGTGGTAACGAAGGGGTTAAATTGGCAATCCAAGATGAGATAAAACGTGTTCTCCCTCACTTGTTAGTGAATGGCACCATGCCTGTTTAAAGCCTGATTTCTTCTTCAAGCTTTGCCTCATTCATCATAACTATATAATTGTTCTCACACCTGAATGTATTGTCAGGTGCCACGTGATTAACCCATCACGACCCGACCGATTTCCTCTCTTCTTCATTTCTGCAACATTCGCGGCCTTTCCTCTAACTTTCGCTCTGTTGAGCACCACCTCTCCTCCTCTAAACCTCACCTTCTTTTTCAAACCGAGAGGCAACTGACAGCAAACCCTTTTCTGTATCCTCCTACTTTCTCTATACTCATTTCAAAGCCAAAGGTGGCTGTTGTGTATATATACACAACGACT
This sequence comes from Coenobita brevimanus, assembly GCF_032717465.1. Taxonomy (NCBI): domain Eukaryota; kingdom Metazoa; phylum Arthropoda; class Malacostraca; order Decapoda; family Coenobitidae; genus Coenobita; species Coenobita brevimanus. The sequence goes on from NC_137039.1 coordinate 2,927,613, forward strand.
TATCTTGCTCTCGTGTTCCTGAACTCGATTCTTTTGAATTCTCTACACTGCCTTCGGCTTTCCTGTCATTCTCTAAATATATCTGTGCTGTTTACTTATCCCCTAATTCAACTGACTATAAAAAGTTCTTCGACTATCTTACTTCTACGATGAAACACATTCTATCCATTTCTCCTTTCTCTGAAATCTCCAGTCTAGGAGATTTCAATGTTCACCACCACCTACGGCTCTCCTCTCCTTTCACTGATCCACCTGGTGAACAAGTCTACATCTTTTCTATCCTTAATGACCTAAAGCAGCTTGTACAGCACCCTACCCGTATCCATGACCGCCTTGGAGAGAGCTCCAACATACTTGATCTCTTCCTTACAACTAATCCTTCTGCTTACTCTGTTAATCTTTTCTCTCTGTTAGGCTCCGATCACAACCTTATTACCTTAACCTGTCCTATCACTCCGGTACGGCCTGTGGACCCTCCAGGGAAACGTTGTCTGTGGCATTTTGGAGCCGCGGATTGGGAGGCCCTCAGGCAGTACTTCCTTGATTTTCCCTGGAATGATTATTGCTTCCATGGCCGGGAGCCATCTGAGTGTGCCTTGCGCATTACGGAGGTTATTCTCTCGGGCATGGAAGCATACATTCCATTCTCATATCCTCTGACTAACGCAAGAAAGCCTTGGTTTAATCATGCTTGTTCTAATGCTGTCCGCAACAAGGAGAGGGCCTACAAAAGGTAACGGAGCCAACCCACCCCTGAATCACATCATCTTTATGTTTCTGCCCGGAATCCTGCTAAATCTGCTCTTCGCTCTACTAAAAATAATTTCATCCGTACTAAATGCTCCCAACCCTCCAACTCGAATTCTTCCCACTCCTTCTGGCACCTAGCCAAAAACCTTTCTAACAACTTTACCTCATCATCCTTCCCTCCTCTTTTCTACTCTGATGGTTCTGTAGCTATTTCTTCTACTGATAAAGCAGATCTCTTCGCACAGACTGTCTCCTCCAATTCCACCTTAGACGATTCCGGTGCCGTTCCTCCATCACTTTCCCCCTCTGACTTCCTCATGGCTGACATTAAAATTTCTTCAGTTGATGTATTTTCTGCTATCACTGCCTTCCATACTAACAAGGCATATAGGCCTGATGGAGTCCCTCCTGTTGTTCTCAAGAACTGTGCTTCTGTGCTTACACCCTGCCTAGGCAAACTCTTTCGCCTTTGTCTGTCCACTTGTACCTTTCCTTCTTGCTGGAAGTTTGTTCTCATTCAGTAGGTCCCAAAGAAGAGTGACCAATCCCAACCCTCCAACTATCGTCCAATTGCTTTAACGTCCTGTATTTCAAAAGTTTTCGAGTCAATTCTCAATAGAAAAATTTTAAAGGCATCTTTCCTATCACAACCTTCTTTCCAATCGTCAGTATGGATTCCGTAAGGGACGCTCCACTGGTGATCTTCTCACCTACCTTTCAGACTCCTGATCATCCTCCTTTCGGGACTTTGGTGAAAGCTTTGCCATTGCACTTGACATCTCAAAGGCTTTCGATCGAGTCTGGAATAAATCTTTAATTTCCAAACTGCCCTTTTACGGCTTCTATTCTTCTATCTGTGCCTTCATCGCTAGCCTCCTTTCTGGTCGTTTTACAGCCGCTGTTGTAGACAGCCACCGTTCTTCTCCTAGATCTATCAACAGTGGAGTTCCTCAGGGCTCTGTCCTATCACCAACTCTCTTCCTTTTATTCATCAATGACCTTCTAAGCTGTACATCTAACCCTATCCACTCATACGCTGATGTCTCCACCCTTCACCTTTCCATTCGGTTCCCGCAACGCCCAACGCAGCAGTTACTTCAACAAACAAGGGATGAGGCTATGGCACACCTAATGTTTGACTTGGCACGTATCTCTGATTGGGGTAAAAATAATCTGGTTGTTTTTAATTAATCAAAGACTCAGTTGTTACACCTATCAACCCGACAGAATCTTCCACAGGTATACCCACTAATGTTTAATAATATTCAGCTTAATCCTGCATCATCCTTGAACATGCTTGGGGTTTCATTTACTCAGGATTTATCTAGGAAAGATCATATTACATCTCTTGTAAAATATGCTTCCAAGGGATTGGGTGTGCTAAGCCAACTCCGTTCTTTCTTTACCCCTGCACAATTGTTGACTCTAGACAGGGATTTTATCCACCCCTGTGTGGAGTACAACTCTCATATGTGGGGAGGCTCCTCACATACAGCTCTTCTCAATAGGGTGGAGTCAAAGGCTTTTCATCTCATTAACTCTCCTCTTACTGACTCCCTTCAACCTCTGTCTCTTCACCGCACTGTTGCATCTTTATCTCTTTTCTATCGCAACTTCAATGGTCATTGCTCCTCTGAACTGTCTGTATGCATTCCTTCACCTCTACGGCGGGCGCGTAGCACCCGTCTAGCAGCAAACTCTCGTCCCTTTTCTGTCCAACTCTCTAATGCAAGAGTTAACCGTTATTCCCAGTCCATCATTTATGCAACAGGTCAACTCTGGAACTGTCTCCCTCTGTCTGTATTTCCTGCTACCTATGATCTCCAGTCTTTCAAACGCAGTGTGTCTAGGCATCTCGTAATGATCAGATCTTGAATTTGGCTCTCTATTGTATTTTGTTTTTCTCTTGGAAGGAACTGTTATTGTGGGCTCGTGGCTTTTGGTTCCTTCTTCCTTGAAAAAAAGAAAAAAAAAAAAAAGTGATTAACCCATCACGTCCCGAACGATTTCCCACCTCCTATATCCCCCAATCCCGAGCTATTTTGGAAAAATTTATTTTTGGCTAAAACCTGTTTTTGTTGAGAAACAAAGGAAAATCACCAAGAAAAGGCTTACTGGGGTCCATAAGTGGTTAGAACAGGTGAGCCTCCCCACGTCAGGTATTGTATTCTGTCACTGACGTGTCAGGCTCTCATGTTTTCTATGGTAGGTAATTTGGGGAGAAACAATAAAGAACACGTCTACATTTATTGATTGGGAACTAATAAACAATCACAACAAGAATATAATGGTTTTCACTGAGATATATAGGAAAAATATGCACTGTTCCATTGTGCAAGCATAGCGAGTTTGGTCACACTGGTTACACGTTAGTTGCTAAGTTTCTTGTTTCATGAAACATATCATTTTTCCTACTTGCATAATACTGTTTCAATGACATTTTACCATTTTTTGCATTATGTAAATGTTTTCAGCTGTTTATATTCCTTATTTAGATATTTAGCATAATTATTGTGCATATTTCCCTACTCAGCACACTCGCTATGACTTCCCTCAACGTACATTACATTTTTTTTATTTTCATATTATTGTTTCCATGACGTTATACCATATTTCAAACAATGTAAATGTTTTCACTTATTTACATTCCTTACGAGGATATTTAGCGAAATGCTAGCGCATATTCACGTAGTAAGCACTCTCGCTACCACTCGTGTTTCAACTTATATTTTATTTCTTCAATTCCAATATACTTCCCCATTTTCATTACACCCGTTTCCACATTATACTAATATTTACATATTTACAGGCCTTGTTTATATATTTTATTTCTTCAATTCCAATATACTTCCCCATTTTCATTACACCCGTTTCCACATTATACTAATATTTACATATTTACAGGCCTTGTTTATTACACTGAGCATCAGAATATCGCATCTGTATTCACTCGCTAGGAATGTTTCGACTTAGAATATATTTATGCACTTAGATAATAATTTTCCACTTACAATACACCCATTTCCACTTTATACTACTACAGTGGAAGCTCGATTATCCAGGCTCGGATTATCCAGCTTTCGGTATATCCGGGCCATGACCCAATGGTTCAGTGGTATAGTAATTCATAGAATTATCCGTACGATAGCTCCGGTTTAAACAGGAAGCATCCAGTTTCTAGGGAGAGAGGCATGGATAAACCAGAGAGAGTCTTGCTCACCCTGCCCCCACCCACACCTCCTGCTCACAACTCGATCACAAGGGTGGTAGGATGGAGTTTGGTGAGGCAACTGTTACTCCTGACGTAGCCTAACCTTGCTTAACTACTTAATAATTTAACCTAACCTGGGCTCCAGTTGGGAAATTGGGAAACTAAATCCACTTTTGTGTACGATGAGTTTCTTCCATTATGCCCGAAGCAATCGTAGGTACGGCTTAAAGAACATGATAAAAGAGAAAATCTTTCAGCAAGAGAAGGTAATTTACTACCCTCAAAATAGAAAAACACAGAAAACAAACTGGAGGAATATGAAGTGAATTGGTGAGGTCTTTAGGCTGTATGCTTAGACGAAAAGTAATGGGTTTCCTAGTTTTAGGGAACGAAATGAAACAAGAATGTCTGCTAATCAGAAAAAAAAAAAAAATACTCATCTCATGTGTTCTCGTAAGTTAGCATTGAGTTCTGCATTTTTCGTTAGGTATCGCGCCTCCAAACACATTTCGGACCAACAGAGCATTGTTATTTCTTCCTCTTACATTTACTGTTCACTCTTTTGTTCGTTCTTAAGTGTACTGTATGTGTGAAAGAGAGAATTAATACAAACAATAATGCATTCCATTAACCCCATCATAGCTGTCAGCCTCGAACAATGCTTTACTGTACTGGTGTCAGGGATGTTGGGTTAGGGAGAGCTATAAAAAACTGCGAACAATTATGGGAAGGGAACGAAGGTCACTGGTATGTTTTCACGACCCCTCTACCATCTCAAACAATCAGGCGGCCTGCCACTTCATCTCAGATGTTTTCGCTGATATGTTTAAATGCTAATGTAACATGCACCCTAATTATGAGTAAGTTTCTTCCATTATGCCGGAAACAAACGTAGGTAAGGCTTAAGGAACGTTATGATAATAAGAAAACAAACTAGAAAAATACAAAAACAAACTAGAGAATATGAATTGAATTAGTAAGGTTATTACGCTGTATGCTTGGACGAAAATTTAAGAGTTTCACAATTATAGGGGACGAAATGGAACAATTATGTTTACTAATAAGAAAAAATACTTTCATCTCAAGTGTTCTTGTAAGGTGGCATTCAGTTCCACATTCACTGTTCGATGTCTCTTCCCAACACATTTCGGACCGACAGAGCATACAGTTATTTCTGCTCCTTACAGTTAAGTGTACATTTATTGCACATTCTTTTGTTCGTTCGTGTATGTGTGAAAGAGAGTATTGATACAAACAATAATGTATTCCATTAACCTCTTATGGCTGTTAGCCTTGAACAATGCTTTACTGTACCGGTGTCAGTAACGTTAAGTTAGGGAGAGCCATAAAAACTGCGAACAATTATGGGAAGGGAACCAAGGCCACTGGTATGTTTATACGACCCTACTCTACAATCCCAAACAGCTCGGCGGTCCTTTCATCCCAGATGTTTTCGCCGATATGTTTAAATGCAAAAGTAACATGCACCCTAACTTTATGTTTAAATTCTAATGTAACATGCCCCCTAATTTTCTTTCACGAATCATAACAAATCACAAGATGGGTTTAGGGAGTGAGGGGAAAAAGCCAGGTGTACCAGACGAAGTCTTTTCACATCTGTAAGAAAAAGAAACTGACTTTATAACTTTGAAAAAATGGTTTCAAGGTCTGCCACGGGAGTACACAAATTTCTGAACTCACGAACATTGAGTATTTGAGGGGGGTAAACATACGCTTTGCTGTAAGCAGTAAAAGCACCTTACCAAATCAGTTCATCCTGATAGTCTGTTATATTTTTCTGATTATTTCTGGGTTGGTAAATAAACATTTCTTGTTAAATCTTTCCCCGCTGTTTTTATCTGTTCTGGTGTGACGACTCTTTGATTCGTTAACGTAATGGCAGAAGACACTGTTCTAATCTAAGTGTTTAAACCTGGCCTAACCTAGCTTAACTGCACTTAATAATGTAACCTAACCTAATCTTCAGTTGGGAAGTTGGGAAACGAAGTCCACATTTGAGTACGATGAGTTTCGTCCATTGTGCTGAAAACAATCGTAGGTACAGCTTTAGAACGTGACGATACTAACAGGGAGGAAATCTTTCAGTAAGAAAACGTGATTTACCGAACTGAATATAGTCTGAAAAATACTGAAACAAGCTGGAGGAATATACATTGAACTGGAAAGGTCTTTCTGGTACTTAAGTGTAAATTTACCGGTAAATAAATCAGTCTAACAGTACAGTACTTGTGTTTCCGCCGGATTAATCGTGCTTTCGGATTAATCAGGCACCCCTTAACACCATATAGCCCGGATAATCGGGTTATCTCTGTATTTACATATTTACGGGCCTTATAATTACACTGAGTGTCTGTATATCACATTTTTTCCTGAGTATGAGTGTCATATTGCATTCACACCATATTAATACTGCATCAAGGTGTGATATTCACTGAAACAAGGGTCAATGCAGAGACCCACGTTACACTCAACGCACTCATAGCGGGTGTCTTTTCTCTGAGTGGTGGGTCTCACATGGGAATTACCACACACGACACCTGCGTTGGGGCCTTGGTCTATTTGGCTGGGGAGGTATAGGAGTGGGAAAATGGCGGGCAAAAATTCTCAGGGGAGTCTGGGCAGTAGGGGTAGTGCATGTGCGTTGTTGGGTCCTCTCGACCGCATACTGGGCTATAATCTCATGGCCAAGCTACCTCAAACCCTTCAAAGGTTTCCTGCACTCCTGCTGTCATGGCGTGCAGGTGGTGGCAATTGAGGGCAGTTATATCGGGCAGGTGAAAGAAGTGCTTCTTGTACTACTTCATTGTGGTCCTGGCACACTCGACAGAGGATAACATGGAGTCAGACTGGTCCATCAGCCACATGTTGATGTTATAAGCACACACTCAGGTTTCCAGATGCGGCACCTCCTCTCGCTACAGTAATCCACGGACTTTGTATGGTGCATCAATGGGCGGTGAACCGTGGACAAGAGGCAGACTTCTCTGTTGTGGTTCCACACTGTAGCTAGGATGCTGTTAGCCTTGAAGAAGACCACCTCATTTTTTTCTAGTTTCCGCCCCACCTTGACCATGTGACGCCGATTCACCTTGACGGTACCACAGAGTCCCATGTCGTGCACGTGTAGATAACGAGCGAGAAGAGGGCTAGTGTACCAGTTATCCAGGTAGAGGACATGACCATGATGAAGGTACTCTTCAATCACTGTCTTTACCACTGCTCCAGACAGTCCAATACTCTGATATTCTATTATGTGCACCAGTGTACAAGACTATGTCTTGCACATAACCAGTCCTACAATCACACATAACAAAGATCTTGAACCCAAAATGGTGCCTGTTGCTGGGTATATACTGGCAAAAAGAAATATTGTCTCTCCACAACATGAGACTCTCGTCTATGATAAGGTCTCTATAGGGATAAAATGAGGAACGGAATGTTTGCCGTAGGTGAGCAAAAACCAACCTAATTCGCCTCATCTTATCAGTGTCATTTGCATTGGCAAAATCATCAGCATCGTAAAAGTGGAGGTGGCTTGGAATTTGCTGATACCGATTACGGCTCATGATCTTGCCAAATACAGGTGTCTGCATGATAGGGTCCGTTGTCCAGTATGCCGGAATTCTGTTTTTACATAAAATACCCATAAAAAGTACCAAGGTAAAAAATACAAACATCTCTGCCAGGGAGACAGGGTAATCATAAATGATCAAATGCTGGCTCCTTGTGCCCAGTCGTTCACTCTCAAGGCGCTGGCTGCTAGCAAAACGGTTGGTTTGTTCCACAATCTGCTCCACAAAACCCTCACTGAAGAACAGGTGGAAAAAATCCAGCCTGGTGGAACGGTGAATCCCAGGAGCCGTGCAGCAGCGCGCCCCTGCTCAGTGAAGGGGTGAATGATGGGAGAGAAATCACTGCCATCTTCCCAATTCCAACTCACATTAGCCTCGCCCCCATCGTCAGGGTGGGGAGATGCTGGTGGGGGAGATTGGGGAGGAGGAGTGTGGAGGGCTTCCCCACTCGCACTCCTCTTCCCTCAGCCTTTACCCTTCCTCTCTCCCTTACCCTTACAGCCTTGGGGAACATCAGGGGGCTGTGGGGAGTAAGTCCGGGAATATTGGGGAGCATAAGACGTGCCGGGGAGTGGCTTCATCTCATTTCCCCGCTCTGTCACCACACCACGTGATTCACCACGCACCCTCACTGCCCCACGTGATACGCTTCGCTGCCTCGCACCACCACATGAGAGTGATGACTCACTCCCGCCACTCTCACTTTCAGTGACCGCCCCTACACTTTCAATTTCACTCCCCACTCCCTCCACGCCACTTCTGCCCTCCCCAAATAAAACACTAGGCCCATACCTCATAGAACGGCATGCTGTGCGCTCGGGGCCGCGATTGTGATGATCTCGTGGCCGTACCACGTGGCAGCACGTCCCACGGCTCAGTCCTCGTCCTCGGTTTCGGCCTCCACATCACGTAGGGGCTGCAGAGAGGTGATTGCATGATGTTTTGTTGCAGGCTGGCGCACTCTCATGGCACGATAAGTGACGTAACGCTGCTTCCTCGGGGACAGGACCTCCTCATCACTGCTGCTACTTGCCTCTTCCTCTGGTTGTACATAATCCTTGTCTGCCATCTCATCATCGAGGGGCGAATCACTGTTGCCTGTGAAGGCGTCCAGGGCTGCTTGAATTTGCTCCTCTGAGAGACCACTGTGCGCCATGTCTGACCTGGGTCACTGCTAACAGGTGAGTGACTGAGCTGAAATTGAGCGCGGGTCTCGCGAGGTAGCCGAGTGTCCCCGCCCCGTGGCAGGTAAGAGAAGGTCTCCCGACCCTGCGTACCCAAAATCAAGCATGAGATTTGAAAATTGTGCAAATTATGAACCTTGCAATAGACGAGTTTCCGGTCAAAATTTTTTTGAAGTTAGATACTTCTATGGGTAAAAGATACACAGAAAATAACTATGTCAACTATTATTTCGAAAAGAAATGTGCAGAAACATGAAAAAATAACAGATAAAGTAGCCAAAAAATCACGTGACTCTGAAACGGCCTGTGATTGGCCGTGACATCACTACTCACACTGAGGCAGCATAGTCTGCTTTGTTTACGTTTGGCCAACATACACTGTGTATATTTCTGACCTCTAAGAATGTCCAGTGACAGAGGAATAATTGCTAATGTTTCGTTCCAATGTGTAAGTGCACTGACAAAAGCACGGTAGGGAAATTATTCCTCTGTATACTAGCCAAGAACAATAAATGAAAACAGTGGTGGCTGGATGCTCGTCGGAAGTTCCCAGTGCTGGAATGCAGTCTTTACTGTTGTGAAAATATTATATTCTTCACCATATAAGTTCATGCATACCTAATTATCTGAAATTCAGTAAAAAAAACTACGCTTAATTTAACTATTAATAGAATATTATGAGTCAGAGTGAAAATGTTCTAAAGTTAGTGGGTATTTCTACTTTAGATCACCAACATGCCTTGACAGACTTATATTTTGCACAGATACTGATTTAAAGTGCAAATAAATGCACTTGTATGTTAAATTAATATTTATACAAAGCAGAAGTCTGCCAAGGAAAGCTGTTGAGCTAAAAGAGAAACACTTCCACTAATTTTTGCGCGTTTTCGCTGTGAATCCGGATTTTTTAAAAGGTAAAATTAAATACAAAAATTTGACTACATTTCGGATAATTAGGTGAGTATGTGTAACGCCGGACAATTTTTATCCCACCGTTATTGTTCATCAGTGTAATGCCAGGTATTTTATCCTACCGGTTGACACCAGTGTAACGATAGGATTTTTTTTCTTCCCACCGTTGTTGGTCCTGTTCAACTTACTCGTTGATAATACAAATGGTACTCAACTTAGTCTCCCCTCAATGACTGATAAAATATTCACCTCAGTAAAAACAAAGGGGGGGGGTAGAACTTCGACTTTGAATGATAAAGGTTAATTGTTTAACAGATAGTTTTGGTAGCGTTTGTAGTTTTGGCTGAGTTGAGAATAAGTCAGTACCACGTGTGTTCGGCTGCTCCCAAAGCGGAGGAATCTTGAACTGGAAGGGGAGTGAGTTATGCGTGAGAGGACATAATTCCCTTGATTGGGTATAAAAATGACATACACTTTACTCTAATAATTCTATACTGGTTAATCAACAGACATTTTGAATTACGTGACCTTTAGTCATATGTAATAGGGTTGTAAATTAAAACCATGGTTTCAGCGAACATCATACAATATTGTCACCATGCGAAACAATTGGAATATTCAAGTGATTTCTGAAGTCATCATACCACACTCTTTATTATCGGTTATTCTTGGGCTTGTCAATAGCCTCAAGACTGGGACATTTATTGGCATGAATTGTCTTTTCGGGCTGGCATAGGGTACAGCTACCGAACCAAAATAATCACTCGTGTTCTGTTTCGTCTGTGTAGTATAATCTCATCATACAATTCACTAATAATTCACAATCACTATCAATTCATAATTATTAATAATTCATAATCCTCATTAATGCATAATCACCAAAAATACATCATCACTCGGGCTTGTTTAGCCTAAAGGAACAACTCAAAAATCACATTTTTTCTCACAACCACTAAGTTCCCTTCAACGCTCCCAATTTTTCTAACACATCAATATAAGAGAAAGAAAATGGTTGATGAGTTTGAATTCGCCTTTCCATTACATGACCACATTTTCAAAATTCTATACCTTATCCACGAAAAAAAAATAAAGTTCACCTGATTGATTCATAATACCATTTCTACTACATTCAGTTTATAACTATTCATGGGTAGTGTAAGTGTGTGTGTACAACAAGTCTGTGGGTAATATCACACGATGGCCTCGTGCACATCCCCGACGTCACGGTGTCTGTGAACTGAATCAACGTCTGTTACCCACCAGGGCTTGGTAACGAATGTCTACGTTAAGCTTTTAACGACATTACTTCATATGGTTCACGACAAGTAAGGATTAAACAAGCAAGGGGGGGGGAGAAAGGAGGAATGTGTACAGCTCACCTGAATCAACGTCTGTTACCCACCAGGGCTTGGTAACGAATGTGGCAAGTCGGGCACCAAGGGATGCCACTGCTAGAACAAATGAGATTGTGTTTTTGCGATATGGTGGGTTTTAATTCTCTTTCACTATTTATATAGTAGTGCACACATGACGTTAGGACTTTTGATTGAATTGGGGAAAATTTGGGATTCAATCATTACTAAATTTAAATACTGAATTTACTGCCATCCCGCCTTGAGTTTGGGGTAGCTTATGCCATCTAGTGATGGTTAAGGTAAGCGGGACTATTTGGTCCTCACAAATTACATTATTTTGGCTTTTTTTGACTATTAACCTTACATATTTGGGTTCTAGCAGCTTCATTAGTAAGCATTTCACAACAATGATACAGAAAGAATTGCATACCCAGTATTGTTCTGTTTAAGGTTTAAACTTGGCGCCCAGCAACGACGCACAAACAAGGGGAAGGTTGCACGCATCTGTTATACATTACTCTACCAGATGGATGAATTCCCATAGCTCAACACTCACAATTACATCACCCCTGCATAGATACAGAGATGTATACATATAAAAATAAAGTTAACCCTACATCAATCATTAACATATGAACTACTACTTAGGACAGGAATTTATAGACTAGTATTCAGATTACACCCTATCTAACTTAGAAATTACAGTACCTCTAAACATATACATGAATACTAAATTTGTGGCATTACATATGAACCTCTATGGTAATAAAATCTATAATACCAATTAATACGTGCCAATTATTTGGTGTTGATTCGGTAAATGACCGCCGATTCGGTATTTCGTCACACTCCCCTGAAGTATTGTACTGTAGTTCAGGGTCACTGAAACTGTTTTTTTCAGAAAACTAATAATGAAGTTATCAAATATTAAATATGAGCATAATACTATTATAAACTTATACAACTGATTCTGTACGGTATACATTTAACACTTTCCACCTCATGAGGTACGAGCACCGTCGGGTATGGTGTAGCTGTAAGCTACATCTGGTCGATTTCACCACAATTTACTTACCTAACAGGTACCATCCATTTACACCATGAAAAGTATTCCTTCACAACATACCTGAAGGGGATAGTTCAGATCTACGGTGGCCATGCAGGTACAACTATCATATCTTACTGGTAAAGTATTGTGTGATGGATTGGAGCGTCGTGCAGTGTGAATGCTGACGTCATCGCCAACATGGCGGCTCCTTCCCTCCAGCCGCAAAGAATTAAAGTTATCACGTCGTGTTCAGTGCAAATGATAAATTAAATTAAAAGATACATATACCGTAAGTTTTTAAGTACATGGCAGAGTGCACTGGCCATGTTTACCCAGGACCAGCAACATGTCTATTGCGCGACGTACCAGTACGTCGACGGGACTGGCTGTTACAAACGTTGTGACGTACCCATACCGTCGATGGGACGCCTTGGGTTAAGAATTTTTTCTGAACAGTTTTCCAGTCACCACAAATTCAAATTTTTCACTCCTGAAATGATACTGGAGAGAACTTAAAACTATTTACCCCATTCATCAAACTTGTTTATCTTCACTCCTTAATGAATAAAACAGTGTCAGATGACATCAACCGAGTCAACCGTTTACCACATTAAGCACACTAGAAACTCTTCCCTGCACAATGACGTAATAGGTGTCTGGTGAAACTGCTTCTCTGATAAAACTGTTTACCACATTCATCACACTTGAAATTCTTCACTCCTGAATGAATTAACAGGTGTTGAGTGAGATTACACTTATGTGCAAATAGTTCACCACATTCATCACACTTGAAATTCTTCACTCCTGAATGAATTAACAGGAGTTTGTAGAGAGTACCTTTCTGTGTAAACTGTTTACCACATTCATCACACTTGAAATTCTTCACTCCTGAATGAATTACAAGGTGTTGAGTGAGATTACGCTTCTCTGGAAATTGTTTACCACATTAATCACACTTGTAATTCTTTCACTCCTGAATGAAATAATAGGTGTTGAGTGAGATCATGCTTCTGTCTAAATTGTTTACCACATTCATCACACATGAAATTCTTCAATCCTGAATGAATTAATAGGTGTTTGATTAGACTACCTTTCTGTGTAAATTGTTTACCACATCACACTTGAAATTCTTCACTCCTGAATGAGATAATAGGTGTCTGGTGAGACTATGCTTGTGAGTAAATTGTTTACCACATTCATCACACTTGAAATTTTTCACTCCTGAATGAATTATTAGGTGACTGGTGAGATGACCCTTCACTGTAAATTGTTTACCACATTCATCACACTTGAAATTCTTCACTCCTGAATGAATTAATAGGTGTTTGCTGAGATTACCCTTCAATGCAAATAGTTTACCACATTCATCACACTTCTGAAATTCTTCACTCCTGAATGAATTAATAGGTGTTTGGTGAGACCATTCTTCTGTGTAAATTGTTTACCACATTCATCACACTTGAAATTCGTCAATCCTGAATGAATTAAAAGGTGTTGAGTGAGATCAAGCTTTCTGTGCAAATTGTTTACCACATTCATCACACTTCAAATTCTTCACTCCTGAATGAATTAATAGGTGTTTGGTGAGACTAATCTTCTGTGTAAATTGTTTACCACATTCATCACACTTGAAATTCTTCACTCCTGAATGAATTAATAGGTGCTGAGTGAGATGACTCTTCTGTGTAAATTGTTTACAACATTCATCACACTTGAAATTCTTCACTCCTGAATGAATTAAAAGGTGTTGAGTGAGATCACGCTTCTGTGCAAATTGTTTACCACATTCATCACACTTGAAATTCTTCACTCCTGAATGAATTAATAGGTGTTTGGTGAAACTATTCTTCTGTGTAAATTGTTTACCACATTCATCACACTTGAAATTCTTCACTCCTGAATGAGATAATAGGTGTCTGGTGAGACTATGCTTGCGAGTAAATTGTTTACCACATTCATCACACTTGAAATTCTTCACTCCTGAATGAATTAGTAGGTGCTGAGTGAGATGACCCTTCTGTGTAAATCGTTTATCACATTCATCACACCTGAAGTTCTTCGTTCCTGAATGAATTAACAGGTGCTGTGTGAGACCAACCTTCTGAGAAAACAGTTTACCACATTCATCACACTTGAAATTCTTCACTCCTGAATGAATAACTGCATGTTGGGTAAGACTGTTCTTAAAAGGAAATGCTTTACCACACTCTAAACATCTGAACTGCTCAACTTCAGCTGAGGACACTGTGTCCAGGACAGTCTCATTGTCACTGAGGAATATTTTGTCACCCACCTCACACTCTGACTGTTCTTCCTTTACCACCTCCAATATTTTGTCACCCACCTCACACTCTGACTCTACATCTGGTTCTTCCTTTACCACCTCCAATATTTTGTCACCCACCTCACACTCTGACTGTACATCTGGTTCTTCCTTTACCACCTCCATTATTCTGTCACCAACCTCACACTCTGACTGTACATCTGGTTCTTCCTTTACCACCTCCAATATTTTGTCACCCACCTCACACTCTGACTCTACATCTGGTTCTTCCTTTACCACCTCCAATATTTTGTAACTCACCTCATATTCTAACTTTACATTTGGTTCTTCCTTTACCACCTCCATTATATCATTCCTTCCACCTCTCTCAACTTCCACTATACTTCACTTACTCTACCTTGGTGTTAATCTTACTGTCTACCACCAACAGGATGACTTACCCTCATTGTACCCATGCTCAGTCATCAGATGCTCCCATTACAATGAACAGTGTCAAAAATTCATCACTATTACTGGATAATAATAGTAAATATATAAAATGGATAAAATTTCAACACATAAAAAATGGATAAAATTTCAACACAGACTATTATTCCTTCAACCCTTTGGCCACGACCTATCATTTCTCGGTCATTCCCCTGGTTGCGGCCTAAGTCCCTAAAAAATTGTGCTAATTATATTGTTACTTTTCCAATGGGAAATGACTGTGAAGTTCTAATTTTTTTAGTGTGATAATGGTAAAAAATGCACATTTCTCTACGAAAAAACTTTAAGGCTATAAGAAAAAAATGTGAAAATTAATTTTTGCAATTGTGTGCTTTTGCAATAATGAGGGAATTATTTATGACAAGCAAGGTTTTCACTTGTATATCTACACTTGACACATGTACAGTACACTGTCTGCTGGCACATACAGAGAAATCAAAACTAACCATATTTGTACAAGAACATTGTAATATTCTGAGAAAAAACGCAAAAAATAATTAATTTCTGCTATTCTCTAATTTTGCTATAATGACAAGATATTTACTTCAAACAAGGTTTTTCACTTGTATATATACACTAGACACATGTATACTGTTTGTTGGCACATAAAAGAAATCAAAACCTACTGTATTTAGAGAAAAACAACAGACGTGTAGATGGAAATGTGTTTTTTTCGGCTGTGGACTGTGGTTGCCTGACTTGCCACAAAGAATAATTGGTAGGGCCACCACAGTCACCTAACACGGCCAAAGGATTAAATATTGCTAACACGTGAATGCTTCTGAACTGTAACTTTAAACATACAGGCCATCACTGCTGAGTCAAGCTGTCAATTCAGGCATATTACCACCATCTTCCTTACTTCAAATGCTGTTACCCATTGTCTCTGCCGTAAAAGATACTGCAAAGGATACCACACCAGGTATATAATCCAAATCAGCTTTGTGAAAAAAAAAATCTTCCACAGGACACTACATGGATAATAACCCATAATTTGTTGGCTGAGGTACCTCTTGTTGGATGTGCTAACACAACATAAGATGTGCCCTCAGTCCTGTTTTGTACTTATCATCCATTACTCAGGCAGTGACGACAGTGTTTATGACTGTTTTACTGCTCTGACTCCAGCTGTGAACCTGGAACAACAGCCGCCATTAGACCAGCATTTCCATGAAGTTAATTACATGGTCCAGTGAACCCTAATTTTGCATGGAGCTCATTTATACTGACAAAAAAGAAAAAAAAATGTTCAGGTTCATTTTAATGGTTATTCAATTTGCAAAGCAATAAAAGACATATAGAAATGTATATTAAAACAGCTAAAGGAAAAAATACTGTGTCTTTTTGTCTTACTAGAGGCTTGTTTTGCAAATCTGTGGTACAACATGAACTTTTATAAACAAAAAATATAATTTAACATTTAATATCACTTTACTGTTTCATCTATGACCAATACATCTTTAACCCTTAAAATGTGTAATCATCAAGTAACTGCTATATTACTTTTGGAATGCATTCTGAACTTCCTACCACCTCATTATTGTGCATCAGAGACATGGATAGCATCAACTGTGGCACAGTTTGACAGTAAGCCACACTATACTGGGAATCACTTCCTGTATTGAAGATAACAAAAACTTTAAAGAGCCAAAAGAGGAATCTCTTTTTTGGGAATATTTACATAATTCAATTTTCCCCTAATACCAAAAAAAGGGGATTCTTAAGCTTTTTTTTTTCTGTGCAGATTTCACTTCATACACAATGCATGGTACAAACCTAGGAATACATTATTATAGCCATGGCAAAACAATGGTTTACAGTACAACACTTTATAAAGGCAGAGGCAGAAACATAAACATGAAGATTTGAGTCTTGGCACAGTCATTACCTTTAGCAGGGGTCAACATCAGCTCCTCAGATGAACTAACTGCAAGCTGCCTTGTGCATGTCCAGTTGCCCTCTCTCCACACACCTGAATACAGATCACTTCATTAAGTATACACAACGGTAGACTATCTAGTGGGCATGTCCTTCATGGTACATCAATGCAACTATGTAATACTTTTATAAGTCACTGATCTGGAATCAACAGATTAATGTGTACATCCTGAGGAAATACAGAAACCAGTAATGCTTAAATGTAAAGCATTTCTAAAACAAAGATACATACAGCAATTGTAATTACATAATTTAAACAACGACTGAAATTATGAGGTGGTGGCAACAATCATCCACTCACTTGATGTATGGTAGTACTGAACTTCTCCCTTCCCCTTTCTCACTTTATTTCTGTCTACCTTCCTCTCATCTTACCTCTCCCTTCCCTTTCTGTTACTTTTTATGACTCTTCTTTTCCATATCAGGTGGCTCTATGCTCAGTAGGGTAGGTTCATTATAAAACTACTATCTTGGACAAGTAGAGTATAGTTAGGACTCAGTATTATGATGTCTGATGAGAAGTTTTAGATCCATCACTTGTAACAGTTTTTTGAGCAAATCGACATCTAAAGACAAAACATACAAACATCAGTGACCCATTGAATTTTTTCACAATTTTACTCTGGACCTTCGTTTTGTATGAAAGCATAGTATATGTGCATTCACTGAGCCTGACTTTTGTCATGTTGCAGGTACATTACGTTGTGATACATTTCTTGAAAATGGGAAGAACTCTCGCAATTCTGCAGTGTCAACTTGGGACTGGTACAGCCAAAAAGTTCTGCAGTCACCTTTTGCCACAGGATAAAACCGAACCGCCTACACTCTGCCAAGTACAGTACAATCCCAGTTAACCGGGTGGCTTGGGGAATTTACCTTCCCGGTTACAGATTTTTCCCGTATTTCTGCATTTTACCAAGTCAAATCTATACAAAGGCTATCACAGCAGTAAATACAGTTCAGGTACTCACCAGTCACATATTAGGGGTTACACTAAGAGATTCCGCCTGAAAAACTGCCTTGTACACACACACCATGGTCATAACACATAATGCAATGTGTAGCAATTTGCAGTACTTGCAAATTGCACCAGTCCATTGTTTACCATCGAATTACTGTATTCATTATATGTACTGTACTCATAAAAATTGAAAAATAAAATAAAGAAATAAAAGCTTGAACATTTATTAGTGAACTGATGATGATGTTAAGACTGCGCTGTAGAATT
This sequence comes from Coenobita brevimanus, assembly GCF_032717465.1. Taxonomy (NCBI): domain Eukaryota; kingdom Metazoa; phylum Arthropoda; class Malacostraca; order Decapoda; family Coenobitidae; genus Coenobita; species Coenobita brevimanus. Next base: position 2,945,602 of record NC_137039.1, read on the forward strand.
ATCAACGACACCTGCGCCCCCACGTGAGTTATGTTTACGTTTCTGACCCCGACTGTTCTTCCTTCCCCACCTGACCTCTCCATCACTCCACCCCTCACCCACCACTCAGCTGTTTTGCAGAAAATAAAATAAATGATGTATGTATGAAATGCTGGCATATTATTTATTTATTTTTCTTCCAACAAAGTAAACTTTCATTCCTATTAACATTTATATTCAGCCATTAGTGTTTTATAATGTTCACCTTTTTCAAGTCTGTTGTGATATGTCCAGCCCCTGTCCAAGGTAAGCACGATACGCCACGTTTGGTTTGCACTTTAGGCATTTTGGAGTGTACAAATTACCGTCT
>NC_137039.1:2946050-2953550 GCF_032717465.1 Coenobita brevimanus
GCGTGGCCATTTTATAGGAAAGTGTGAAAGCAGAAAAAAAGACTAATTTTGTGACACCTGAAAAGGAAAAAAAGAATGATTTAGTAGTGGTTATTAGATGCTTTTTTTTTTTCCTATGCAAGCGTTACTTGTCCTGCTTATTTGGCCTATGCTTGAAACTGTCAATGGAAGGGCCAGCAACTACATCACTAGGCAGCTTATTCCACTCGTCTACTAATCTATTGCCAAACCAATTTCTACCTATTTCCTTACTAAAACGCAGCTGACCTAGTCTGAAACCATTACTTGTAGTTCTATCCTGTATGCTCACTTTAAGTACCTTGCTAATATCTCCCTTATTTATTCCCTTCATCACTTAAACACCTCAATTAAGTCTCCCCTTACTGTCCTCACATAAGTCCCTGCTGACTTTCATTTATGAGAATAAATCTTTCTAAGTGTTCTCTAATTTTGTTTGCCAAAATACTCTATCATTTTTCCTACAACTGACGTCAGACTTATCGGACGATAATTCGACGCAGCTGCTTTCCCATCCTTTTTAAAAATGGGCACAACTTTCGCTTCCAAGCCTCAGCAACTTCTGCTAAACTTACTAAACAACGTTATAAGTGGCTGACGTAACGCCTCCTTGGTTTTCAGTATACCGTAATTATTACATATATATCGGCCGGACCTGACGATTTTTGAGTTTTTAGCTTATTAATTTTTTACAGTACTTCCTCCGTACCAATGATTATGTTACTAAGAATATTGTCCGTATTACCATCGTAAATATTTGCTGCTTGAGGGACTAGGTACAGATTTTCCTTGGTAAATACTGATTTGAAATACTTATTTAGGACAGAGGACATTTCTTTATCTTCACTGGTGATGTTATCTGATTCTGTTCTGAGAGGTCCTATCCTATCCTATCTTTCGTTCGATACATGTGATAAAAGCTCTTGGGGTTTTCTTTCAGTTCACTAGCAACCTTAATTTCATAACCTCGCTTTGCTTCCCGTATCTACCTCTTTACTTCCTTAATTAAAATCGCGTGCCGGTTACGTCAGTGTTCCTCTCCACTTATTATTTTTCTATATATTCCTTTCCTTTGGCCTAATAGAGATTTTAATCTGTTATTTAAGCATCTTGGTTCTGAATTATTTGTTGTAAACGGTGATGAAGGGATATATCTATCTTGGCCTCTGTGTATTATATTTACTAACTCATTATATTTCTCACTGACCGAACGGCTGCTTGGTACTGGACCTGAGTTACTCCCCGTCACCTGAACTACACTGCCACCTATATCCTGTCCCCCCCCATGGCCGGACCACACCCTCCCACCTATATCCTGTCCCTCCCCTATGACCTGACCACACCCTCCCACCTACATCCACACCTATGACCCACCACACCCTCCCACCTACATCCTGTCCCTCCCCTATGACCTGACCACACCCTCCCACCTATATCCACACCTATGACCCGACCACACCCTCCCACCTATATCCACACCTATGACCTGACCACACCCTCCCACCTATATCTACACCTATGACCTGACCACACTCTCCCACCTATATCTACACCTATGACCTGACCACACCCTCCCACCTATATCCACACCTATGACCTGACCACACCCTCCCACCTATATCCACACCTATGACCTGACCACACCCTCCCACCTATATCTACACCTATGACCTGACCACACTTTCCCACCTATATCTACACCTATGACCTGACCACACCCTCCCACCTATATCCACACCTATGACCTGACCACACTCTCCCACCTATATCCTGCCCCTCACCTGTGACCTGGGCTGACCCACTGACCTGACTCCCTAAAGTAACTAGTCTGCCCATGGAATACGCTGCTAAAATAAAAGTACTACGCCTCTACGTCCTTTGCACAGCACTTCTTCGTGACTAGCATCATTTTCTTGTGTTACTCTATTGTCACAAGTCAACAGTCAAGGCGGAGACGTGGTAATTATAGGCCCAGTGAAAACATTAACCGTGTCGTCTGCTAACCTTAATGGATGAAAGAAAACACCTCTTCCTTAGCGATTTATTTTGGGTTTAGCTGGTTAATATCAATTTGTACGTTATTGATGATGAGTATGGCGGATTTTGAATGATTTAAATGACAGAGGAGGATAGTAAAGAGTAATAAGCAAACTAAATAGCTTAGGAAGAGGTGTTAGGGAGCTTCCTTATCCGACGGGAATACGGGCCACAAACTTTGGATTAATTTCCAATCCTAATCATCCTTTGTTATTGCAGGGAGCATAAAACATGGGAAGATTGTGTGTGCTTATCATTGGTGCAGCGTTAGCATGAGTTACGAGGTGCAGTGGAGGAAAAAATGAATGACAAAGACACAAAGAAAAATATATACTTCATGTTCCTTATTATTATTATTATTATTATTATTATTATTATTATTATCGTTACTCTTATTATTATTATATTGCTAAACGTCACTGCCTACATTCGTCTGGCTGACACTGAAAATTCAAAATGCACACACACACACACACACACACACACACACACACACACACACACACACATAATATACACAGAAACATGAATCAGGACAGTTAGATGAGAGAGAGAGAGAGAATATACACAAACGTCACTACAATCATTCTCTCTCTCTCTCTCTCTCTCTCTCTCTCTCTCAGGATTTTAACCTTGCATAACCCTTTCAGTACCATGGAAAATTATTAAGTTTTTGAATGCTTTGTTCTTACCTGTCCTGTTGCAACATTTCATTATTATTATTATTATTATTATTATTAATATTACAGGTATTATCAACCCCACCACCACCTTCATCATCATCATCACCATCACCACATCATCGTTATTATCATTATTACCGTTACCATCATCATCACTATCATTATTATCATCACCACCAACATCATCATCACCATCACCAACACCATCGTCATTATTATCATTATTACCGTTACCGTCATCATCATTATCATTATTATCATCACCACCAACATCATCATCACCATCACCAACACCATCGTCATTATTATCATCATCATCATTATCATCCACCACAATCATCATCATCATTATCAACACCACCACCCCCACCACCACAACCACCACCATCACCACCACTACCACTATCACCACCACCACTATCATTCCCTTGTCTCTTATCTTCATCCCCCCTTTCCTGTTTGCTGTCTAACTGCCTGCTGTCTGCCTGATTCCTGCCTGATGCCTGCCTGTCTGCCTAAGGGCCTCTCTACCTGCCCGTTTCCCTTCCTATCTGCTTCTCTCTCTCTCTCTCTCTCTCTCCCTCTCTCTCTCTCTCTCCACGCTTCCATGCCACACCCTTAGCCACATCTATCTATCTATCTATCTAGCCATCTGCTGTGGACTTGGCAACGCAATAACCAGTACAGGCAGTGTTGCCAAAGGGAAATTATGGAAATCCGCTAAGTTTGCCTGGCTAGTGGCCGGGGCCAAGCCAGGAAGTTCACAAGGGGGGGGAGAAAGATGTCTATAGATTCTTGAGAAGATGGTGGCAGGTGAGCCAAGAGAGCTGGGGAGTCTGGGGGGGCGCTGGCAGCCCCCCAAGGAAAATTTGTGAAAATTAAGTCCTTTTAGGGGCTTTTAAAGGCCTATGAAGGTATGTATTGGAATATTTAGATGATAACTCATTACAGTGAACATGGCGAAAAATACAACAAGAAATGATTTTGGCTGAAAAAGTAGCCTGTTTAATGATTCTTAATAATGGATCTGGCAGTCTCTATCTCTCTCTCTCTCTCTCTCTGTTTATATATATTTATATATATATATATATATATATATATATATATATATATATATATATATATATATATATAATTTATTTATTCATTCAGTTATTTATTCTTAAATATTTATTATTATTTTTTTATTTAGCCCCAAACGATTTCAAGACCCTCAAGGAGGGCGGCCGCCTTCGCCGCCCCTTCCCCCCTTCTCTACGCCCCTGGATAGTGGTAAAAATCCGCTAAACTGGGTGAATTAAGCAAAACCCTGCTAGTAAGGACTAAAAAAATGGGGGGGGGGGACCAGACAGAAAAAAGATTTTGGAATTGTACTGTCTCGTTAATTTTCATACTACAGTAGCTAGATATAGCAAAAAACGTCACTACTGCGGTTGTCACTGCTGCCACAAGTCATTCTTTAAACAAACACCAAACGCACTTTCTCCGTGTAATTATAAATCTCGTTACCTTGTTTCATCCCTAAATCTGATATTACGAGAAAAAAAAAACTATTGCTTAGGATTCCCTCTGTTCAATCCTTTACACTTTGTTGCCAGTGCAGCGCTTTTCTTCTACATCGAGACATTTCTCTCCACTTAACGACAGTATTCAATATTTAGCGTCAAGAAGTCTGCTTCTGTTACACTCATCTGTACACAATTCTGAGAATATTGCCAATTATTATCATTTTATATGGCGATTTTATATTGATTTTTTATTTCATTTATCACCTTTCTAGGGGTTTGAGTCTTTGCATTTGGCAAGTCACTTTATCAGCGTCCAACACATGACTCATTTGCCCTTCCCTGCACGTCTCCCTCTGCCTTACACTGCCCATCCTTCCCTCATATATATATCATAACCCGAATATATGAGAATGTTTAGCAGTAATATGTCAAATAAATAAATGGCTAAGGAAGAGGCGTTAGGAAGGTAGAATATAATGGCCACGGCCTTCCCGTCTTCCTCCCTATTCATGTCTTCTTATCTCCCTTAAGTTACACTCTTTCTTTCACACTACACACATAACTTCTAACATTCTCTTAACCGTCAATTGTTCAGGTGTAAAAATGACTAAATCGCTAAGGAAGAGGGACTGCGAGGTTTGGCATGACAAGTACTTATCACCCTCTACGTGCCCCACTCCTCTGTCACACACACACACACACACACACACACACACGTGTACCGCCAACTGATCCACCATATACTATTACTCCTTCTCTGCAGCAATAAACAACTCACGTGATGGTGTTCGTAGCCAAGAAGATCAAACTTCCTCTCATAAACACAGCCACTGTTACACTAACACCTCATCACTCGCTGGCCAGGGCTAAATATCCTAAGGCCGCTGAACAAGCTAACAAACAGCTACAATTTTGTTCACGCATAACACTCTGGAAATTAGCGATAAAAATGGATAACATTTTTGGAATAAGGCCAAAACTTTATTGAAATCACTAAAACATTACTTGATGTCCTGTAGTTAAGCGGTCATAAAGTACCGCTATTGTTGGTTAAACCTAGCGCAAAACTCGCTACATTGGCAACACGGCATCACATCCTGCCGCCAGCCTCACTACCATTGGCTGGCGTGATGGTCCACTGGTACTACCATGACTACCATTGACACCTACACTACCATTGCCGTCCACTGGTACTACCATTGACACCTACACTACCATTGCCGTCCACTGGTACTACCATTGACACCTACACTACCATTGCCGTCCACTGGTACTACCATTACTACCATTGACACCTACACTACCATTGCCGTCCACTGGTACTACCATTACTACCATTGACACCTACACTACCATTGCCGTCCACTGGTACTACCATTACTACCATTGACACCTACACTGCCATTGCCGTCCACTGGTACTACCATGACTACCATTGACACCTACACTACCATTGCCGTCCACTGGTACTACCATTGACACCTACACTACCATTGCCGTCCACTGGTACTACCATTGACACCTACACTACCATTGCCGTCCACTGGTACTACCATGACTACCATTGACACCTACACTACCATTGCCGTCCACTGGTACTACCATGACTACCATTGACACCTACACTACCATTGCCGTCCACTGGTACTACCATGACTACCATTGACACCTACACTACCATTGCCGTCCACTGGTACTACCATGACTACCATTGACACCTACACTACCATTGCCGTCCACTGGTACTACCACGACTACCATTGACACCTACACTACCATTGCCGTCCACTGGTACTACCATTGACACCTACACTACCATTGCCGTCCACTGGTACTACCATGACTACCATTGACACCTGCAGCTACCATTGCCGTCCACTGGTACTACCATTGACACCTGCAGCTACCAGTGTGGTAGTACAAGGGGTGTGGTGTGGACGTGTATAATTGTTGGAACTATTTAGTGTTGTTAGGTATACAGAGTGCTTATACAACACAAGAAGGTGCTGGTGTAGCCACACACCTTCTTCAGCTAATACAATTACATACAGTCAGTGGTTATACACTGGTGGTGTAGCCACACCGTGTTATACACTGGTGGTGTAGCCACACCGTGTTATACACTGGTGGTGTAGCCACACCGTGTTATACACTGGTGGTGTAGCCACACACCTTCTTCAGCTAATACAATTACATACATGTGTGGTAAGCTAACTAATCTAACAAAGCTAAGGTAAGCTAACTAATCTAACAAAGCTAAGGTAAGCTAACTAATCTAACAAAGCTAAGGTAAGCTAACTAATCTAACAAAGCTAAGGTAAGCTAACTAATCTAACAAAGCTAAGGTAAGCTAACTAATCTAACAAAGCTAAGGTAAGCTAACTCATCTAACAAAGCCAAGCTAACGCCCTGGCTAACCTTGGTGCCAGCCTTACCAAAGAGTTGTGATCACGTTATCAGTTGAGGCGATAACGATGACAGTGTTGACCTTATCAGTGACTGGAGACAGACCGTCCTGATTTACCCCTCTGCCCTACCCTGCCCTACCCTACCCTTGCCTTCCCTGCCCTACCCTACCCTTGCCTTCCCTGCCCTACCCTACCCTTGCCTTCCCTGCCCTACCCTACCCTTGCCTTCCCTGCCCTACCCTACCCTTGCCTTCCCTACCCTACCCTACCCTTGCCTTCCCTGCCCTACCCTACCCTTGCCTTCCCTACCCTGCCCTACCCTTGCCTTCCCTACCCTGCCCCACCCTTGCCTTCCTTACCCTACCCCACCCTTGCCTTCCTTACCCTACCCTACCCTTGCCTTCCTTACCCTGCCCTTGCCTTCCTTACCCTACCCTACCTTATCCAACCCTACCCTTGCCTTCCCTACCCTACCCTACCCTTGCCTTCCTTACCTTACCCTACCCTTGCCTTCCCCACTCTACCCTACCCTTGCCTTTCCTACCCTACCCTACCCTTGCCTTCCTTACCCTACTCTACCCTTGCCCTCCTTACCTTACCCTACCCTTGCCTTCCCTACCCTACCCTACCCTTGCCTTCCCTACCCTACCCTACCCTTGCCTTCCCTACCCTACCCTTGCCTTCCCTACCCTTCACTTGTCTTCCTACCCTACCAACCCTACCAACCCTACCTTACCCTTGCCTTCCCTACCTTACCCTACCCTATCCTTCCTTTCCCTACCCTACCCATACGTACCCTTGTCTTCCCTACTCCACCCTACCGTACCCTACCCTACCCTTGCATAT
>NC_137039.1:2958550-3091050 GCF_032717465.1 Coenobita brevimanus
CTTCGTGAGTATCCTGGTCCACTTCCATTATTTTACCACTAGCATCTGATTTACCTGCATAAATCTGCTTGTTAATGTTAAATATGTTAATGGAGCGTACTAGGGAGTAAGTATGTGATGGAAATATTCGTGTTTTGAGATGGTTTGTGGAATGGTGGTGTAAAGGGAAGGACAGACGCCGAAGAGGGCCAACTTAGGTATCCTGCTTTGATTCGTTTTTCGGCAGCTTCCATCCAATTTACTTTCATAAATCTACTCACTAATGTTAGATAGAGATTATTAGGGTGTACGTGTGTGAGGGAAAGTGGGTGTATTGAGGTATTTGGCATTCTTGTAAGATTTGACGTCGAAGATGGCTGGCGTAGTAAGTTAAGTATCCTGCTCTACCTCCATATTTTCCTTACATACAGCCAATTTCCCCACTTAATTGTGCTTACTGTTGTTATACATGGTAGTGGAGATAAATAAGTGTAGTTTGGTGGCAGAATATTGTTGTTTGCAGATATTTAAAGGATGTCGGGGGTTTTCGTGGCCTGGCCGACATTTTGTAAACATTCTGCCCCGACATGTTTAGGATGTTCGGATGTTATGTATTTCCGTCGTTTTATTGTTTATTTATTATTTATTATTGGTCATTGGTTATTATTGATGGTTGGTGGTGGCGCCCATCATCCACTCACTTGATGTAGTGCTGCCTACTTCTTCCTTAGCCTTACCATTCTTTTTCTGTGTCTGCCCTCCTCTCTTCCTATTTCTCACCGTCATCCACTCACTTGATGTAGTGCTGCCTACTTCTTCCTTAGCCTTACCATTCTTTTTCTGTGCCTGCCCTCCTCTCTTCCTATTTCTCACCATCATCCACTCACTTGATGTAGTGCTGCCTACTTCTTCCTTAGCCTTTATTATTCTTTTTCTGTGCCTACCCTCCTCTCTTCCTATTTCTCACCATCATCCACTCACTTGATGTAGTGCTGCCTACTTCTTCCTTAGCCTTTATTATTCTTTTTCTGTGCCTGCCCTCCTCTCTTCCTATTTCTCCCATCTTTCCTGTCACTTCTTATTGCTTTTCTTTCCTTTACAGGTGGCTTTACATTGAGTGACAAGCCAAATGGTTTCCTGTAAGTCAAGAAACCATTTACAACGCTGGGTGGTAACCATATAACCAAACCATACATGCTGCCTACGTGTCAAGAAGTGAGTTGGTGGAGGGTTAGTGCCCCTCCCCGTAAAACAAATAACTCAAAGTCAAATGGCCACCCCTTACGGGATTATGGCGTCTGGCAATAGATAGACAGATAGATAGAGTTATTGGTTATTGTCTTTTTATTATATTGTGGGTTTGGGGGTATTGTTTTGAAGAGAACTCCACGTAAATAGCCACTTCAAGCCGATGACGTGTTGGAGGGATGCCTGCAGGTGGTGGCACTGATATAACCACGCCAGTACCACTATTAATATATACGTTGCTCAATGCCTATCCCATGACAGCAGGATGTGGCACTACAGGGAGGTAACTTCATCCTTCAGACCACCGGGTTCACGTTTAGATGAGCAGGGAGTCACAGTAACACTTGTACTACCGCTGTCTGTTGACGATTTTATCTGTACGTTTAGATCAACATGGATAGGTCATAAAGGGAACTGTGGGATTAATGTTGGATGAGGATAATACTTACTGGTATTCACAAATAATCTTGTACAGTAATTAGGTAAATTGCTCTCAGCACTGCTGGGTTGGGACAGACATCGCAAAGTATAGGCAACGTGACTGTGTACTCTAATATTGCATTGAAGTTGTGTGACCTGTGTGAAAATAGTGTGGTGCATTTATAACGCTGCTCTGCTACTCCACCTGGCTGGTTCTTGTGTGTTGCAACGACGGCTTAGTGTTGTCAGTGTCTGTTGTGTATCATGTACTGCGTATTCATTTCCTACTGCCACACACACACACACACACAGAGATAGATAGATAGAATTTTATTGACCACAGCTACAAATGATCATACACATTATTTTAAAGATTGGTCCAGTAAAAGTACATATATAATAATACAATGAAATACTAAAAACAAATTACAACACCCTAAAGGGAATTCTTAGATAACACAGCGGCACGACAGTGAAAAGCACTGACTACACCTGCCTTTGTAACTCCAAGTAAATATAATGATACAAACTCTCACATCAGAAACAACGCCCACCCTGGATTTCATATCAACTTCAAAGAAAAATCAAAGACACAAATGCTCAAAGTATATAAAACACGTACTCCTTAACTTAAAGTAATATGAACAGTGACCTTTATGTACCCAGGAATAACATATGCTTTATCTATTTACTTCCTTCCTTTAAACATTTATGTTTTATACTTTATAAGTATCCAAGATCTTGAAAATTATAGTACATCATTGAACATCATCATATCTATTAGAAAATATATCTGTGATAGTTGAAAAATTATAAACGTCTCTCAAGTGTTGCGTCATAGCACATTCTTGTACCACATAAATCTCATTTTGTATCTCACCACACTCACATACCCTCTCCTCTACTGGCAGCCTTCCACGTCCCCTTCTGTTCCATCGGCCCACCTCTATTGCTAGAGAATGTGCTGACACTCGGAACCGCGTAAAAGCAACGCGATAGTGTTCACTTACATAGCTATTCTCTCTGTATACTGAATGGACATTTAATTCTGGGTTTATTTCCATATATGTTTTACGTTTGGAAGACTCTGAGTTGGAAATTATGGCCTTCAGGTCCCGAAATCCTTCAGCTATATCATCCCTTTCATTATGTAATAAATTGTTAATGTATGTATGGGTCTGGTATTGATTGTTCATAACAGTATTAATGGCTAAAACTAATGGGTCATCATCCATTCCTTGCCTCTCATTCCACATCTTACGAAAAAACTTTCTTTGCTTGCATTTAACTAGGGACTGTAACTGAGGATAACCAGATTCTACATAACACAAGTCATTACACGTAGTTAACCTAACATTTAAAAGACTTTTTAAAGACCAATTATACAACCTCACAACCGGTCTCAGGTCCGCACCCAGCCAAGACTCACATCCATATAAAATAGCCGACACCAAACAAGCATCAAACACACGCTTCTTAACACAAAAAGGAATGTCATTATTTTTCCTTAAAAATGAAATGAATTTGATGACATGAGTCATTTTGGCGTCTGCGTGAGCCCTGACCGATGACGAAACTGAGCCGTCAGCCGTAAATGGTGAACCAAGATACATATACTGAGTACACTGTTCTACCACCAGACCCTCTACCCGCAAATCTTCCTTATCCTCAGGCGTACCATGTATTACAAAAATTTTTGTTTTTTCTCCATTCACTTTCATACCATACTCATCGCAATATTGCATCATCAATGACAACTTATTAATCATGCCACTGCGCGAAGTGGAGAGCAGCACAGTATCATCCATCTGCATTAAAATATGTAGCCACCTCAAGAATCCGTCATCACCACAATGATCTTTTATCAGTTTAATCAAATCGTTCACGTATAATATAAAAAACAAACAAGATGTAGGGGATCCCTGACGAACTCCCAGTGTGGCAGCAAACATGGCAGTACCAATAATGCTCTCTGTAACATTATATACAGCACCAATAGCTCCCAACATAACCATACCACATCCAAGACGCTTTAAAATTCTTATTAGAATATGTCTTTGTACCCGGTCATAAGCCTTACTAAAATCAACGAATGTTACAAATAACTTTTCCTTTTTCTTTCTAGCTAAATCTGTTAGGAGGCGTAATGTCACTATGTGCTCCACACAGCCACGACCCCTTTGTGCTCCTGCTTGTTCACGATACGGCTTAAACCTCATCTCCAAACGGGAGCACAACACCATATCATAGAGTTTGGAGATGCTATTTATTATACTTATGCCTCTATAATTCTTAACATCCTTTCTATTCCCTTTCTTAAAAATAGTTATCAACTTGGCCCTAGTCCAAAGTGCAGGATATTGTGCGTTAGAGAATATCACATTAAACATATTAACAATAAGCATTATCCACCGGGCAGGCAACAGCTTAAAAATCCCTGGTGCAATGCCATCTGGCCCACAAGCTTTTTCTGCTTTGAGCTTACTAATTTGTGCATTAACCTCTGCAGGGGAGATGGGGTTATCTAACACAGGTATAGTTACATTGCTATGTCGGCATTCATCAAGATTATCTATATCAATATTCATTAACTCTTCATAGTAGCCACGAAATTCTTCATCAGAGGGTCTATTGTTAGCCTGTAATTCATCATTTAAGTCTCCCTTCCAACTGATTGCCTGCCACACCCGTCTATCATCCCTGTCCTGCATCAGCCTCTCCCAGCGGGATAAGCTACTATCACTACCACCACCACCGAGAACGCCCGCAGCGCTTCGGCTAGCTCTTGCACATTCGTACAAAGCATCAGCAATATTATGAGCAAGATTATCTATATTATGTTCATCCTCGCAATTGGGAACATCAAGAAATTGTACATTATTTCGAAACATATCCAAATCTATTGTTGAAAACTTAATTGGACTGCGAGCCACCGAACTACTCTCCCTGACAATTAACAGCGATGCATGACCTCCAAGGTGACATGCACGGCGGTATAGGGAGTCTACACTAGTAACTGGGATATTTACCTCAATGCTAACGGGAGCATGATCCGATGGCAAACATTCCATATTATGCACACACGAGGATTTAATATCATCAACCAATCCACACGATACCACACACACATCCAACTCTGACACCCAACTACCTTCTTTACGAAAAGTCAGATCACCTTTAAAATGATTAATCGTCGTCTTTAGGTTATTTAGTACCAACATCTTGTTGTCTACACACACACACACACACACACACACACACACACACACACACACGCACGGCAAGATATCATGTACTGCTTATTCATTTCCTGCTCCCACTGATACACACACACACACACACACACACACACACACACACACAGCTGTGCCCACAACACATCAGATATTGCAGGGGAGTGTCTTGTGAAGCTCTGTTTACATACTGCCTTGTACAACAATTTTGGCCCCTCTTGGACTCTTCATGGGGTACAGGCTCAACATGTGGTGTATTTTCTTTGATAATAACAAGAGTAATATTGGTCACTTTCTCCCCCCACCTGCAACTAATTGTTCCTTTCACTTGCAGGTACGATGTTACTTGTTACTAGTGCGTTACTTGGGTTACTTGCAAGATGGCAACAGGAATACAGAGTCAGGCAGCGGTACGTGGCAGCCTAAGTTACAGAGAACCAGTGGCCCCAGTGTAGTGGCTTTCGAATTAAGGTGAGTCTTTTAGCCTTCTTAGTGCACTGACACCTTAACTTAGTCTGGCAGGCTCCAAGTGATTTTAGTCAGTAGGTCAACTCTGGAACTGTCTCCCTCTCTCTGTATTTCCTACATGAAAGGAGCGTTGTGGTGTGGATGTGATAGGAAGCGTTAGGAGAAGACATTGAGATGGTTTGGCCATGTGGAGAGGATAGAGAGCGAGAGACTAACGAGGAGAGTGTATAAGAGTGAGGTGGATGGGGGTAGAGGGAGGGGGGAGGCCGAGGTTGAGGTGGATGGAGTGGAGAGGTATATGAGAGAGGGGTGTGTGAGCTGGGAGCAGGGCAGTGAAATGGCGGGGGACAGGGCGACTTGGAGCAGACTTGTTTGTGGCCACCCCTTACGGGATTGAGGCGTCTGCCAATAGATAGATAGATAGACCTACATGAAAATGAGTGTCTTTGAGTGTGGTGTGTTTTCAGTCCAGGTCAGCTTCTTTCTTTGCAACTTCACTCCGATGATGTCTTAGTGTATTCTTGCCATCTCCAGGTCATTTTGTTCAACGCAGACCGAAAATTTATGTCTCTAAGTGCTGTGTCTTGGTGTGTTAAGCGGAGGTCTTTCTGAACCCTGTTGAGAATGGCAAGCACAGGACATAATCTTTTCACCTCTCTTTTGCTGTCTACATATAACTTTCCCTTCCGTCTCAACTTCCTCCATGCCTCTGCTTCCCATCCACTCACTATATTATGCTTTCCTCTTTTGCTCCACAGCCTGTCTCACCTCTTCTCCCATCCGTCTCTCAACTTCCTCCATGCCTCTGCTTCCCATCCACTCACTATATGCTTTCTTTTGCGTCACAGCCTGTCTCACCTCTTCCATCTGTCTCTCAACTTCCTCCATGCCTCTGCTTCCCATCCACTCACTGCATGTATGCTTTCTTCTTTTGTGTCACAGCCTGTCTCACCTCTTCTATCCGTCTCTCAACTTCCTCCATGCCTCTGCTTCCCATCCACTCACTGCATGTATGCTTTCTTCTTTTGCGCCACAGCCTGTCCCACCTCTTCCATCCGTTTTTCAACTTCCTCCATGCCTCTGCTTCCCATCCACTCACTATATGCTTTCTTCTTTTGTGTCACAGCCTGTCTCACCTCTTCTCCCTTCCGTCTCTCAACTTCCTCCATGCCTCTGCTTCCCATCCACTCACTATATGCTTTCTTCTTTTGTGTCACAGCCTGTCTCACCTCTTCTCCCTTCCGTCTCTCAACTTCCTCCATGCCTCTGCTTCCCATCCACTCACTATATGCTTTCTTCTTTTGCGCCACAGCGTGTCTCACCTCTTCATTCCGCCATGCTGTTCCTTGCACCCCCTTTCGTCTTCTCTTCATCCCACACACCACCTCACATATTTTTCATTTTGTCATTTCCATTAGCATCAGAGAGAGGATGTTCACCTCTGGAGCTGGGGATTTTAAAGTTGGTGGTACATCCGCATGAGGCTATTGTGGGGCAAAATAGGTCTTTCATGAAACACTTATATTCTTACAAAATAGTCAAACAAAATGCCTCTCCATGTTTGTATCAGTGTAAATCCATCGACCCTTGTAAGACTACACCTGGCCATCACCAAAGACTACACCTGGCCATCACCAAGCTGAAAAGGGTTGGGAATCTTGGCAAGTTAGAACAAATATTGTTAAGTCACATGGATGTCAGGCGAGAAGAATACACTAATTCCTTGTTATATGTTGCCCTTTTACCAGCCTTTTTTGTTGTACACTTCTTGAATCCAGTGCCATAGTCAGTGTTATTCTTGCCATGTGTACACCACTGTGTACTTAAAGGCAGCATTAACCCCTTCAATCCAGTGCCATAGTCAGTGTTATTCTTGCCATCTTTACACCACTGTGTACTTAAAGGCAGCATTAACCCTTTCATGGAGGTATTGAAAATTTTGTTCTTGGTATCTCAAGACCACTTTATTCAGTTTAAAGACTACTCGTGAGCAGTTGTTGAGTAACCCTGGTCTGTCTGGTTGAGCAGACCTATCAATCACAAACAAGCAACTCCCGCTGCAGGGCCGTGCCATGCAGTGAACCAATGTTTCCTTGCAGTGGACAGCACCTTGCCACTGCCAGGTGCGGGCAAGAGTATGGAGGTTGGCTTGCCAGACGGAATTTGCATCTGCATCCAGTAACAGGGACGCCATAGTAGGCTGCACATCATCCTGCTGTTTGGTGTTATGGTTACCACCCAGCGTTGTACAGTAAAGGGTTGCCATGGTTACCGCATAGTAGGCTGCACATCATCAGTACCATAGTAGGCTGCACATCATCCTGCTGTTTGGTGTTATGGTTACCACCCAGCGTTGTACAGTAAAGGGTTGCCATGGTTACCGCATAGTAGGCTGCACATCATCTATACCATAGTAGGCTGCACATCATCTACACCATAGTAGGCTGCACATCATCCTGCTGTTTGGTGTTATGGTTACCGGGTACCAGCCACTATAGTAAAGGGTTTCTTTGGTTACAGGAAACCAATGGGCTTGTCACTCAGTGTAGAGCCACCTAAAGTGGAAAGAAGAGTAATAAAAAGCAACAGGAAGGATGGGAATAGCAGGAAGAGAAGAGGCCAGACACTAAAAGGGAATGACAGGTGAAGGAAGAGGTAGGCAGCACTACATCAAGTGAGTGACCGTGGGGCAGACACCAAAACGGAATGATGAATGAAAGAGGAAGTTGGCAGCACTACATCAGGTGGGTGGATGGTAGTGGGCAGCAGCCACCACTGCACCCAGGTATAGTAAAGGCAGTAAAGAAGGTTATACTGTATGTAACCTCGCCAGTTTGAAGTCTGTCCTAAGCTGAATATAAACACCTGAGGCAGCAAGAATATCTGAAGCATAGGTTGGGCCAGGTGGACACGATGGACAATGAGAGACTGACGTGGAGTGTATGTGAGGGAGGGGGAGACCAAGAATGAGATGGAGGAATGGAATGGAGAAATATATGAGAGAAGGGGGTGTGAGTTGGAGGGATGGGAGTCAAATGGCAGAGGACAGAGCAACGTGGAGGCAGTTTGTTTGTGGTCACCCTTTATAGGATTAAGTCTTGTGGCCATAGATATAGATGGACAGATAGATAGATAGATGTCACTGGATTGCAGGGGTTATATTTTCAATAATTTACAGAAAAAAGACTAATACAGTTCCATTTCTAACTCAGAAGCTGATTTGCCACTTTGCTTTGGTGGTGGAGAGGGACGCCTTCATGTGGTGGCACTGATATGTCTGGGCGGGTACACTGCATGGTTAAGTAACACCCCCAGCTACTGCCCTGCCCCACGAAAGGCGAATGGTGGACTTAGGGAGAAGGGCAGCAGATGAACATGGGGATACAGCAGTATTACTACTTCTGCTGTTACCACCACCACCACTACTACTACTACTACTACTACTACAACTACCACTGCTACTAGTAAACACTGCCAAGTTTCCCCTGATTTAACCACATTCCCACTTACAGGAAAAAAAATAACTTATTTATTTGAAACCCCATACCTGACACTGAGACCCTCCAGTAATTAGTCAACATCTTTTAGTCAGTATTCTCTCCCTTACTGTCTTCTCTCCATTTTTTTTCCTTTGCATATCATGTGTCTTGGCATTGAATTAGTGCCATATAGTCATTGACAGGCGCTAGGAGTCCAGTAGTCAGTTCAGTGCCACCGTATTCTAACTTGCTATTTGTCCCCAGGTGGCCTGGTGGCTGTGTGGAGCAGTTTGGTGCAGAATTGTGAGCAAACGTGATTGGTGGAGGAGGCCAGATGGACGACTCGTTACCATGGCAACCACCTGATGCTTACCGTGAGCATTTTTTTTGTAATAGACATTTACTTTTGTTTTTTGGAAGCTTATTCATATATTCGGCAGATTGTATTATTATGTACTAGCGGTAAAATATATAGGCCTTTGCATTTTGTTAACTTTTTTGTTTTCCATCTGCCCATCTATCTGTATCGCCAGACGCCTTCATCCTGCAAGGGGTGGCCACAAACAAATCGCCTCCCTGTCGCCCTGTCTGCCAATTCGCTGCCCTGCTCCCAGCTCATCTGGTACCTCTCCACTCCATCATTCCATGTCATCCTTTGGCCTCCCCCTCCCTCTCCCCCCCTCCATCTCACTCATATACACTCCTCGTTAGTCTCTCGCTCTCCATCTTCTTGATAATACTCATAAGTCATCATGGTTGGGCGGGAATGCAGTGTTTTCGTGGCTGCCCATGAGTTGGAGACAGTAGGAGAAGAAGCAGAAATTGCAACATGGTTAAGAGATAGGATTTAGAGAGTGAGTGAGTGAGAGTGCCCATGAGTTAGAGTAGAAGGAGAAACAGCAGCTTGGTCGAGATATGATGTAGAGAGTGAGTGAGTGAGAGTGCCTATGAGTTAGAGAGAGTAGGTGAAGAAACTGCAGTGTGGTTACGAGATATGATGGAGAGAGAGAGAGAGAGAAAGAGAGTAGAAGAAGAGGAAACTGCAATATGGTTAAGAGATATGGTTGATGGAGAAGTGGTGATGGCAGGCCCAGATGTTACCCTGGCCACCAGTTCACAGTACAATTGAGTCTGTTGGTGTTTATATATCATGTTGTCACTGACCACACTCCTGTATCATAGTCTTGTATATTTGGCAACACAATACCGGAAAATTTTTAGTAGCTGGGTTAATTTGTGTTTAAATACCATCATCATTATCATCATCATCATCATCATCATCATCATCTCCTCCTCCTTCTCCTCCTCCTCCTCCTCCTCCTCCTCCTGTATCTAGTGTTGTAAGGTATATTTGTCAACAGAATACCGGATATTTTTACTTGCTCGATTTGTGTTTAAATACTATCTATCTATCTATCTATTGCCAGACGCCTCAATCCCGTTTGGGGTGGCCACAAACAAATCGCCTCCAAGTCGCCCTGTCTCCCGCCATTTCACTGCCCTGCTCCCAGCTCACACCCCCCTCTCTCATATACCTCTCCACCCCATCCCTCCATCTCATCCTCGGCCTCCCCCTCCCTCTTCCCCCCTCCACCTCACTCACATACACTCTCTTCGTCAGTCTTTCACCCTCCATCCTCTCCACATGGCCAAACCACCTCAGTGTGTTCCTCATAACGCTTCCTATCACATCCACATCCACACCACAACGCTCCTTTATATCCTCATTCGTCAACCTGTCTCTCCACGTGACTCCACAGGCTCCTCTTAAATAACTCATTTCCACTGCTCTCACTCTTGACTTGTGTCCTTCCAACAATGTCCAAGCTTCACTTCCGTACGTTAGAGTTGGTATCACAATACTGTCATGTAGTAACTTTTTCACTTCCATGCTCACTTCCCTGTTTCTTATCACTGCTTTCAAGGAACCAGCAACCTTTCTTCCCTGCTGTACCCTTTCAAGCACTTCACCCTCCAAACCTCCATCCTTACTCATCACACTACCCAAATACTTAAACGTACTCACATTTTCCAATTCCTCACCATCTAACCTCGTTGTACATTCACTAACTTCACCTCTCTCAAAGACTATCACTTTACTCTTCCCTACATTCACCTTTAGGTTCCGTTTCTTACATACTCTCTCAAACTCATCCACCAAGCCTTGCAGCTCCCCTTCATCTTCACTCAACAACACAGTATCATCTGCAAACAACAGTACAGGGAGTTTCCAAACACTATCCTCTCTCACCAGGGCCACTCCAACATCCACTACCCTACCTTGTACCTCTTTTATTACCTCATCCATGTACAGATTGAACAACCATGGAGACATGACACATCCCTGTTTCAAACCAACTTTCAAAGAGAAAAATTCACTTAGTTCACCATCTACACGCACTGCAGCCTTCGCACCATCGTACATACTCTTCACAGCATTCAACAACTTCCCATCTACTCCATATATTCTTAACACTTTCCACAATCCCATCATCATTATTATTACCGCCACCACCACCACCACCAACACCACCATCCTCCATTATCATCATCATCATCATCATCATCATCATCTCCTCCTCCTCCTCCTCCTCCTCCTGTATCTAGTGTTGTAAGGTATATTTGTCAACAGAATACCGGATATTTTTACTTGCTCGATTTGTGTTTAAATACCATCATCATTATTATTACCGCCACCACCACCACCACCATCCTCCATCATCATCATCATCATCATCATCATCATCTCCGACGCCTTGTTCCCCCTGGCTGTTTTAATCTGGCCTAACTGTTTGTGGTGGTGCCTCATGCTGTCGCTAAGTAGGCTAGTTAGCATGATGGTGGTAGTGTTGTAGAAGCTGATTGATATACAGTGAATGTGTCATGCAGTATGTATTATTATTATTATTATTATTATTATTATTATTATTATTATGGAGTGGAGAGGTATATGAGGGGGGTGTGAGCTGGGAGCAAGGCAGTGAAATGGCGGGGGACAGGGTGACGTGGAGGCGACTTGTTTGTGGCCACCCCGTATGAGATTGATTCGTCTGGCAACAGATGTAGATAGATAGATAGATTATTATTATTATTATGTTTATTATGTTTATTATTTTTATTATTATCATCATCATCATCATTTTATTATTATTATTATTATTATTATTATTGTTGGTGTTGTTAAGAGATAGATAGAGATTATTATTATTATTGTTAGTGTTGGTCTTCTTCTTCTTCTTATTATTATTATTATTATTATTATTATTACCGTATATTACTATATCAGTGTTTTCATCTGGGGAACTGGGTCACTCACAGCTTGAATACTTAGTTGTGTTACGTGTAATTCGATTGAGTCTCCTTGGTTACTAGTCAGATCAGTCCTCCACACCCTGAATACTAAGTTGTGGTTACATGAAATTTGATGAGCCTTAAGGTGGGAGTGAGTCTCCTTGGTTACTAGTCAAATCAACGCCCCCCCCACCTGAATATTAGGTCATAGTTACGTGGAATTTGATGAGTTATGAGGTAATGTGAGTCTCCTTGGTTACTAGTCAAATCAACCCCCCCCCACCTGAATACAGTATTAGGTCATGGTTACGTGAAATTCGACGAGCCTTAGTTATGAGGTAATGTGAGTCTCCTTGGTTACTAGTCAGATCAACCCCCCCCACCTGAATACAGTATTAGGTCATGGTTACGTGAAATTCGACGAGCCCTAGTTATGGGGTAATGTGAGTCTCCTTGGTTACTAGTCAAATCAACCCCCCCCACCTGAATACAGTATTAGGTCATGGTTACGTGAAATTCGACGAGCCCTAGTTATGGGGTAATGTGAGTCTCCTTGGTTACTAGTCAAATCAACCCTCCAAACTGACTACACTTGCTATCAACCCAGCTGAAATGGGATAGGGATCATTATCAGATTAGAATATACGTCTGTCTGTCTATCTATTGCCAGACGCCATATTCCCGTAAGGGGTGGCCACAAACAAATCGTCTCCATGTCGCCCTGTCTCCCGCCATTTCACTGCCTTCCTACCAGCTCACACTCCCCTCTCTCTTATACCTCTCCACTCCATCCCTCCATCTCGGCCTCCACCTCACTCACACACTCTCCTCGCTAGTCTCTCTCTCCCATCCTCTCCACATGGCCAAACCAGCTCAGTGTATTCCTGCCAACGCTGTCTATCACATCCACATCCACACCAGTATCTCAGGTGACAGGCAAAGACAAAGTTACCGTAGATAATGCCTGTGAAAGATGACTGTAGTTGGTGCACCTTAACTTGGTGCCAAATGTTGTCCTGTGGCAGCTGTTTTCACGTACCAGCTGGCTGTGACTACCATACATACATACATACATACACACACACACACACACACACACACACACACACACACACATACATATATTTTACATAGCAGGTGGCTGTGTGTGTGACTACCATACATACACACATACATACACACACACATACATACACATACATATATTTTACATAGCAGGTGGCTGTGTGTGTGACTACCATACATACACACATACATACACACACACATACATACACATACATATATTTTACATAGCAGGTGGCTGTGTGTGTGACTACCATACATACACACATACATACACACACACATACATACACATACATATATTTTACATAGCAGGTGGCTGTGTGTGTGACTACCATACATACATACATACATACATCATACATATACAGTATACATACATACATACATATATTTCACGTAGCAGGTGGCTGAAAAAGTGTGTGACTATCGTACATACATACATATATACATATATACACATATTTTCACGTAGCAGGTGGCTGAAAAAGTGTGTGTGTGTGTGTGTGTGTGACTAACACACACACACACACACACACACATTACCTATAGTTCTTTCACCTTAACATGGCCTAAATTGTCGTCGTTGTACAGCTTATTTCACACAGCTGATTGGCAGAAAAAGACAATGCTGTGGCTGTACATCACTCATAGCACTTCTTCGTGACTAGCATCATACGGTATGCTGTGGCTGTACATCACTCATAGCATTTCTTCGTGACTAGCATCATACGGTATGCTGTGGCTGTACATCACTCATAGCACTTCTTCGTGACTAGCATCATACGGTATGCTGTGGCTGTACATCACTCATAGCACTTCTTCGTGACTAGCATCATACGGTATGCTGTGGCTGTACATCACTCATAGCACTTCTTCGTGACTAGCATCATACGGTATGCTGTGGCTGTACATCACTCATAGCACTTCTTCGTGACTAGCATCATACGGTATGCTGTGGCTGTACATCACTCATAGCACTTCTTCGTGACTAGCATCATACGGTATGCTGTGGCTGTACATCACTCATAGCACTTCTTCGTGACTAGCATCATACGGTATGCTGTGGCTGTACATCACTCATAGCACTTCTTCGTGACTAGCATCATACGGTATGCTGTGGCTGTACATCACTCATAGCACTTCTTCGTGACTAGCATCATACGGTATGCTGTGGCTGTACATCACTCATAGCACTTCTTCGTGACTAGCATCATACGGTATGCTGTGGCTGTACATCACTCATAGCACTTCTTCGTGACTAGCATCATACGGTATGCTGTGGCTGTACATCACTCATAGCACTTCTTCGTGACTAGCATCATACGGTATGCTGTGGCTGTACATCACTCATAGCACTTCTTCGTGACTAGCTTCATGACTTTTTCACCTTAACTTAGCCCAGGTGTATGTTCTCTTGTAGCTTATTTCACGTAGCTCAGTGGCAGAGAAAGACTGCTATGGCCCTACATCCCTTTCGTAGCACTTCTTCGTGACTAGTATCATAACTCCAGTGGGGAACTAATTATTACAACTGGACATTCATGATGGAGAGACGGCATTTTTAGGTGCAACCTGTGTTCTCCTCAGCCATTCCACAGCACTTATTCGTGACTGGCATCATACTGTGTCTCTTAGCCATTCCATAGCACTTACTCGTGACTGGCATCATACTGTTTCTCTTCAGCCATTCCATAGCACTTATTCGTGACTGGCATCATACTGTGTCTCTTAGCCATTCCATAGCACTTATTCGTGACTGGCATCATACTGTGTCTCTTAGCCATTCCATAGCACTTATTCCTGACTAGCATCATACTGTGTCTCTTAGCCATTCCATAGCACTTATTCGTGACTAGCATCATATACTAGTGTTAATCTCAGGCCACAAGTCACAATTCAGAGTAGAGTGATGGCAGTTTTAGGCCAGGTTAGTGTAGAATGAGTATAGCATCACTGACATCATTCCTCTCAAAGACCGTAACTTTAGTCTTTGCTGTATGTAGTTTCAGATTTCGTTTCATACACTCACTTCCAAACTCATTAACTGGGTCTATTATGCAGAGTAAATCGCTAAGCAAGATGTGTTAGGAATTCTCAAGTGTCAGTTGCAATAAGACCGGGAGTCTGCGTTGCCATGGAGATATTTGCTTTCCCGTCAACTTCATATCTCCTTACTGGCTAACGAGAGAGAGAGAGAGAGGAGCGACGTTCCATCCTCACTCCGCGGTGACCAGCATAAAAATGGCGATATTTCACTAACTTCCCCTGCCAGCTGTGTGTTTTTGGTACAGGCGGGTGTGTATCTGGTTATTACAACAATGGATCACTTATGTATCGCCTGTGTACCTGAACAACATTATTTAGGCCAAAAATAATATTCTTTCAGTATTGCCAATATAAGGAGGAAACGTACCATCCCAGTTACACTCTTCAGACAAATAAAAACAGCTTTACTTCCTAGTTTGTAATAAAGTGATGGTTTGTATGGTGTTAATATTACAAGTAACTATATTTCCTATGGTATATCTCCTTTATTTTCTTATTATCCTCGTGGTAAAATCCACAGCTGGTCAACAGGTAATGCAGTGCTGATGTGGCAACTGTTGTGTGTCAGTCTGTGCTGGAAAAGGTTCAAGGTTTGGGTTGAACTGCGTCCTTCACGTCAGGTAATGTGTGTTTAAGCTGCAGTTATCATTGATGTCTGGCTGAACCCAAGTGAACACATGCCATGTAACAACATTAATTGCACCATCAGTTGGGTAAATTAAACCCGAGTATTTAGGAAAATGCTGGAACACTGGCAGGGTCGAAGCATGGTTGGTCTGAAGTGGTTGGTGTGGTGGATGAAAGGAGGGTGTAGTGCAGAAAGGGAAAATAGGAGAGGATAGGCCAAGACTGCTGCTGTGTGAGAACAGAACATTTGTTAGGGTAGGACAAGACAGGCCAGATGTCAGGCTAAGTCTGACTACAAAATATACCAGGTCAAGTGATTGGAAAGGCTCAGGTCAACTTATACCTGCTGTTTCTGTTCTTGGTATCCAAACCTGACAGTCTTTACTACAGCACCACCAAGCAATGCAACTTACTGTTTTAATGGTAATAGTATTTTAGCTGCCTTGATTTATTTCTGTGCTATTACTGTTAATTATGTATGCAGGAAGGAGGCATTTTATTGGGTAGTTATGTAGTGTGATTAAAACAGACAACCTATCTACACTAACAGCACATTAGGCAAACCCGCTGATTTAGTTCAGCCAAAACCTGTGCTGTATTTATAAACTGTTCTAAACATAAACTGTGTATATAACTGCCTGTATAGACGCTTAGCATCACTCAGGCAACTAACAAACACTTTACAAACTAATTAGTCAATATTACAGTGACAAAATATGACAAACAAACCACCTGTCATACTAGATAACTTATGGCGTTGAGTTTATGCTGTAGATTAGTTAGGATCCTTTATAAATGCCAGCCTGACGCTCTCACAACACCCACGGGCCATAGTTATAAATCATACCAGGCCTTAGTTCCCCCCCCCTCTCTCTCTCTCTCTCTCCCCCCCCTACCAGCAAGGAGAGGTGGTCTCCATGGTAACTCAGACTAACTGTCTTATACCAACTTTTATTTCGTAACAGCTCCACCGTAGCGATTTATTCTGCCAATTACGTCTCAGTCTCCCTGTTTATGTTATTGATGTAAACTCCATGTTAGTGATGGGAAGGATAAATATTAAGGTGTAATATGGGAAATAAATCGCTAAGGAGCAGGTGTTGCGGAGTCTCCTGTGTTCCTTATAGAATTCGCTCTTGTCACATCAAGCTGAGTAAAATCGTCTGGAGGTGGCAGGAATAATAATAATAATAATAATAATCAAAACTCTAGACTATACTCCTTCTACTCAGACTTGGCCTAAAATTGCCACTGTCCACTTTGAGCTCTGAGTTATAACAGCAGGTCAGCATTAAAATATGATGCTAGTCACGAAGAAGTGCTGTGGCCAGGATGTAGAGCCACAGTATTGTCTTTTTCTGCCACCGAGCTTCGTGAAATAGCCTTGCAAGACACAACCTGGGCCATTAATCAATCAAGTAGGCTTCGTAACACCCATCCTTTAGCGATTTATTCTGGCTATAACACCTCAGCATTGTTTTGTTTAGTAATTACATGGTTTTAATACAGTTTACATCAGTAACATGCATATAGGTACTGAGGTGTGGAGTGCAGAATAAGTGGCCAAGGTAGAGGTGTTACGAAATAAAGCTTATCCACTTGGGGGCTATGCCTCCATTTTACCTGCGCCTCGCCATGTGGAAGGACTCTGTTCCCACCCTGGCCAGGCGCTGCTTGCCACCGCAAGGCGCCTGCTTGCATATGCTTGATGGGTCTGCTCCCCCGCACACACACACCGAGATAAAGTAACAGGATCAACAATAAATGTGAAGTATTTGTAATTAATAAGTGGTTGAGGAGGTGGTGGCATTGGCGGCGGTGTTGGACAATTAGTTATATTGGTCAGTCCATCCAAGTTATTTTGGTGCTGTATGTAACAAAACTGTTGTTATACCATACACACCATATACCATACACACCATATACCATACACACCATATACCATACACACCATATACCATACACACCATATACCGTACACCATATACCGTACACACCATATACCGTACACACCATATACCGTACACACCATATACCATACACACCATATACCATACACACCATATACCATACACACCATATACCGTACACACCATATACCGTACACACCATATACCGTACACACCATATACCGTACACACCATATACCGTACACACCATATACCGTACACACCATATACCGTACACACCATATACCATACACACCATATACCGTACACACCATATACCGTACACACCATATACCGTACACACCATATACCATACACACCATATACCGTACACACCATATACCGTACACACCATATACCGTACACACCATATACCGTACACACCATATACCGTACACACCATATACCGTACACACCATATACCATACACACCATATACCATACACACCATATACCATACACACCATATACAACACATCTAATTATAGCCAATAACAAGTCTATACGGTACATAGTCAGATAAACTGGAAAGTATGTTCGTTCCTGTGTGAAACATTATTAAAGTGTAGTAGTAGTAATTGTAGATGTTAAGAGTATGTATGCAAGTGTGTGTGTGTGTGTGTGTGTGTGTGTGTGCTGTGAGGGTAGTGAAGTAATAAGTGCCAGTATACACGCGTGTGATAATTAACTCCATGTTTAATTAATAGGTATACATGCTTATTTCCTCTGTCTCATTTCAGCACACTCACTGCCATCCCCACGCCCACACCAGCAGCCTGGAGCCGTCTCCACAACACACAAGGGCCTGCAGGTGAGTTAGCAGTGTATTAAAGGCACACACACACACACACACACACACACACACACACACACACACACACACACACACAATTCATTTCCTACTCCTGCAGCATCACAAACACTTCATCACTTCTTTCCCCAAACACCACCATTTTTACTCTTTCCTACATTTACTTTCAGATTTCGTTTCTCTCTCTCTCTCTCTCTCTCTCTCTCTCTCTCACACACACACACACACACACACACACACACACACACACACACACACACACACACACACACACACACACACACATTAACCAGGTGTAATATGATGAGTAATCAGCCAAGGTGGCATAGTAGGCGTCTTAAAACCCATCCTTTAGAGATTTATTCTGCCTGTAACTCCTTAATATTGTCTTGTTTAGTAATTATATGGTTTTAATATAAATATAACGTGCATCAGTAACATGCATAAAGATGCTGAGGTGTGGAGTGCAGAATAAGTTGCCAAGGTAGAGGTGTTACGAAATAAAAGCCAGTTGGAATACCACCGTGAGTCTGCGTTGCCATGGAGACCATAGGCTTTCCCGCCAACACCACCGTCCCTGTCAGCAATTCTTCGCGGGGAGAGGGGGGACCATTCCGTGGCAGTTATTTTCAGTAATTCAATTGTAAAGTTCTCTGCCTCCATGTAGCGGTTCTTTGTGAAGAGTAACAGCAATGTATCTAGAGGTGTTGTAGACATGCTTACAAAGGCTCAGGAATATTGTACATGTTGTATTTTTATGTAACGATTATGTATTATCTGAAATCTTAAAAAAAAAATCATAATTCCTAATAAGCCCAGACTAAAATTCAAAGCATTTGGTCAGTAAATATATATATCACGAACAGCACATCAGAGGAGAACACTTTGGCTATTTTGGCCCTGTATGATTAATTACCCCATGAAATATCCAGATTCCCCCCCCCCCACACCCTCCCATTTAGGAACCTCTGAGAGAGAGAGAGAGAGAGAGAGAGAGAGAGAGAGAGAGAGAGAGAGAGAGAGAGAGCGATGTGCCCCTCATCCTCTCCTCGGTGACCCACATAAAACTGACGATATTTCCACAAACGTAACATCCACGTGTGTGTGTTTGGTGCAGGGGAGTGGGTACAGGGTCAGTACAACACTGGCATCATTTATGTATCGCGTTTATACCTAAATAAGTATATTAAAGGCAAAAGTAATGGTGTTACAGTGGTGCCAAGTTAAACAGCAATACTGTCATCCCACATCGGTCTGACAAGCAAAGGAAAGCAACTCAGGTTTGTGGTTCAAGTGATATTGAAGGCTTATATTGTCAAAGTAATGCGTCAAACATTATTATGTTACTGTCTTTACCACTAAGCCACTTATGTTGTAAAACATTGAATTATTATGTTACTGTCTTTACCACTAAGCCACTTATGTCGTAAAACATTGAATTATTATGTTACTGTCTTTACCACTGAGCCACTTATGTCGTAAAACATGGAATTATTATGTTACTGTCTTTACCACTGAGCCACTTATGTCGTAAAACATGGAATTATTATGTTACTGTCTTTACCACACAGCTACTTATGTCGTCAATCAAGCACACACTCCCAAACAGCAAATATTTTGTATATGCCAGTTGAGTCTGCGTTGCCATGGAAACCACTCGTTATCCCGCCACCAGCAGCGACGTCTGTCATCCTGTCTCCTCGGTGGCCAACATAAAAATGACGATATTTCCATTATTTTATTTTTTTCGGCTGTTTCTTTGGGGCAGGAGGGTGGGTGTATGGATAGTACAATACTTACACCACTTACTTATTGCAGACGTTGAGGATAAAGATTATTTACAGCAAAATAATATGCTACACAGTGTTCTCAAGTATAATAAGACCAGTAGCCTGCCGAGTCAATCTTAACTCATAGCAAAATTACTGAGGCTTCTTGTTTTTAGTCAACTTAGGGTTCATGAAAGTTTAATATTTTCAATAACGACTATTTTTATGCCATATCCCTTAATTGTATAACTACTCATATTATAATAAAATCAAATTTGGTAAATGGCCAGCACACCTAGATCTGGCAACTGCGTGGTGTTGTGAGACCTCGAGGTGTTGGTTGAACTGACAAATGTCTTTGGTCGAGCTGATTCATTGATTCAGTTCAACGAGGTTAGATAACCTGCGTGTTTGAACTACACTCTCCTATGACTTTATTTTCACACACACAGCCACAACAGCACATCAGTACGGTTAATTACCATATATTATCAGCGACAAACACCTCAAGCAGCGTTAAAAAACAACCCCTGTTGTGGATCTTGCTGCTGAAATTATGAAGCTAGAATCTGCAGTCTTTGGCATCCATGTTGGGCCAGGGAGACCAACGCAACACAGAAATTACAAGAGTGATATCTTGGCGATTTCTTTCATTTAAGAGATAATTTTGTGCTATTCCTTGTATACGCCAAGAGCCCAGTCCATACCATCTTCAGGCAGACTACCAGCCTCCAGAATGACCTAATAATGATACAAGAGACAGCCATTAAACTTAGATCAGCCAATTAGTTACTTGCAAGGGTTTCTCTTCTTAGTGTTACAACTTGACACTCTCACCAACAACACCCTAAAAATGACGTCAGAATTAAAATAATTTTACCTTGTCGCCGTTGATTTGTTTTGTATTATTATTATCAACTGATGTGACTGAGAAACTTGCCAATTTGGGTGTAGTTATGTAGTGAAGTTAAGGCAGACATCAAGTGCACATTAGCACCACATTAGCTGACGTGACACATTAAGTTCTAACAAAATATGACGTAATATTCATAACATTTCTCACCTTTACCTGTGTACAGGAGCCTTTTGTTTTCACTGGTATATCCCCCAAACACTTCACCACCAAACCAGGCTGAATATTTAGCTGGAAATACCTCCATACACACCGATTTCTGACACCGATTTACTTCTGTAAAGGAATATTTATCGTAAGAAATGGTTAAGATCATTTACGACTACGGTGCTACAGCCATGGCAGCCTCGCATCACCCCACACAGTTGCCAGATCACAGGGTGTCTCCGGAAGTTGCATGTCAGTAATTCAGTTAACAGAGAGACACGAATATCTCACAGAATGGTTTTGAATTATGACCACTAAGACAGCAAGGACGAAATATGTAAGAG
The DNA here is from genome assembly GCF_032717465.1 of Coenobita brevimanus. Classification (NCBI taxonomy): domain Eukaryota; kingdom Metazoa; phylum Arthropoda; class Malacostraca; order Decapoda; family Coenobitidae; genus Coenobita; species Coenobita brevimanus. The sequence continues at coordinate 2,980,343 of NC_137039.1, forward strand.
AAACTAGCAGTCCTTATAATATTCTTTTAATCTGGAACCGAAATCAGAGGCCAAGGGTACTTTTACTGTTGGTAACATTGGTATGCACATCATTTTAGCTTTAAATACAATTATTCGACTATACAGGCGAGAACTAAGATATGTGGCTATTGTAATATCGGTACAGCCACCCGTCTGCACCAAGGAAACAGTCCTACGCGATAAAATAGTGGAAATAACGAGAGAGAGAGAGAGAGGAGCGACGTTCCATCCTCACTCCGCGGTGACCAGCATAAAAATGGCGATATTTCACTAACTTCCCCTGCCAGCTGTGTGTTTTTGGTACAGGCGGGTGTGTATCTGGTTATTACAACAATGGATCACTTATGTATCGCCTGTGTACCTGAACAACATTATTTAGGCCAAAAATAATATTCTTTCAGTATTGCCAATATAAGGAGGAAACGTACCATCCCAGTTACACTCTTCAGACAAATAAAAACAGCTTTACTTCCTAGTTTGTAATAAAGTGATGGTTTGTATGGTGTTAATATTACAAGTAACTATATTTCCTATGGTATATCTCCTTTATTTTCTTATTATCCTCGTGGTAAAATCCACAGCTGGTCAACAGGTAATGCAGTGCTGATGTGGCAACTGTTGTGTGTCAGTCTGTGCTGGAAAAGGTTCAAGGTTTGGGTTGAACTGCGTCCTTCACGTCAGGTAATGTGTGTTTAAGCTGCAGTTATCATTGATGTCTGGCTGAACCCAAGTGAACACATGCCATGTAACAACATTAATTGCACCATCAGTTGGGTAAATTAAACCCGAGTATTTAGGAAAATGCTGGAACACTGGCAGGGTCGAAGCATGGTTGGTCTGAAGTGGTTGGTGTGGTGGATGAAAGGAGGGTGTAGTGCAGAAAGGGAAAATAGGAGAGGATAGGCCAAGACTGCTGCTGTGTGAGAACAGAACATTTGTTAGGGTAGGACAAGACAGGCCAGATGTCAGGCTAAGTCTGACTACAAAATATACCAGGTCAAGTGATTGGAAAGGCTCAGGTCAACTTATACCTGCTGTTTCTGTTCTTGGTATCCAAACCTGACAGTCTTTACTACAGCACCACCAAGCAATGCAACTTACTGTTTTAATGGTAATAGTATTTTAGCTGCCTTGATTTATTTCTGTGCTATTACTGTTAATTATGTATGCAGGAAGGAGGCATTTTATTGGGTAGTTATGTAGTGTGATTAAAACAGACAACCTATCTACACTAACAGCACATTAGGCAAACCCGCTGATTTAGTTCAGCCAAAACCTGTGCTGTATTTATAAACTGTTCTAAACATAAACTGTGTATATAACTGCCTGTATAGACGCTTAGCATCACTCAGGCAACTAACAAACACTTTACAAACTAATTAGTCAATATTACAGTGACAAAATATGACAAACAAACCACCTGTCATACTAGATAACTTATGGCGTTGAGTTTATGCTGTAGATTAGTTAGGATCCTTTATAAATGCCAGCCTGACGCTCTCACAACACCCACGGGCCATAGTTATAAATCATACCAGGCCTTAGTTCCCCCCCCCTCTCTCTCTCTCTCCCTCCCCTACCAGCAAGGAGAGGTGGTCTCCATGGTAACTCAGACTAACTGTCTTATACCAACTTTTATTTCGTAACAGCTCCACCGTAGCGATTTATTCTGCCAATTACGTCTCAGTCTCCCTGTTTATGTTATTGATGTAAACTCCATGTTAGTGATGGGAAGGATAAATATTAAGGTGTAATATGGGAAATAAATCGCTAAGGAGCAGGTGTTGCGGAGTCTCCTGTGTTCCTTATAGAATTCGCTCTTGTCACATCAAGCTGAGTAAAATCGTCTGGAGGTGGCAGGAATAATAATAATAATAATAATAATCAAAACTCTAGACTATACTCCTTCTACTCAGACTTGGCCTAAAATTGCCACTGTCCACTTTGAGCTCTGAGTTATAACAGCAGGTCAGCATTAAAATATGATGCTAGTCACGAAGAAGTGCTGTGGCCAGGATGTAGAGCCACAGTATTGTCTTTTTCTGCCACCGAGCTTCGTGAAATAGCCTTGCAAGACACAACCTGGGCCATTAATCAATCAAGTAGGCTTCGTAACACCCATCCTTTAGCGATTTATTCTGGCTATAACACCTCAGCATTGTTTTGTTTAGTAATTACATGGTTTTAATACAGTTTACATCAGTAACATGCATATAGGTACTGAGGTGTGGAGTGCAGAATAAGTGGCCAAGGTAGAGGTGTTACGAAATAAAGCTTATCCACTTGGGGGCTATGCCTCCATTTTACCTGCGCCTCGCCATGTGGAAGGACTCTGTTCCCACCCTGGCCAGGCGCTGCTTGCCACCGCAAGGCGCCTGCTTGCATATGCTTGATGGGTCTGCTCCCCGCACACACACACCGAGATAAAGTAACAGGATCAACAATAAATGTGAAGTATTTGTAATTAATAAGTGGTTGAGGAGGTGGTGGCATTGGCGGCGGTGTTGGACAATTAGTTATATTGGTCAGTCCATCCAAGTTATTTTGGTGCTGTATGTAACAAAACTGTTGTTATACCATACACACCATATACCATACACACCATATACCATACACACCATATACCATACACACCATATACCATACACACCATATACCGTACACCATATACCGTACACACCATATACCGTACACACCATATACCGTACACACCATATACCATACACACCATATACCATACACACCATATACCATACACACCATATACCGTACACACCATATACCGTACACACCATATACCGTACACACCATATACCGTACACACCATATACCGTACACACCATATACCGTACACACCATATACCATACACACCATATACCGTACACACCATATACCGTACACACCATATACCGTACACACCATATACCATACACACCATATACCGTACACACCATATACCGTACACACCATATACCGTACACACCATATACCGTACACACCATATACCGTACACACCATATACCGTACACACCATATACCATACACACCATATACCATACACACCATATACAACAAATCTAATTATAGCCAATAACAAGTCTATACGGTACATAGTCAGATAAACTGGAAAGTATGTTCGTTCCTGTGTGAAACATTATTAAAGTGTAGTAGTAGTAATTGTAGATGTTAAGAGTATGTATGCAAGTGTGTGTGTGTGTGTGTGTGTGTGTGTGTGCTGTGAGGGTAGTGAAGTAATAAGTGCCAGTATACACGCGTGTGATAATTAACTCCATGTTTAATTAATAGGTATACATGCTTATTTCCTCTGTCTCATTTCAGCACACTCACTGCCATCCCCACGCCCACACCAGCAGCCTGAGCCGTCTCCACAACACACAAGGGCCTGCAGGTGAGTTAGCAGTGTATTAAAGGCACACACACACACACACACACACACACACACACACACACACACACACATCATCGTCATCGTCATCGTCATCATCCAGGTGTAATATGATGAGAACTTAGGTAATGTCGCGTAGTAGGCGTCGTAACACCCATCTTTTAGCGATTTATTCTGCCTATAACACACACACACACATTAACCAGGTGTAATATGATGAGTAATCAGCCAAGGTGGCATAGTAGGCTTCTTAAAACCCATCCTTTAGAGATTTATTCTGCCTGTAACTCCTTAATATTGTCTTGTTTAGTAGTTATATGGTTTTAATATAAATATAACGTGCATCAGTAACATGCATAAAGATGCTGAGGTGTGGAGTGCAGAATAAGTTGCCAAGGTAGAGGTGTTACGAAATAAAAGCCAGTTGGAATACCACCGTGAGTCTGCGTTGCCATGGAGACCATAGGCTTTCCCGCCAACACCACCGTCCCTGTCAGCAATTCTTCGCGGGGAGAGGGGGGACCATTCCGTGGCAGTTATTTTCAGTAATTCAATTGTAAAGTTCTCTGCCTCCATGTAGCGGTTCTTTGTGAAGAGTAACAGCAATGTATCTAGAGGTGTTGTAGACATGCTTACAAAGGCTCAGGAATATTGTACATGTTGTATTTTTATGTAACGATTATGTATTATCTGAAATCTTAAAAAAAAAATCATAATTCCTAATAAGCCCAGACTAAAATTCAAAGCATTTGGTCAGTAAATATATATATCACGAACAGCACATCAGAGGAGAACACTTTGGCTATTTTGGCCCTGTATGATTAATTACCCCATGAAATATCCAGATACCCCCCCCCCCCCCCCACCCATTTAGGAACCTCTGAGAGAGAGAGAGAGAGAGAGAGAGAGAGAGAGAGAGAGAGAGAGAGAGAGAGAGAGCGATGTGCCCCTCATCCTCTCCTCGGTGACCCACATAAAACTGACGATATTTCCACAAACGTAACATCCACGTGTGTGTGTTTGGTGCAGGGGAGTGGGTACAGGGTCAGTACAACACTGGCATCATTTATGTATCGCGTTTATACCTAAATAAGTATATTAAAGGCAAAAGTAATGGTGTTACAGTGGTGCCAAGTTAAACAGCAATACTGTCATCCCACATCGGTCTGACAAGCAAAGGAAAGCAACTCAGGTTTGTGGTTCAAGTGATATTGAAGGCTTATATTGTCAAAGTAATGCGTCAAACATTATTATGTTACTGTCTTTACCACTAAGCCACTTATGTTGTAAAACATTGAATTATTATGTTACTGTCTTTACCACTAAGCCACTTATGTCGTAAAACATTGAATTATTATGTTACTGTCTTTACCACTGAGCCACTTATGTCGTAAAACATGGAATTATTATGTTACTGTCTTTACCACTGAGCCACTTATGTCGTAAAACATGGAATTATTATGTTACTGTCTTTACCACACAGCTACTTATGTCGTCAATCAAGCACACACTCCCAAACAGCAAATATTTTGTATATGCCAGTTGAGTCTGCGTTGCCATGGAAACCACTCGTTATCCCGCCACCAGCAGCGACGTCTGTCATCCTGTCTCCTCGGTGGCCAACATAAAAATGACGATATTTCCATTATTTTATTTTTTTCGGCTGTTTCTTTGGGGCAGGAGGGTGGGTGTATGGATAGTACAATACTTACACCACTTACTTATTGCAGACGTTGAGGATAAAGATTATTTACAGCAAAATAATATGCTACACAGTGTTCTCAAGTATAATAAGACCAGTAGCCTGCCGAGTCAATCTTAACTCATAGCAAAATTACTGAGGCTTCTTGTTTTTAGTCAACTTAGGGTTCATGAAAGTTTAATATTTTCAATAACGACTATTTTTATGCCATATCCCTTAATTGTATAACTACTCATATTATAATAAAATCAAATTTGGTAAATGGCCAGCACACCTAGATCTGGCAACTGCGTGGTGTTGTGAGACCTCGAGGTGTTGGTTGAACTGACAAATGTCTTTGGTCGAGCTGATTCATTGATTCAGTTCAACGAGGTTAGATAACCTGCGTGTTTGAACTACACTCTCCTATGACTTTATTTTCACACACACAGCCACAACAGCACATCAGTACGGTTAATTACCATATATTATCAGCGACAAACACCTCAAGCAGCGTTAAAAAACAACCCCTGTTGTGGATCTTGCTGCTGAAATTATGAAGCTAGAATCTGCAGTCTTTGGCATCCATGTTGGGCCAGGGAGACCAACGCAACACAGAAATTACAAGAGTGATATCTTGGCGATTTCTTTCATTTAAGAGATAATTTTGTGCTATTCCTTGTATACGCCAAGAGCCCAGTCCATACCATCTTCAGGCAGACTACCAGCCTCCAGAATGACCTAATAATGATACAAGAGACAGCCATTAAACTTAGATCAGCCAATTAGTTACTTGCAAGGGTTTCTCTTCTTAGTGTTACAACTTGACACTCTCACCAACAACACCCTAAAAATGACGTCAGAATTAAAATAATTTTACCTTGTCGCCGTTGATTTGTTTTGTATTATTATTATCAACTGATGTGACTGAGAAACTTGCCAATTTGGGTGTAGTTATGTAGTGAAGTTAAGGCAGACATCAAGTGCACATTAGCACCACATTAGCTGACGTGACACATTAAGTTCTAACAAAATATGACGTAATATTCATAACATTTCTCACCTTTACCTGTGTACAGGAGCCTTTTGTTTTCACTGGTATATCCCCCAAACACTTCACCACCAAACCAGGCTGAATATTTAGCTGGAAATACCTCCATACACACCGATTTCTGACACCGATTTACTTCTGTAAAGGAATATTTATTGTAAGAAATGGTTAAGATCATTTACGACTACGGTGCTACAGCCATGGCAGCCTCGCATCACCCCACACAGTTGCCAGATCACAGGGTGTCTCCGGAAGTTGCATGTCAGTAATTCAGTTAACAGAGAGACACGAATATCTCACAGAATGGTTTTGAATTATGACCACTAAGACAGCAAGGACGAAATATGTAAGAGAAACTAGCAGTCCTTATAATATTCTTTTAATCTGGAACCGACATCAGAGGCCAAGGGTACTTTTACTGTTGGTAACATTGGTATGCACATCATTTTAGCTTTAAATACAATTATTCGACTATACAGGCGAGAACTAAGATATGTGGCTATTGTAATATCGGTACAGCCACCCGTCTGCACCAAGGAAACAGTCCTACGCGATAAAATAGTGGAAATATCGTCATTTTTATGTCGGCCACCGAGGCTAGAGGGTGGCTGGGAAGTCGCTCCAGTGGACACGGAAACAAATGGTCGCCATGGCAACGCAGACGCTGGACTGTATTATTGTTTACATTTCTATTGCGATTTATTCTGCTCACCACACTCCAGCATCTGCTTATATGATGTCGGTACAAATTATTTCCGTATCAGAATAATGTCATGGAAGAGAATACTGAGCTGAAATACGAGAAATATATTGCTAAGGAAGAGGTGCGAGGAAAGAGGGTGGGTGTACGTTGGAGTGGATAGGTGTAGGGTTTTTTAAGACTGGATTACCTGTTGACCAGGTGTGGATTTTACCACCAGGATAATAATAAAATAAAGGAGATATACCCTAGGAAATATAGTTACTTGTAATATTAACACCATACAAACCATCACTTTATTACAAACTAGGAAGTAAAGCTGTTTTTATTTGTCTTAAGAGTGTAGCTGGGATGGTACGTTTCCTCCTTATATTGGCAATACTGAAAGAATATTATTTTTGGCCTAAATAATGTTGTTCAGGTACACAGGCGATACATAAGTGATCCAGTGTTGTAATAACCATATACACACCCGCCTGTACCAAAAACACACAGCTGGCAGGGGAAGTTAGTGAAATATCGTCAATTTTATGCTGGTCACCGCGGAGTAAGGATGATACGTCGCTCGTGTGAGGGGAAGACCAGTGGTATCCATGGCAACGCAGACTCACCCTCATATTCCTAGTGGACCTGGGGATTCGTAACACGTCTTCCGTAGCGATTTAGTCTGCATATTACATTTCAGTAGTATCTCGTATGTTGTTGACGCGACCTATATCTACACAAAAATGACAAATAGCATGTACTATTATGTTTAGTTCAAATATTTCGTAACGTTTCCTCGGTGGCGATTTACTCTGCTCATTTTGTCTCATAATCTCGTCATGTTAATACAAGCATTGATGTCAAAAGAGATAAATTACATAAAAAAGAAGGCTAAGATGTAATACTGGAATAAGTCGCTGTGAGAAATGTTACGAAACCTGAGGGAAGGCCTGCCCCAGTAACAAGTAAAATCGTTTGAAGGTAAAATGATTGATACGTAATAGTAATGTTTGTATTATTTATCTTTAGTGATATCAGCTTACAGCAGCCTGGGTTAGCAAGAGTAAAGTAAATGCTACGTTATAGTAGTACTTGTAGTATTTATCTTTAGTGATAGTAAAGTCAATGCTACGTTATAGTAGTACTTGTAGTATTTATCTTTAGTGATAGTAAAGTCAATGCTACGTTATAGTAGTACTTGTAGTATTTATCTTTAGTGATAGTAAAGTCAATGCTACGTTATAGTAGTACTTGTAGTATTTAGCTTTAGTGATAGTAAAGTCAATGCTACGTTATAGTAGTACTTGTAGTATTTATCTTTAGTGATAGTAAAGTCAATGCTACGTTATAGTAGTACTTGTAGTATTTATCTTTAGTGATAGTAAAGTCAATGCTACGTTATAGTAGTACTTGTAGTATTTATCTTTAGTGATATCAGCTTACAGCAGCCTGGGTTGGACTCCCGTCACACTGTATATTACTTGGCCTGTATCTCCTGGCATGTCTTTATATGTGTCTACATCTATCTATGTCTACTTGGCCTGTATCTCCTGGTATGTCTTTATATGTGTCTACATCTATCTATGTCTAATTATCTATCTGTATCGCTACACGCTGGATTGCCGTCAGGGTTGGCCACAAACGCATTATCCTCTGCCATCTGACTGACCTCTCTCCAGCTCACATATCCCCTTCTCGTCTGTATGCCATCCCTGCGTCTCATCCTGGGTCTCCCCTTCCCTGTCCCTCCCGTGTCACCTTACTTACACACTCCTAGTCAGTGGCTTTTTCTCCTCTATCCTCTCCACTTGGCCAAACCATCTCAAAATCTATCTTTTCCTGTGCTTACCACCTCCACATCAAGACCACTACGCTCCTTCACTTCTCAGTCGTCTCTCTCACGTACTGGTGCTCACAGATATTTTGTTATTGCTATTTCCCTGACTTATTTAGTTTAGGTCAGACATTTGGTGCTGAAGGAGTGGTATACAGTCTACATCAACCCTTTTACTAATCAAAGACTCCTTAACTTGTGTGTTGGTAGGACGAGTCAGGTAACGAAATACATGATGAGGCATAAACAGCATGCAATAGGGTGTTAAGGTGTGTGTGTGTGTGTGTGTGTGTGTGTGTGTGTGTGTGTGTGTGTAATTAATAGGTATTTAATTTACTATTGCCTCATTTCAGCACCCGCACTGCCACACCCACGCCCACACCAGCAGACTAAGCCGCCCTGGAACACAACACACCTCTAGGTGAGTTGCCTCCTTCCTCCTCAGTGCCAACCTCCAAATCCTAATCCTACCCACTCTCAGTGCCAACCTCCTAATCCTTATCCTTCCTCCCCTCAGTGCCAGTCTCATGCTAATCCTACTCTCCTCAGTGCCAACCTCCTAATCCTTATCCTTCCTCCCCTCAGTGCCAGTCTCATGCTAATCCTACCCTCTTAGTGCCAACCTCCTAATCCTTATCCTTCCTCCCCTCAGTGCCAACCTCCTCCTAATCCTACCCTCCTCAGTGCCAACCTCCTCCTAATCCTACCCTCCTCAGTGCCAACCTTCTCCTAATCCTACCCCCCTGTCGGTGCCAGCCTCCTTATCCTAATCCTGATCCTTCTCAGTGTCAGTTTCCTCCTTCTAAACCTACCCCCTCTCAGTGCCAACCTCCCCCTCCTCCTTCTCTCCCTCAGTGCTAGCTTCCTCCTCCTCCTCCTCTCCCTCAGTGCTAGCTTCCTCCTCCTCCTCTCCCTCAGTGCTAGCTTCCTCCTCCTCCTCCTCTCCCTCAGTGCTAGCTTCCTCCTCCTCCTCCTCTCCCTCAGTGCTAGCTTCCTCTTCCTCCTCTCCCTCAGTGCCAACCTCCTTCTCCTCTCCCTCAGTGCCACCTCCTCCTCCTCCCCCTCTTCTCTCTCAGTGCCAACCTCCTCCTCCTCTTCTCCCTCAGTGCCAACCTCCTCCTCCTCTCCCTCAGTGCCAACCTCCTCCTCCTCCTCCTCTCCCTCAGTGCCAACCTTGCTCCTCCTCCTCTCCCTCCACCTCTCAGTGCCAACTTCCTCCCCTCTTTCCCCTTCTCGTCTTCCCCCGTCCCCATCTCCTCCTCCTCCTCGTCCCCCTCCCCCTTCTCTTCTTCCCCCCATCCCCATCTCCTCGTCCTCCTTCCCCCTTCTCCTACTCTTCCTCCTCGTCCACATCATCGGCCTGAAGAGCCGATGATGTGATATGTATTCTATTCCAGCTTTTCCACGTGGTTTTATGTTTTTTTTTTTATGTAGTCTTTTTTTAATAATATTTTCGCCTGTGCAAATAAAGTCGTCTTCTGTGTGTTTCAATTCCAAAATATGGGAGAGCGAAAAAAAATTTGGTGAGCTGCGGGATTTAGCAACAGGGCATCATAAGGCCCGGGTGTTGAGCAGTGGTACAAGCTTGCGATTTTCCCCACCAGGTGGCAGCACCAGTCTCCTCAGGAACAGCAAAACATAAGCCCCCTTCCCTGTGCAACCAAAGATAGTTCAAAGAATGACCAATAGATGGCAGCACCATTGTTAGTGCTGCCATCTATTGGTCATTCTTTGAACTATTGTTGGTTGCACAGGGAAGGGGGCTTATGTTTCGCTGTTCCTGAGAAGACTGGTGCTGCCACCTGGTGGCAAAAAATGGAAGCTTGTACCACTGTTCAACACCCGGGCCTTATGATGCCCTATTGATGGCCCCCCCCCTGATTTTTAGCCTGGTAGATGGCGCCACCGTCGCCTATCGGATTCGACGGTGGCGCCATCTGTTGGCAAATATGTGAACTAATTTTACCAGTGCTGCCATCTATTGGTCATCCTTTGAACTATTGTTGGTTGCACAGGGAAGGGGGCTTATGTTTTGCTGTTCCTGAGAAGACTGGTGCTGCCATCTGGTAGAAAATATGTGAACTAACCAGTGGTGCCATCTGGTAGAAAATATGTGAACTAATTTTACCAGTGGTGAACACCAAGGCGTCATTTCCCCCTGTTCATCCCTGGGCCTGGTAAGTATTGTCTTGTACACTACTACAGAGGATACAGGAAACAGGGTAGGTAGTATTGCCACCACTTTATTTTGTACTCCAGTGTTCAACACGTTACATTCAAGGAACATTGTATGTGAGGTTCAGGGCTGTGAAAAAGCATGTAAATAATGAAGGGGGAGATGTGTTAGTGGAGAGAGAGAGAGAGAGAGAGAGAGAGAGAGAGAGAGAGAGAGTCACAAGGGGGGGAGGGGGATTCTTTTCTCAATTCATGACTCAAAAAAAATCAAAGATACTTTCTGTGGACTCGACCACTCCATATAAAGACACAATACTGGATGGTTTTAGGAGTAGTAGTAGTAGTAGTTCTAGCCACAAGTTCATCTGAAATGTGAACCCAGTGGGCTAAAGGCAGCAATTATTGTGTAACTGATTATTTTCCAATCTCGGTATTGATAAAGGGAAGACAGTATGGGTAGGAGAGTGAGAGAGGGGGTGGGAGGGCAGGATAGACAGGGTGACGGGGGTATGGGGTATGGGGAGGACATCTGAGACAATGTAGTGATAAATTACTGGTGATTGATGGGAAAATAATAATCAGCAGTGCACAACAATTCCAGCCTGCAGTCCACTGGGTTCACATTTCAAATGAACTACTACTACTACTGCTACTACTAAACCATCCAGTATTATATCTTCATATGGCGTGGGTCAGTGCACGGAAAGCATTTTGTATTTTATCTGGGCCATAAATTGAGGAAAGAACCCCCCCCCCTTGTAACTCTCTCTCTCTCTCCCCTTATCATACCTGACCCCCATAATTCTCTCTCTCTCTCATATCCCTTTATCATACATCTCTCCCTTCACTTACACACACACACACACACATTCTCATATATGTACCCTTCAACCCCCCTTCTCTCTCTCTTACACACACACACACACACACACACACACACATACAATTCCATTTCCCCCGTGTTATTTGTACCTCTCTCTCTCTCTCTCTTTCACACACACACACACACACACACACACACACACACATACAATTCCATTTCCCCTCGTTATTTGTACCTCTCTCTCTCTGTCTCTCTCTCTCTCTCACACACACACACACACACACACACAATTCCATTTCCCCTTGTTATTTGTACCTCTCTCTCTCTCTCATACACACACACACACACACAAAACCATCTCTCCTTACTAATGGTATGTGCTCTCTCTCTCTCTCACACACACACACACACACTAACGTTCTCGCTTGCCATCTGGTAGACGGGAGTTCGCGCCTCGCTCAGGTTGAGAAAAGTTTCACTGACGATGTGGGTAGTTACTGTCCCCCTAGAGCAAGGGGATGGATGTGTCCGTGTGTGAAGGTCACAGCCTTACCCTTACATCAGACTATATGAGCTCTCAGCTCCCTTCCGGGAGGGTAAAAGCTGACCATCACGACCATCAAGTGATCCTGACCGACCCGGTGAATTACACACACACACACACATCCCATTTCCCCTTCTGTGTACCCTGCCTCTCTCTCCTGCATAAGGTGTAGGAGATAAACTTATTAACACAGTGTAAAGGTGTAACTAAACAGTGTGTAATATGTAATACTAAAGATGCCACTGCAATATAATTATTTGGTCCACAATATATATATATTTTTTTATGCATAAATTCTGTAAGTTTTGATGTCTTTCCATATGCTGATACTATTTTGCTGCCAGCTTTAGTAATGGCAACTTCAGTGTTACATTGTACACTAACACTTACATTATACAGTGATGCAGAACAATGGTGTAACTGACTGACAATACCAACATCACATACGGCTGTACTCCAAACAGTACTTAGCACAAAGACAGAAGACTGAAAGAAATTTGGACCAAGTTAAGGCAAAAAGGGTATAGACAGGCAACTGAAACAAGATTGTGGAAATGTATACACAAGAATTTATTTTTACAAAGTAACATTCATTTACTATACATATATGGTACATGCCTATACTCTCTTCACCTTAACCTGGCTGAATTTTCATAATTTTGTGGCTGAAATTCTTGTTAGTAATATTAGTTGTGCATTCAGACAAACAATTATTCTGATACTTGAAGCCTTTGTGGATCTATTTTACATTCACTTATTCAGGCCATCACAAGAAACTAATGGCAAACTGTCTGGCTTTTGCAATGTTGTCTCTGAAAGTGAACATTTTGTGCCCCATACTGAATGGCCTCAGTAAACATCCAGTGTGATGTGGTTACAGCTACTTGAATTTTTTGTCTGCACACATCAATGGCTTAGCATCAATTAACTACCAGTAATATCTATCTATCTATCTATCTATTGCCAGATGCCTCAATCCCGTTCAGGGTAGCCACAAACAAATTGCCTCCACGTCGCCCTGTCCCCCGCCATTTCACTGCCCCGCTCCCAACTCACACTACCAGTAATAGCTTTAGAAAATTGTCCTCTTGATGCAAAGGGTAATAGAAATTCACATAATGGAGCATTTAGAAAAAGATCCACAGATCCAGCACTACTCATGTCTGTGTCTAAGAAACAGGCTGAGCATTAAGCATAAGTCCATTTTTATATATGTATTAAAGCTCTAACCTGGGATTAAAAAAGAAAGAAAGAAAAAAAAAAAGCAATGATAGTCCCCCCCCGGAACACACAAAACCTTCAGTGTAAAAATGTCCTGTACATAATCACTTTAGTCCAGTTCAATTAATATACAACCATTTATATGTACAAAACACACCTACAGTATATGCATGACCACCTTCTATCTATTGTCAATAAATAAAACTTCAGCAAGTGACATGACGGATGTTGGAAGCAGTGAGTTGAGGAGCTTGGACAACAGGGAGGGTGGATTGCTGCAGCCTGGTGGGGAGAGAGACACTGTGTTACTAGAGTAATAAGCAAAATAACTGCATAGGTAGAGATATTAGGAAGTTTACTGATGACAATATGGGCCCTAAGTGTTTTAGTACAGCAGGAAAAACATCATATGATCATAACTGATCATCAGCATAATAAGAAATACTGCCATCATATTCATCATCTTTATGATGTTTTTCCTGCTGCTGTAGTCCCAGGCTTCTCTGAAGGTGAACCAGTGAACTACAAGCTCTTATCTTGCAGTCAGTCCTCCTCCTTTCAGGGGATAACAAGACTGGGTACATGGGTATATCAGTGCCACTGCATGAAGGCATCCCTCTATACTGGCTACATGGTTATATCAGTGCCACTGCATGAAGGCATCCCTCTATACTGGCTACATGGTTATATCAGTGCCACTGCATGAAGGCATCCCTCTATACTGGCTACACGGTTATATCAGTGCCACTGCATGAAGGCATCCCTCTATACTGGCTACACGGTTATATCAGTGCCACTGCATGAAGGCATCCCTCTATACTGGGTACATGGTTATATCAGTGCCACTGCATGAAGGCATCCCTCTATACTGGGTACACGGTTATATCAGTGCCACTGCATGAAGGCATCCCTCTATACTGGGTACACGGTTATATCAGTGCCACTGCATGAAGGCATCCCTCTATACTGGCTACATGGTTATATCAGTGCCACTGCATGAAGGCATCCCTCTATACTGGGTACATGGTTATATCAGTGCCACTGCATGAAGGCATCCTTCAATAGCATCTTGATACAACAAAATAACAAAATACTACTTATATGCTTTCTCTTTCTGGATTCTACCTAACCTGATGTTTTAATGGAATTAGGGTTATCCATCCATCCATCATCCAACCCTATGCTGCCCCATGAAGAATGTAGGGGCCTAGGGCTAGGCAAGATGGTCCTGACACATAAGATGAGAGTGACCAGCCTCACTCATCCCTGCATGGCATTACATGTGCATTATACCCCAACCATCCCTTGGATATTAACCTACATAGGCCCAATCCGACTGGAGTGCCTGAATTACCCACTAAACCACCAGATGCCATAATTTGGTTATATGGTTACCACCCAGCACAGTAAATGGTTTCCTGGTGTACAGGAAACCATTTGGCTTGTCACTCAGTGTAGAGTCACCCACATGCAGAAGAAAGAGGAAAGAATGAAGGAAGGCAAGACAGAAGAGGAAGGAAGGAGGACAGGAAAGGGCAGACACCCAAAGCAGCACTACACAGAGAGTGGATGGTGAGTGCCCCCACCTACCAACAAGTTAGGGTAATAAGGATGCAGGGGGGGGGGTAGTAATCATCTCAACCCTATCTTAAAAAAAAAAAAAAAAAAAAAAAAAAAAAAAAAAAAAAGTTGGGTGGACAGTAGGATTGGAGGGGGAAGGGGATGACCAAGGCCCAGCATTTAGAAACTGCCTAATATCTCTCCTAAGTGATTATTCTGCTTATTACTCCTTACTATCCTCTTGTGTCATTTAAATCATTACAATACCTCCATACTCAGCATAAATAACATACAAATTGACAGTAGGCAGCCATATCCAAAAATAATTAGCTAAGGAAAAGATGCTAGGCAGCCTCCTTAAGTTACAAGAATATGGACCCAGTGGTTATGCTGCTACAACACCAACTAATGGTATTTTGTGGCCTATTACACAGGCAGCTGGAGGTACTCAGTGCCAACGAGGCAACGGTTACCAGCTTCACTTGGCCACCCCTCAGATGTAACCCTTACAGTGTCCATCCAGCTGGACCACCTTAACCCACTAAACCACCAGCCACCATAGCATATGACATGGTGTATAGCACACCAGTTCACTTGTCACTCTGGGGCACTACATGAGAGAGAGAGAGAGAGAGAGAGAGAGAGAGAGAGAGAGAGAGAGAGAGAGAGAGACCATCAAGGAGTCAGGAGGGGATGGGGACAACATCACACAGAGAGAGGGGGGATGGAGACTACAAGTAGAGACACAGGATGGGAGACTACATCAAACAGAGAGAGGGGTGATACAGAAGAACATCAAGCAGAGAGGGAGGGGAAGGATGGGGACTACAGTACATCAAGTAGAAAGAAGGGGGGGGGAGGATGGGGACTACATCAAGGGGGGGGAGGATGGGGACTACATCAAGGGGGGGGAGGATGGGGACTACATCAAGGGGGGGAGGATGGGGACTACATCAAGGGGGGGGGGGGAGGGACTACATCAAGCAAAGTAGAGATGAGACACTGAGTAGGGGAAGAGGGGGGGTCACTTATCAAGTGGGAGGGTGGGGATAGGGGGTAGAAATGGGGGGAAGGGAGACAGGATGGCTGCACCCCCACCTGTCACTACTATTATTATTATTATTATTATTAAAATAGTGGTGGGTGGGGGCGCTGACCATCCACTCACTCGATGTAGTGCTGCTGTTGGGTGTCTGCCTTTTCCTCTCCTCCATCCTTCTTTCCTTCCATCCTCTTCTGTCTTTCTTTCCTTCATTCTTTCCTCGTCCTTCTGCCTACGGGTAACTTTACACTCCCTCTTCTGTCTTTCTTTCCTTCATTCTCTCCTCTTCCTTCTGCCTGTGTGTGACTACACTAAGTGACAAGCCAAATAGTTTCCTCCTCTTCCTTCTGCCTGTGTGTGACTCTACACTAAGTGACAAGCCAAAAGGTTTCCTGAACACCAGGAAACCAATTACTATGCTGGGTGGTAACCATAAAACCAAATTTTGATGCCTGGTGGTTTAGTGGGTAATTATTGCACTCCAATCGGAATGAGCCGGTGAAAGTTTATATCCAAGGGATGGTTGGGGTTGATTGCTCATGTAATGCCACTCAGGGATGAGTGAGGCTGGTCACTCTCATCTTAAATGTCGGGACCAACTGCCTAGCCCCGGGCTCCTACGCTCCTCATGGGGCAATGTAGGATTGGATGATGGATGGATGGATGGATTATTATTATTATTATTTTGAGTGGGGTTGGATGGAGGGAACTACGCTGAGTGGGGGAAGAGACAAAAGGGGGAGAGGATGACTATTCCCCCTCCTTCCACTATTATTATAATAAAAATTACTATTAATATGATTATTATTATGAGTAGGGGTGGATAGGGGGACTACACTGAGTGAGGGAAGAGATATACAAAAGGGAGAGAGGATGATTCCTCCCCCACATTCCACCATTATAATTATAAGTATTATTTTTATTATGATAAATACAACCAGTTACTATGAATTTTACAACTTTCACAAACAAGGCAAATGATAAAGAAGGAATAAGATCATTTTAAATCAAGTGGACATTAAATGTATTTTCATCATCATCATCTGGACCTCCTTTCTCACCCTATGGCAGGGCAAGGAATGTATTTTACTTAATTTTACTTAAAATAAAAAGAATTGTAAACTTCAATACATTAATTACCTTGGATATCAAAGGAAGATCAAGAAGGGTGAGTATGACGGCACACTTCGGTGTCAACTGGCAGTCCGTCTCACCCTTAAGGTGGCTGATCACTTGTCCTCACACCTCTGTTGTCAATGGGATCAAGTGAGTAACTCTTGATTGGTAGGATAACTTTTGGAACAAAACTGATTAAAACAAAAATAATAAAATTGCCCCATCAGGGACATGGTGCCTGGGTCTACTCTACTTAGTCCAGGCCAGATTATAAGGAAAGTGACCAGTTGCCCTTTCTTGAATATGGAAAGTGTTGGCAGTGAGGGGGGAGAGGGAGAAGGAATAGGCTGCAACTGACAGAGACAACGAGAATGAAGAGGTGGAGGAAGAGGCTGGCACTATGAGAAAGGAGGGGGGGAGCTGGCATGACTGCACTCCCACCTTTCACTGTTATTATAATCATTATTATGTGGGGGGGTAGGTGGTGGCGACCATCATCCACTCACTTGATGTAGTGCTGCCTGCTTCTTCCTTAGCCTGTATCATTCTTTTTCTGTGCCTGCCCTCCTCTCTTCCTATATCCCATCTTTCCTGTCACTTCTTATTGCTCTTCTTTCCTGTACAGGTGGCTTTACATTGAGTGACAAGCCAAATGGTTTCCTGTAAGCCAAGAAACCATTTACAATGCTGGGTGGTAACCATATAACCAAACCATACGTGCTCCCTACTTGTCAACAAGTGGGTTGGTGGAGGGTTAGTGCCCCTCCCTGTAAAACAAATAACTCAAAGTCAAATGGCCACCTCTTATGGGATTATGGCATCTGGCAATAGATAGATAGATAGATGTGTGGGAGTGGGTGGAGAGGACTATGCTGAGTGGGGGAAGAGACAAATGGGAGATATGATGATTGTTCCCCCACATTCCACCATTATAGTTATAAGTGTTACTTTTATTATGATAAATACAACCACCGTCACTATGAATTTTACAACTTTCACAAACAAAACAAATGATCCATCCATCATCCAATCCTACATTGCCCTATGAGGAGCGTAGGAGCCCGGGGCTAGGCAGTTGGTCTCAACATTTAAGATGAGAGTGACCAGCCTCACTCATCCCTGAGTGGCACTACATGAGCAATCAACCCCAACCACCCCTTGGATATAAACCTTCACCGGCTCAATGTGACTGGAGCGCAATAATTACCCACTAAACCACCAGGCACCAAAATTTGGTTATATGGTTACCACCCAGCGTAGTAAATGGTTGCCTGGTGTACAGGAAACCATTTGGCTTGTCACTCAGTGTAGAGTCACCCACAGGCTGAAGGAAGTGGAAAGAATGAAGGAAAGAAAGACAAGAGGGAGTGTTAAGTCACCCGTAGGCAGAAGGACAATGATAAAGAAGGAATAAGATCATTTTTAATCAAGTGGACATTAAATGTACCTAAAATAAAAACAACTGTCAACTTCCATACATTAATTACCTTGGGTATCAAAGGGTGTAGGAAGATCATGAAGGGTGAGTATGTAGGCACACTTAGGTGTCAACTGGCAGTTTGCCTCACCCTTATGGTAGTTGATGGCTTGTCCTTGTACCTCTGTTGTGAATGGGATCAAATAAATAACTCTTGTTGGTAGGATAACTTTCAGAACAAAACTGGTTTAAATAGAAATAATAAAACTTAAAAATCACTCCTGCAACCATTTACCCATTATGGTATACAACCCTTCAGTGTCCCATCAGCAGCACAGGTGCCTGGGTCTACACAGCTTAGCTCAGGCTGGATTACGAGGCAAGTGACCAGTTGCTCTTTCTTGAATGAGGAAGGTGTTGGCAGTGAGGGGGGAGAGGGAGGAGGAGGAGGATGAAACTGAGAGAGGATGACGAGAATGAAGAGGTGGAAGACGCTGGCACTATGAGAAGGGGGGGGGGAAGGGGGAAGCTGGCATCGAGAGAGGAGAATGGAGGAGGAAGGGGCTGGCAATGCGATAGAAGGAAAGGAGGAGGAGTACAGAGCTGGCACACACACAGAATAAAGGAGGAAGAGGCTGGCACTGAGATGGAGAGGAGAGGTGGAGGAACAGGCTAGCACTGAGATGGAGAGGAGAGGAGGAGGAACAGGCTGGCACCGAGATGGAATGAGGAGCTGGCACTGATAGAGAGGGAAAAAGGAATGGGCACTGAGAAACAAGGAGGAGGAGTAGGAGGCTACAAATGAGGGGGGAGGGAGAGGGGGAGAAGGAAGAGTATGGGAGGGGCACTGTGAAAGGTTGGGGGGGGGGGCAAGGAGCAAGGGAAGAGCACTGAGAAAGAGGGGGAGGGGGGAGTAAGGGAAGGGCTCTGAGAAAGGAGGGAAGAGCACTGAGAAAGAGGGGGAGGGGGGAGTAAGGGAAGGGCTCTGAGAAAGGAGGGAGAGGAGAAGGCTGCAAATGAGAGAGAGGGAAGGAGAAGGCTCTGTGAAAGAGATAAAGGGTGGTGGTGGTAGTGCTGAGGGGGAGGGGGGGAAGCAAAGGGGCTGGCACTGACAAACAAGAGAAGGAAAATACTAACACTGAAGGACAAGAGAGAGAGAGAGAGACAGGAGGCTGGCATTAAGACAGCAGGAGGAGTAAGAGGCTGGCACTGATGGAGGACGAATAATGAAAACTGTGTTGACTGAAAAGTTACCAGTAAAGAAGTTTCAATCCTAAGATCAGCTGCTAAATCCATCCATCCATCATCCAATTCTATATTGCCACATGAGAAGCGTAGAAGTCCGGGGCTAGGCAATTTGATCCTGACATTTAAGATGAGTGACCAGCCTCACTCATCCCTGAGTGGCATTACATGAGCAATAAACCCCAACCACCCCTTGGATATAAACCTTCACCGGCTCAATCCGATTGTAGTGCTGTAATTACCCACTAAACCACCAGGTGCCATAATTTGGTTAAATGGTTACCACCCAGCATAGTAAATGATTTCCTGGTGTACAGGAAACCATTTGGCTTGTCACTCAGTGTAGAGTCACCCATAGGCAGAAGGAAGTGAAAAGAATGAAAGAATGACAAAAGAGAGAGTGTAAAGTCATCCGTAGGCAGAAGAACGAGGAAAGAATAGTAAAGAAAGACAGAAGAGGATGGAAGGAATGGAGAGGGGAGAGGAAAGGACAGACACCCGAGAGCAGCACTACATCCAGTGAGTGGATGGTGAGCGCCCCCATCTACCACTATCTGCCGCTAAAAATGCTTCATTATGTGGGTACCAATAAAATATTATACCTGACCCTTTCAATATCATGTCTTTAAAATATTTAATTTCATTATTCACGGACAAAATATATTAATAGTATTTTACTTTGAAGAGAGTACTAGCAGCGTCTTGGCTATGAGACGTTCATCTCGGTTCGATAAAATTGTCAGAAATTTTCAAAATAAATAAATACTACATTATCATACTGAAAGGTTTGGGTCCAAATCACAAAATATTATCCACAGATGAATTAAATTTACTGTATTTTTTAAGATAGAAATGACTGACTTGCATCTTGGCGGTTCATCACAATTCGACAAAATATTTTAAAAATATAAAATACATCATCATACTGAAAAGTTTAATGTATCCAAAGCACAAAATGTTAAACTTCAGTAGTTTCTTTACATATACGCCCACTGTTGCAGATTATTTACTTCAGCATTATATGAACCTCTAGTGATGAAGTGTCTGAAAGCTATATTTAAATCCTCCAGTTGTCTCCTGAAATCTTGGCTGGAGGTAAAAAATAAAGAATATATATATATATATATATATATATATATATATAAACCAATTAAGAAAAGACAATTATATAATAATAATAAAAACTATGCAAAAAATTTTATGCCAGATTTGGTTAGTAATATAAATCCACCAATCATCCAGATATCAGTGGAGTTTCATTACCTCGTGATAAATACACAGCTGGACACAGACAAACAAAGGTAATTGTATACAATGACAGCAAACACAGGCAGATATGACTAACCTTGCATCATCCAGGTATTGGTGAGTGACTGGAGGCGTTTACCAAGAGACAGTGCTTGTTTGGGCAACACTAGAGGCCTTGTGTGTTGCTGCTGCCCCTCCACAGTGGATGATGGGCAGGCCTTGTGTGTTGCTGCTGCCCCTCCACAGTGGATGATGGGCAGGCCTTGTGTGTTGCTGCTGCCCCTCCACAGTGGATGATGGGCAGGCCTTGTGTGTTGCTGCTGCCCCTCCACAGTGGATGATGGGCAGGCCTTGTGTGTTGCTGCTGCCCCTCCACAGTGGATGATGGGCAGGCCAGGGGATGAGGGGTGACAGGGTGGAGGAAGTGGCCAGCTTGGCTGATCAGTTTGGCCTGCCACACTAACAATCCTGCTCACTGGCTCAGATCTGATACTTGCTGAATGCCCTGTGGGATAACAAGTCACTTTAGCCCCTTCTCTGCAATTACACAGATTTTCAGTACTGTTTAATACTGGTGTATACAGACAACTTTATTCTGCTTGGGTAAATATAAACTGGAGAGGTCAGACACACCACTAGAACTGCCTATTCATACAAAGCATCCCAAAATTTCTCCCCCAATTCCTACCTAAGAAAAGGGATGAGGCAGGATCCCCCTTCCTCTCCATTAGAGAGAGAGAGAGAGAGAGAGAGAGAGAGAGTGCTGGCACTCAAATGGTGTACCACAGTCCTACTCTGCACCACAACAAGCTGTGGTGTGGACCCCAGTGCCATCCATCACTGAGGGTTTGGTAAGTTGCTCAAAAATATGTACTATTATTACTTAGGACAATGGATGAATTTCTTTCTCAGTACAGATCGAGTTTGTAGCATTTCACAAAGTTATCTACTTACACGAGGCTCAGTTATTTTGGTTATAACTTAAGACATGTGTACCCAGTATTATATAAGACTCTTTACAGACTTCATATAAAAAAATATCAGTCTGCTTTCTTCATATAACAAAGGTGACGAGTGAGACAACTGATTAAGAGAAGTCACTAATTTTTCCAGCTACTCCAGGTGTTTATATCACTCATATTAAGGTTTCATTATTGAGTCATATTAGCCTTGTGATCCTGCTAGAATTTAATAGTGGTAACTTGAGAACAGCATTTCCATCCACGAGAATATTTTGAGCCTCTGTGGCAGGCTGCACTACAAGTACTCACAGATTTTTGTCATTAGTCACTAAAATGGTGGGTTAACGGAGGGCTACTGACATGTATTAGACTGGGTACAGGTGGGCAGTAAGAAGTACTGGTGAAATAGTGAATGGCATTATGAAGTAAGGGTAAAAGTGCTCATCATCATCACCACCATCCGGACCTCCTTTCCCACCCTAGGGCAGGGTGGGGAGTAGCAATGTCCAGACAGCCCAACTCTGCCCAATCCAATGGGCCACACTTCCATTCACTCATTATTCAAGCCCCTAGAATCCTGGCTCTTTCGTATACGCCAAAAACACTCACCACATTCTGTAGCTTCACATAAATGTATCCAATTGAGTCAATCCAGACCCTACCACATTAAAAAGGGTGCCAAAATCCAAGGGTCTCTCATCATTAAATAAAATCCTCTGGAGTCAGTGAGAATCTATCTATTTATCTATTGCCAGACGCCTTAATCCTGCAAGGGATGGCCACAAACAAATCACCTCTATGTCGCCCTGTCCCCCACCATTTCACTGCCCTGCTCCTAGCTCACACCCCCCTCTCTCATATACCTCTCCACTCCATCCCTCCATCTCATCCTTGGCCTCCCCCCCCCCCTACCTCACTCACATACACTCTCCTTGTCAAGCTCTCGCTTTCCATCCTCTCCACATGTCCAAACCACCTCAGTGTGAGAATAAAAGTAGATATACAGGAATATGGCAGTGTACTCCCTCTCATGAAATCATCGTTGTTACATGTTGAACCGTAATCAAGTTGCCAATAGATATTTTTTTCAATTTAGGAAGGGCCATAAATAGTGCAAGGTTAACGAAAGCAACAATCAGCCTCGACAGTTTGAAAAGTACCCCAAACGCTGAATGGAATTATAGTGAAAATAATCAATACAATCCATGTCCTCGAGAAGAGATTCAAACCACATGTACAGCTGGTGTCACAAGTCCTCTTGCCTCTCCTGCTTTTTTTTTTTTTTTTTTTTTTTTGAATCTTGTGAATCCACGTAAAAAAGTTGAAAGTTGGAATACAAATGTGGGCGATTGTGTGTGTGTATGCGCCAACGCAAGATCGTCTAGAAGAGTGAGAGCAGAGTTCTGGACAAATGTAGAAGTGTGCATGGAAAAGTTTGGAAGGAATGAGAGAGTGTTTTTGATTGGTGATATGAATGGTAAAGTTGGGAATGTGAAGGTGGATGGAATAGTTGGTGAGTGGGGTGTGCCTGCTGAGATAGATGAGAATGGCAGTGCGTTAGTGGACATTTGTGCTGGGAGGGGGTTGGTGATAGCCAATACCCTCTTCAGGCATAAAATGATTCACAGGTATACATGGCGAGTGATGAGAAGGGTGGGTGGTGAACTGAATGAAAGGAAGGCAATGATTGATTGTGTGTGTGTGGATGAAAGGATGCGAAGATGTGTAATGGATGCAAGAGTGTATAGAGGTTGGGGGAGTGGACTTTCTGACCACTACTTGGTGATGGCCAGAATTAAAGTACAAGAAAGTTGGAGGAATAGAAGAAGGGAAAGACAAGAGGAAGGAGTAGTTGCAAGGAGAGTGGAAAGGCTACAGGAGGATGAGAAAAAGGCAGAGTATAAGAGAGAAGTGGAGGAACGATTGGGCAAATATGAATTGGAGCAGATGGGAGACGTGGAAGGTGTGTGTAGAATATTTACAGAAGAAATATGTCAGCATGTGATGTGGTGTGTGGAAGGAAGAGAAGACGGAGGGGGGTGCAAGGAACAGTGTGGTGGACTGAAGAGGTGAAACAGGCTGTGGCACAAAAGAAGAAAGCATACAATGAATGGATGAGAAATAGGGGCGTGGAAGAAGTTGAGAGGCGGAAGAGAGAGTTATATGTAGAAAGGAAGAGAGAGGTGAAAAGATTAGTAAGAGAGAGTAAGAAGAGAGTGGATGAGGAATTTGGAAGAAATATGAGTGTAAAGTGGAGGGACTGTAAGAAAATGTTCTGGAGAGAGGTGAAAAGAGTAAGACAGGGTGGAAGTGAAGTTAGCAGGGGAGTGAAAGATAAAAATGGTAGATTACTAGTGGAGAAGGGAGAAAAAGTGAGCAGATGGAGAGAACACTTTAAGGAATTGTTGAACGTAGAGGATGGAAGTAATGTGAGTATAAGTGGCTGGGGAATGGCTGGGAGAAGGAGGGAGGTGAGAAGACAGGAAGAAATCAGTAGGATAGAAGTTGTGGAAGCAATGAAGAAAGTTAAATTGGGGAAAGCCCCAGGAATTGATGGAGTGTGTGGTGAAATGCTGAAGCATGGGGGAGAGATAGTAGTAGAATGGATGTGGAAGATGTGCAGATTGGCCTGGGAGGAAGGTAGAGGCCCGGAGGATTGGAAGTCAGGTATAATTATTCCCTTGTACAAAGGAAAAGGGGAAAAAGAAGTGTGTGGTAACCATAGGGGCATTTCTCTTCTTAGTATAATAGGAAAAGTGTATGGTAGGATACTTATTGACAGAGTTAGAGAAAGAACAGAGAAATTAGTTGGAGAAGAACAGGGAGGCTTTAGGAAGGGAAAAGGTTGTGTAGATCAGATATTCATTCTCAGATCTTTAGTGGAAAAGTTTCTAGAGAAGGGAAAGAAGTTGTATGCGGCATTCATGGATTTGGAGAAAGCATATGACAGGGTGGATAGACAAGGATTGTGGAAAGTGTTAAGAATATATGGAGTAGATGGAAAGTTGTTGAATGCTGTGAAGAGTATGTACGATGGTGCGAAGGCTGCAGTGAGTGTGGATGGTGATCTAAGTGAATTTTTCTCTTTGAAGGTTGGGTTGAAACAGGGATGTGTCATGTCTCCATGGTTGTTCAATCTGTACATGGATGGGGTAATAAAAGAGGTACAAGGTAGGGTAGTGGATGTTGGAGTGGCCCTGGTGAGAGAGGATAGTGTTTGGAAACTCCCTGTACTGTTGTTTGCAGATGATACTGTGTTGTTGAGTGAAGACGAAGGAGAGCTGCAAGGCTTGGTGGATGAGTTTGGGAGTGTGTGTAAGAAACAGAATCTAAAGGTGAATGTAGGGAAGAGTAAAGTGATGGTCTTTGAGAGAGGTGAAGTCAGTGAATGTACAGCGAGGTTGGATGGTGAGGAATTGGAAAGTGTGAGTACGTTTAAGTACTTGGGTAGTGTGATGAGTAAGGATGGTGGTTTGGAGGGTGAAGTGCTTGAAAGGGTACAGCAGGGAAGAAAGGTTGCTGGTTCCTTGAAAGCAGTGATAAGAAACAGGGAAGTGAGCATGGAAGTGAAAAAATTACTACATGACAGTATTGTCATACCAACTCTAACGTACGGAAGTGAAGCTTGGACGTTGTTGGAAGGACACAAGTCAAGAGTGAGAGCAGTGGAAATGAGTTATTTAAGAGGAGCCTGTGGAGTCACATGGAGAGACAGGCTGACGAATGAGGATATAAAGGAGCGTTGTGGTGTGGATGTGGATGTGATAGGAAGCGTTATGAGGAACACACTGAGGTGGTTTGGCCATGTGGAGAGGATGGAGGGTGAAAGACTGACGAAGAGAGTGTATGTGAGTGAGGTGGAGGGGGAAAGAGGGAGGGGGAGGCCGAGGATGAGATGGAGGGATGGGGTGGAGAGGTATATGAGAGAGGGGGGTGTGAGCTGGGAGCAGTGGAGTGAAATGGCGGGGGACAGGGCGACTTGGAGGCGATTTGTTTGTGGCCACCCCAAACGGGATTGAGGCGTCTGGCAATAGATAGATAGTGAATCCACGGCAAACGACACCAATGACAATAATCTGTGGCCAAAATAGTCATCAGTGTTGCCTGCGTTTCATCACCCAAGCTTAGTTTCATTACCCAAGCTTATTTTCATCACCCAAGCTTAGTTTCATTACCCAAGCTTATTTTCATCACCCAAGCTTAGTTTCATTACCCAAGCTTATTTTTCTTATCACCCAAGCTTATTTTCATCACCCAAGCCTTTTTTCATTACCCAAGCTTATTTTCATCACCCAAGCTTAGTTTCATTACCCAAGCTTATTTTTCTTATCACCCAAGCTTATTTTCATCACCCAAGCCTTTTTTCATTACCCAAGCTTATTTTTCTTATCACCCAAGCTTATTTTCATCACCCAAGCCTTTTTTCATTACCCTAGCTTATTTTCACCACTCAAGCTTGATTTCACCACTCAAACTTATTTTCATCACCAAAGCTTATTTTCATTACCCAAGCTTATTCTCAAGAGGGACAGGGCATCATAGAGTTGATTTATTTGTGGCCACCCTTATGGGATTAAGGCGTCTGGCAATAAATAGATAGACATATTTTCAAGATTAATCGAGAAACAGGCTAGGGCTGACAACAGGGCTCTTGATACTGACTGTACACTGACAAACTTGATATCTAATTCCTTCCACTACCAAACTAACGGCAGGTGAAGTCTATCTATCCATCTATTGCCAGATGCCTCAATCCCATAAGAGGTGGCCACAAACAAGTCTCCTCCATGTCGCTCTGTCTCCCACCATCTCACTGCTCTCCCCCCAGCTCACACACCCCTCTCTCATACACCTCTCCACTCCATCCCTCCATCTCATCCTCGGCCACCCCCTCCCTCTTTCCCCCTCCAACCCACAAACATACACTTTCCTCATTGGTCTCTCGATCTCCATCCTCTCCACATGGCCAAACCACCTCAGTGTATTTCCCCTAACGCTTCCTATCACATCCACATGCACACCACAATGCTCCTTCACTTACTCATTTGTCAGTCTGCCTCTCCATGTAAATCCACAGGCTCCTCTCAAATAACTCATTTCCACTGCTCTCACTCTTGACCTCTGTCCCCCCAACAACGTCCAAGCTTCACTTCCATATGTTAGACTTGGTATCACAATACTGTCATGTAGTAACTTTTTCACTTCCATGCTCACTTCCCTTTTTCTTAACACTACTTTCAAGGAACTAGCAACCTTTCTTCCCTGCTGTACCCTTTCAAGCACTTCAATCTGTTAATAAAGCTTATATCTAACTTCTGTAGCTTGAAAAGTCTCGATTAAGCTGTAGAAAAAGATGTGAGGGCAAGAAGAATAAGCAAAAAATTACAGCTATATATTAATGTATCACGTGCAGTTTGTGAAGTACAGTATTTATCAAGCTGAATAAAAATTGTTTAGGGGCAGCAGTTGTAAGCAAAAAATAAAGCAATAACTCCTGCAGTTCAAGACGCCACCACTAAACTTAATAAAATTGTTGGAAGGCCGTGAGAATAGAACAAAACGAGTCGGTATAGCCCTACCTCACAAATCATGCCTAATATATCTCCTACCAGATACAGTACTTGCTTGCCCATCACTCATGAAAAGAGCTGTCTTTCACTTCACTAAGCTAGCTCACTTACTCACTGGAATTAACTCCTCACCCACTCAGTCACTGTGATTATCTGCCTACCTCCCTCCCTCACTAAATCATTCATTCACTCTCATTGATTCATTCATTCGCTGCCACAGTAGAAAAAAAAAACTGCCTACAAATATAAAAATTCTGAGGAAGCCAACCAATGACTGATGAATGCCCCCGGGCTCCTACGATCCTCATGAGGCAACATAGGATTGGAAAATAGATGGATAATTATCAGACTGGAGAATGAAAGACTGACTAAGAGGATGTATGTAGGTGAAGTGGAGGAAGGGAGGGGGAGACCGAGGATGAGGTCAAGGGATGGAGTTGAGAGGTATATGAGGGAGGGGGAAGTGAGCTGGGGGAAGGGCAGTCCAATTTTGGGTGACAGAGCGACTTGGAGGTGTTTTGTCTGCGGCCACCCTTTGCGGGATTAGGGTGTCTGGCTATAGATAGATAGATAAAGAAATCATCATCATCATCATAATAGTAATATTAACATGAAAAAGGAGGCTAGCATTAAGAGAAACTCACCCAGGGTTTGTCAGTGGCAGGGTGAGGGTGCAGGCAGTGAATTTCAGTGCACCCTCCCATGGCAGCATCCCTTCTGACATCATGAACACCAGGGTTCTGTACCGGCTGGCTATGGGCTCGCTGATACATCACATGGCAGTGAAAGTGTTGCCGGCTCCTCAGGGGGTCCAAGCTTAAAAGTACTGCTGCCCGTCTGCAGAGAGAGAGAGAGAGAGAGATATTGCCAGACTCCTCAATCCCGTTTGGGGTGGCCACAAACAAATCGCCTCCACGTCGTCCTGTCCCACGCCATTTCACTGCCCCGCTCCCATCTCACACCCCCCTCTCTCATATACCTCTCCACCCCATCCCTCCATCTCATCCTCGGCCTCCCCCTCCCTCTTCCCCCCTCCACCTCACTCACATACACTCTCTTCGTCAGTCTTTCACCCTCCATCCTCTCCACATGGCCAAACCACCTCAGTGTGTTCCTCATAATGCTTCCTATCACATCCACATCCACATCCACACCACAACGCTCCTTTATATCCTCATTTGTCAGCCTGTCTCTCCATGTGACTCCACAGGCTCCTCTTAAATAACTCATTTCCACTGCTCTCACTCTTGACTTGTGAGAGAGAGAGAGACATTTATATATACGAGTCTGAGAATATGTGGTAGGTGGGCGCACTCACCATCGACTCACTCGATGTAGTGCTGCTCTCGGGTGTTGCCCTTTCCTCTCCTCCATCCTTCTTTCCTTCCATCCTCTTCTTTCTTCCCTTCATTCTTTCCTCGTCCTTCTGCCTACGGGTGACTTTACACTCCCTCTTCTGTCTTTCTTTCCTTGTCCTTTTGCCTATGGGTGACTTTACACGCCCTCTTCTGTCTTTCTTTCCTTCATTCTTTCCTCTTCTTTCTGCCTGTGGGTGACTCTGCACTGAATGACAAGCGAAATGGTTTCCTGTACACCAGGAAACCAATTACTACACTGGGTGGTAACCATATAACCAAATTATGGCGCCTGGTGGTTTAGTGGGTAATTAAGGTGCTCCAATCAGATTGAGCTGGTGAAGGTTTATATCCAAGGGATGGTTGGGGTTTATTGCTCCTGTAATGCCACTCAGGGATGAATGAGGCTGGTCACTCTCATCTTAAATGTCAGGACCAACTTGCCTAGCCCTGGGCTCCTACGCTCCTCATGGGGCAACGTAGGATTGGATGATGGATGGATGGATGAAGTCTGAAAATAAGTCAGAAATAGATGTCTTAAGTACAAGAATAGCATAAGTGTAAGTGTAAAATATCAGTCAAAATAAGTTTTCAGCATATTGTAATTAGTACAGAGTCAGTAAATTATTCCACATAAGTTATTTACACACATACAGTACACACATACAAATATACTTACCAGTGATTTTGGCAGGAGCAGCACACCATCCTCATAACTGTGCAAGGTAAATCTGGACCAACCGGATACCTCCCCCCATGCTGCCTTGGAGAGACTGTGTGAGGTCAAGATGAAATACTCAGTGGCGGCAGTATCACCCCTGATGGCGGCATAAGTCTTTAGCTGTGGCACATGAGGAGTCAGTCTCTTTTTTTCACTTTGCCACATGCTGGATAGAAAAAATCATCAGATTTTTCCTGTACTCACTACAGCAGTGTATCATTTACATAATATATATGCTACTGCTGTATCTATCATGTTGATATGCAGATAATGCTTTCACTACTTATGACTGTTTTTGGAACTTAAATACTGTAGCTTTTGACAGCCCAGTGTAAGTCATGGTTGTGTGATATTCAATAACTGTAATCATGAGACTGGAATGAGTGTCACTGGTTACTATAGTTGGTTTGTGTTCAACTGGCTGTGCTGGGCTATTCTAGCAACTTAAATACTATGACATGGTTGTAGGAAAATCACTGAGCCTATATGAGGTATGAATGGTTACTGATCCAATTAACCATCAACTGAGCTGAAAAGGGACTATAAAACACTGTCAGATGAAACCAACCCGCTACTGTCAGACTGAATCTTCACTTTAACTATACTTTCATCATTAACAGAAAGTGGTTAGATAACACCCAATATTCATTATGCACTGTGGCAAGGATGGACACCTTCACATGGTGACACTGATGTAAGTGGGTGGCTCCATGTCCAACCAGTGTCCTACAGCTGCCTCCCTCCACAAGGCAGACTGCAGCAGGATGGGCACTACATCCTGCAGTCCACTGGGTTTGTGTCCACATGAACCCCTGGCCACAACAACAATGACCAGATATACTTACTGGTACAGACTGTGGCTCCACGTCTGGACATCATACTGTGCTTGAGATAGAAACAGGCCACACCCTCCATGCCGTCCTTCAATGTAACTCCTCACATCATCTTCACTCAGGAAGTTGATGTTAACCTGAAAAATAATGAAATAATGCAGTTTCTCTCCCACACATCCTTACCTCCTGCCTCACTGATGGTAAATAATTTCATCCCTCCCTCTCTTTCTATATGTCAATGCATAAGTACACATGTATGTAGTATAAACTGCCTAAGGGTAATAAGTGAAATGCACAAAAAACTATGAAACTCTTAACTGTAACTTATATGACGTTGAGTCCACCTGTCAGGCTATATCATTGGTATTTCATCCCAGCAAACTCTCTTCCCATTCCACCTGCCCTTCCCAGAGACTACAAACAGCCCCAGCCACACTACAATGCACACTGCTTCACTACCCTTCACAACACAGCTCACAACCCATTCATTGCCTCTGCTGTACCTTCATCCCACCCACACCACAGCCTCATGCAATTCACTTTCAGAAGAGACATACTCCTTCAACATGACAAAAAATGAATGAAGAAAATCCACTACCAGCTTGACCTTGTTAAGGAAAACAGCCTGGAGACAGTAGCAGTAAATGAAGTAGTAGCAGTAGTAGTAGTGGTAGTAGTAGTAGTTAGTAATAGTAGTAGTAGTTAGTAATAGTAGTAGTAGGAGTAGTAGTAATAATAGTAATAGTAGCAGTAGCAGTAAACAGTCTGGAGACAACAGTAAATGAAGTAGTAGTAGTTAGTAATAGTAGTAGTAGTAGTAGTGGTAGTAGTAGTAGTAGTAGTTAGTAACAGTAGTAGTAGTAGTAGTGGTAGTAGTAGTGGTGGTGGTAGTAGTAGTAGTAGTAGTAGTTAGTAATAGTAGTAGTAGTAGTAGTAGTTAGTAATAATAGTAGTAGTAGTAGTAGCAGTAGCAGTAGTTAGTAATAGTAGTAGTAGTTAGTAATAGTAGTAGTAGTAGTAGTAGTTAGTAATAATAGTAGTAGTAGTAGTAGCAGTAGCAGTAAACAGTCTGGAGACATTAGCAGTAAATGAAGTAGTAGTAGTAGTAGCAGTAGTAGTAGTAGCAGATGGCAATATAACATGGACTTACTGGTTGGCCCATCCCTTGGGCCTGATCTAACCCCCAGAAACTCGCTGCCCACTCTCCCATCAACCACGATTGTGCATGAGGCCCCAAACTCCCTGAGGGGTGAATGGAAGTTTGAGTTAAGAGCATTCATCATCATCATCATCATCATCAACATCATCATCATCAATTCAAGTTATGGGAGTTCCATTAGACAACAAACAAGTATTAATAATCAGATAGATATGTTGACTGACAATAGTGGTAGTAACAGTAGTAGTAATGGCATTTAATTACAAATTGATGATATCTGGGCCACAATGGGCAAGGTTACATCAACAGAGTGCTGCTGTAAAACACTTTGTACTTTCCTAAGGCCCCACTTTTCATGGTCTTGGTCTGTGTGTTTCCCAGGGATGCTGCAAATGAGGGCAGCCCTGTAAAGGCAAATTATCATCATCATCACAGCAACCTCTTTTTAAGAACAATACAGTAATCCCTCCAAGATCCAACGTAACAGGGCCAAAGGCATGTCCAGGACTTGGGAAAATGCCCCTGGACAGGTACTGATGGACCCCAACCCAACCTAACTTTGAAAGCCACTGAACTAACTCCCTACTGGACCTGCATAGCACCTATTTAAGACCCTATTCACACAAATAAGGGACAGAAACCATAAAATAAATGAAAAGGAACCAGAGAATGAGGAATTAGAAGTGAGTATGGAAAATATTTAGCAGTGTACAGGGTACTTACAACACGTCCATGGCTGTCACAAAGATTATTCCGCCTCCTCTATGGCTCTGGCAGTGGTGAAGGTGCACTTGAAGCACGTACAGTAATCCAGTGTTGTGCTGCACTTATCCTTTGCACTGTGAATTATAATTGTTTAACACTGCACATTCTGTTCTTACTTGCGCCATACCAGTTTCAACCGCCAGTGTTGCACTCTGCACTTAATTCTTTGCACTCTGAATTCTAATTTCTTAACATTGCACAACGCTGTAAATTCCCATGTGGTCTAGTGTTGAGGTATTCCAGTTTATTCACTGTTTATTCACAAAAATGAGCACGTGCGGCATCCATGGCGACCAGCATGCAATCACAATGGTAGTTAGGCGGGAAGTGGGGAGGGGAGGATGCAGGGGCGCTCTACTATGCACCAAAACACAGCTGTTTGTCACCGCACAGCAAATTTAAAGCAGGGATGAACACGTCGGCTTTTTTTTTTTTTTTTTAACGTTTATTTGGACATTTTTGGTGTCCAAGGACCCGAGGCCAAAATGTCTGGGACTTGGGCATCTGGGTCTTAAAGGGATTACTGTAATAACAAAAACATAAATAATAATAATAATAATAATAATAATAACAATCATCATCATCACAGCAACCTCTTTTTCTATCTATCTATCTATTGCCAGACGCCATAATCCAGTAAAGGGTGGCCATCTGACTTTGAGTTATTTGTTTTATGGGGAGGGGCGCTAACCCTCCACCAACCCACTTGCTGAAACTTAGGGAGCACGTATGGTTTGGTTATATGGCTACCATCCAGCGTTGTAAATGGTTTCTTGGCTTACAGGAAACCATTTGGCTTGTCACTCAATGTAAAGTCACCTGTAAAGGAAAGAAAAGCGAGGAGGGCAGGCACAGAAAAAGAATGATAAAGGCTGAGGAAGAAGTAGGCAGCACTACATCAAGTGAGTGGATGATGGTTGTCACCACCTACCACTACCACCACCTACCACAGAGAGGGGGGTGTGAGTTGGGAGCAGGGCGGTGAAATGGCGGGGGACAGGGCGACGTGGAGGCAATTTGTTTGTCGCCACCCCATATGGGATTAAGACGTCTGGCAATAGATAGATAGATAGAACAATAATAATAATAATAACAATCATCATCATCATCATCCAGACCTCCTTTCCCACCCTAGGGTAGGGAGACGAGTAGCAGTGTCCAGACAGCCCAAATTTGCCCAATCCAATGGGCCACGCTTCCATTTGCTCATTATTCAAACCCCCAGAATCCTGGCTCTATCGGATACACCAAACACATTCACCACGTTCTGTAGCTTCACATATATGTATCCGACAGTGAATGATAATAATATCCAAGGGGTGGTTGGGGTTTATTGCTCACGTAATGCCACTCAGGGATGAGTGAGGCTGGTCACTCATCTTAAATGCCAGGACCAACTTGCCTAGCCCCGGGTTCCTATGCTCCTCTATGGGGCAACATAGGATTGGATGATGGATGGATGGATGGAATAATAATAATAATAATAAAATAATAATAATGAAAATAATGATAATAATCATAATAATAATAATAATATTAATAATAATAATATTAATAACAATAATAATAATAATAATAATAAAAAAAATAATAACAATAATAATAATCTATTTATCTATCTATCTATTGCCAGACGCCTTAATCCCGTACAGGGTGGCCACAAACAAATCGCTTCCACGTCGCCCTGTCCCCCGCCATTTCACTGCCCTGCTCCCAACTCACACCCCCCTCTCTCATATGCCTCTCCACCCCATCCCTCCATCTCATCCTCGGCCTCCCCCTCCCTCTTTCCCCCTCCATCTCACTCATATACACTCTCTTCGTCAGTCTTTGACCCTCCATCCTCTCCACATGGCCAAACCACCTCAGGGTGTTCCTCATAACACTTCCTATCACATCCACATCCACACCACAACACTCCTTTATATCCTCATTCATCAGCCTGTCTCTCCACGTGACTCCACAGGCTCCTCTTAAATAACTCATTTCCACTGCTCTCACTCTTGACTTGTGTCCTTCCAACAATATCCAAGCTTCACTTCCATACGTTAGAGTTGGTATCACAATACTGTCATGTAGTAACTTTTTCACTTCCATGCTCACTTCCCTGCTTCTTATCACTGCTTTCAAGGAACCAGCAACCTTTCTTCCCTGCTGTACCCTTTCAAGCACTTCACCCTCCAAACCTCCATCCTTTACTCATCACTACCCAAGTACTTAAACGTACTCACTTTTTCCAATTCCTCACCATCCAAACTCGCTGTACATTCACTGACTTCACCTCTCTCAAAGACCATCACTTTACTCTTCCCTACATTCACCTTTAGATTCCCTTTCTTACACACTCTTCCAAACTCATCCACCAAGCCTTGCAGCTCTCCTTCGTCTTCACTCAACAACACGGTATCATCTGCAAACAACAGTACAGGGAGTTTCCAAACACTACCCTCTCTCACCAGGGCCACTCCAACATCCACTACCCTACCTTGTACCTCTTTTATTACGCCATCCATGAACAGATAATAACAATAATAATAGTAATAATAAAAACAAAAATAATAACAAATACAATACCAATAACTATCTATCGATCTATTGCCAGACGCCTTAATCCCGTACAGGGTGGCCACAAACAAATCGCCTCCAAGTCGCCCTGTCACCTGCCATTTCACTGCCCTGCACCCAACTCACACCCCCCTCTCTCATATATCTCTACACCCCATCCCTCCATCTCATCCTCAGCCTCCTCCTCCCTCTCCCCCCCTCCACCTCACTCACATACACTCTCCTCATCAGTCTCTCACCCTCCATCCTCTCCACATGGCCAAACCACCTCAGTGTGTTCCTCCTAATGCTTCCTATCACATCCACATCCACACCACAACGCTCCTTTATATCCTCATTCATCAGCCTGTCTCTCCATGTGACTCCACAGGCTCCTCTTAAATAACTCATTTCCACTGCTCTCACTCTTGACTTGTGTCCTTCCAACAACGTCCAAGCTTCACTTCCATACGTTAGAGTTGGTATCACAATACTGTCATGTAGTAACTTTTTCACTTCCATGCTCACTTCCCTGTTTCTTATCACTGCTTTCAAGGAACCAGCAACCTTTCTTCCCTGCTGTACCCTTTCAAGCACTTCACCCCCCACACCTCCATCCTTACTCATCACACTACCCAAGTATTTAAACGAACTCACATTTTCCATTTCCTCACCATCCAACCTTACTGTACATTCACTGACTTCACCTCTCTCAAAGACCATCATTTTACTCTTCCCTGCATTCACCTTTAGAGTCTGTTTTATTAGGATGCAAAACAACCGAACTCACCGACCTCACACTTCCAAGTGAGCGGGCTCTGCCTGTATACCGCAAGACCCTTCCGATGACGTCACCACTCGGACCGTACCAAGTGCGTGCGCATACACACACTAACAGCAATTGCACTAACACTCTCATCCTCTCTTCTTAATTTGATGAAAGATCCCAAGAACGAAACTGAATGGATTATTGGCGTCCTATACACACTATGTATCCAATACATAGACTTCTGTTTAAGCACCATTAAGACCCAGTCTGTAACCACATACAGATATGTGGTGTCCCTTGAAGTATTATAATCCTTCTAGTCCCAGCTGACTGCTGCACGCAGCCACTCGGTCGAGGCACCTTTCTTGGTGAGGCAGTCAGCCAGTTGTTGTGATGTAACCACCCAAGATACTTCATCAATTTCCCCTTGCTTCAACATGTCCTGTAATACAGCAATATCAATGCGCAATCTTCTGTCTTCTACACTCCTACAGGAGTAAAGGGCGTCCACCAGACTCTTGTTATCCACGAAACACTTGATATTGAAATCTCCACATCCAGAAACCTCGTGCAATATGTTGGCGAGATATACAGCAGTTTCAGCACACTCAAGCAGCGCCAACGTTTCAGCAGATAAAGTAGATTTGACGACCTGCCTGATCTTTCTAGTCTGCCAGAATAAGGGACATCTCGCCCCACTAGCATCTTGCAGGAAGATCACAAAGCCTCCCTGAGACCCACTGCCTACAGGTTGGCAAAAGAGGCATCTGAAAAGCACTCTATATAACACTCATCGAGTGGCCCCATTCTTGGAATGTATAGCTTCATGTTGTCAGTCTTCACCCTTGCGATCACCTTGTTGAGCCTAAGCAAATCTGCTACGGTAGCTCGGTTGCTAGTCATACTCAACTCACACATATCAAAGGCAATATCTGGTCGAGTGTGTGTGGCAATCCAATTGAGCTGCCCAATTAACGCTCGGTACTCAGTTTTCTCAGACTCAAACAGCTCTCCTGATTTTACTGCTGCACGATGTCTGCTTAGCGTCACTGGTTTCAAAGACGAAGCGTACTGGAACTGGTCAAGCATTATGCTGCCATCGCTGTTGCAGGTGACATTTGGACCAATGTATTTGAAAGCTTTTGATTCCGAACTGCCGATGAGGAATATTTGGCTCAAACTGTTTATCACTTGCTGCTCGAACTCACGTGTACAAGCCCAAAGGAAATCATCGACATAAATGCATATAATGCCTTCTATCTTGCCCCTATTACTCCACGAGAACAGTGCTGAATCCAGTGATGACACTTTAGCTCCGAGACTCAACAACTGATCTTTAACCCGCAGGTACCAATGCCTTGCAGCATCACAAAGGCCATAAACCGTTTTCCTTAGTCTCCACAGCTTACCGTTTGCATATTCAGGTGGAGGACGTAAATGAACAACTCGCTCAATGTCGTTACCTTGCAGATAAGCAGCTTTCACATCCATAGCATGGCAATCCCATTGGTTGGTGGAGGCAAAAGAAAGTGCCAAACACACAGCCTCTTTTAAGCATGTAGGAGAGTCTTTCCGGAGATCCAAGGTGTCTTCCTCAAATCCTCTGGCGACTAAACGGGCTTTAACAATTGGCTTCTTGTTTTTCATTTTTTCCGCACAACCCATCGAACCGTTATGGCATCTTGCCCAACATCATCTACTTCCTCATACAACATGTCATTATTCTGCCAGTTGGTAATTTCTTTTTCCTTGGTGCATAATACGTCCTCAGAGTTGAAAAGAACAAGCATCTCTGCTTCATCATCAACTACTTCCCATGTGCTGAAATCATTTTGCAGATCCACCCAATCAATATTGCCATCAGAGTCCCTCTTCAAATTGTAGCAGTGTTTGTACTTTCCAGTGGCTTTTCCCACCTGACTCACAATCCTTCAGTCACCAACTCTCCAGTTTCTGAATGTATTCTCTTTATATGCTGACCAACAGAAACCTTGGGAGGCTCCTTAACTGAAAGAGAAACTGTGGGAGGCTGATCATCCAGAACTGCACCATTTTCCGACTCATCATCCGGTGGATAGTCATTCAATACTTGCGAGGAATCGTCATTAGGCTTCTCTCGGACTACACTGTTCTTCTCATAACTATTGACTCTGTCTCCAACTGTAGTACAGTATTTCGTTCTGGAGCACGTGCTAGACGACACACGTGCACTCGCACGTAGACACCGCCGTGTCTCACCAGAATTTGTTTTCCATCTCTGCCTATTATGATTCCAGGACCATGCCATTCATGACTGTCATTTCTTTTGTAGAAGACCTCATCTCCATTTTGGATGTCGTTTAAGTCACTCGAACGTATGTTGTGCTGCAGAGCCCTAGCCAAACGTTCACCCGATTCAGTCTTTATAAACTCTTGTCTTGCTAAATGAACAGCGTTCAAATTGTCCCTCACAATTTTTGATGGTGATGTAGGTTCCAAGGCTGGAGGATCATTTGCATACACATTAGGCAGGCCAGGGTTTTGACCAAAAACAAGTTGGTTAGGAGAAAAACCTGCATAGTTGGTGAGAGCATTTCTTGCCGATACTGCCCAAGCCAAGACCACATCCAAGTCACACTGGCTATCAGCCATTATCTTCCTAACAATGTCACCTAAGATTGCATTTTGACGCTCACATACTCCGTTGCTCCACGGACTCTCTGCAGACGTCGTCATGATCTTGATATTAAAGGCCTCTCCCAATGCTTGTATTTCAGCATTGTTGAATTCACACCCATTATCTGTGAGAATTTTTCCAGGTGCGCCAAACAGAACAATCCAGCTCTGAAATACTCCTTTGATAATGGCGGTCGCACATTTGTCCGCATTTACTATCGCGTTGCAGTACTTGGTCGCCAAATCAACAAGGACTAAGAAATAATGCCTTCCCCAAGCTTCCTAATCCACAGCTA
Organism: Coenobita brevimanus; assembly: GCF_032717465.1. NCBI lineage: Eukaryota > Metazoa > Arthropoda > Malacostraca > Decapoda > Coenobitidae > Coenobita > Coenobita brevimanus. The sequence goes on from NC_137039.1 coordinate 3,019,042, forward strand.
TGGCTTCGTTAAACTTAGATGCCATGAGCAAACTGACTACGGGTCGAGGCTTAGCTCTCTTGTGCCTACAACAGACTGTACATGCATCAGATACATCCTTGATAGCTTGCTCCAGTTCTGAACTTTTAATTCCAGCATCTGTAATAAGTCTGATTAGTTTAGCCGATGTTGGGTGTCCAAATTGCCTGCGAAGCTTCGAAGCCGTTTTGTCTACATCACCACCAAGAGATGCCAGTGCGATTGTTTCACAAAACTCTCGGTCTAGTCACAAAGAAATTGGAAGCAAGTAATGGCCTGAAGATGAGGGCTTCAAATTAACAATAGTTCCACAAATTTTGACTTGGTCACTCACAAAATTAATCACCATTTTTTGCTTTTTTCATGGAACGTTTGCTCAGCAGCAAGGGAATATTGCAGCTCACCACATCAGTCACAATGGTTGCACGCATATTTCCAATGTAGCAGGGCAGAGTAACACGTTTGAGGGAAGATACTGTGACACCATCAGCGAAAGTAAACGTTGAGGATGACTTTTCTTCTATTATAGCTTCACGTTCGTAATCACTGAGCTCACTTAGATAGCAATTGATCCATTCAACCCCACATACAGTTGTAGAACATCCTGCATCTAGAACAGCACATCCCTTAGATTCTTCTACTACCGTCTGTAATTTACCTCTACTAGCTGTATCATCTGCATAGCCCATAAATAATGACAGATGCACTTTCATAATTTTCTTCTCGACTGCCCTTATTTTCGTATGCATCAGGACAGTCACGTGCCCGATGAAATCGAGAATCACAAACTAAACACCTCGACACCTTACCATCAGGCCCGAGCAGGTTCTGCCTCCTGCCGGTGGATGAGCATTGGGAAATTCTTGCAGACACAGTTGAACAGCCATCACCATGACCTCGATCACGTACTGCACCATCCCGAAACCTTGTCCTTCCTCGTCAAGTACTCATAACATGAAATGTTTCCTCATCCCCGACTTCGTCACTCCAAAAAACTGGTTCACTCTTCACCTCATTGGCAGACACCGATGCATCGTTCTGACCGCAAATTTCCCCAGCGAAAATACGATTCAGGGCAGATTTCATATTTTCGTAAGTTACCTCAGTTATCGCAGACATCACTAGTTGTTGCTCACTATCTGAAAGTTTGCATGAAGCCAGAAGCATAAAAGCCATCACAGAATTAGGTAGTTGCATGTCCTGCTTCGTAAATTTAAAATAAACATGCTCGAATTCTGCCACGAACTTACGAGTGTTCATATCACCAGGTCTTCTGAAGTTGTACAATTCATGAAAAGCTGCAAACTGCCGACGTCCTTTGTCCATGAGAAATAAACCGTCTAGTTTGTTCAACAAGGTCTGAACACCATTATCATCTTTCAGATCAGCAGCATCAATTTCTGAAGATGCCACCCTCGCTCTTCCTGACAATGAAAGGTGAATGGCTAGAGCTTGCTTCTTTTTCGGTAAGTCCGTCAGTTCGCACCATATGTCAATGTCCTTCTTCCAACTCTCATAGGCAGAATCATTTTCAAGTTTTGGAGGCCACTTAGTTGAGCACGACGCCATTATGCTCAAACTATGCTCTGCTACCAGTATTAGGATGCGAAACAACCGAACTCACCGGCCTCACACTTCCATGTGAGCAGGTTCCGCCTGCATACCACAAGACCCTTCCGATGAGGTCACCACTCAGACCGTAACACTAACAGAAATATGCACTAACACGTTTCTTACACACTCTCCCAGACTCATCCACGAAGCCTTGCAGCTCCCCTTCGTCTTCACTCAACAACACAGTATCATCTGCAAACAACAGTACAGGGAGTTTCCAAACACTACCCTCTCTCACCAGGACCACTCCAACATCCACTACCCTACCTTGTACTTCTTTTATTACCCCATCCATGTACAGATTGAACAGCCATGGAGACATAACACATCCCTATTTCAACCCAACCTTCAAAGAGAAATATTCACTTAGTTCACCATCCACACACACTGCAGCCTTTGCACCATCATACATACTCTTCACAGCATTCAATACCTTCCCATCTACTCCATATATTCTTAATACTTTCCACAATCCTTGTCTATCCACCCTGTCATATGCTTTCTCCAAATCCATGAAAGCCGCATACAACTTCTTTCCCTTCTCTAGAAACTTTTCCACTAAAGATCTAAGAATGAATATCTGATCTACACAACCTCTCCCCTTCCTAAAGCCTCCCTGTTCTTCTCCAACTAATTCCTCTGTTCCTTCCCTAATTCTGTCAGTAAGTATCCTACCATACACTTTTCCTATTACACTAAGAAGACAAATGCCCCTATGATTACCACACACTTCTTTTTCCCCTTTTCCTTTGTACAAGGGAATAATTATACCTGACTTCCAATCCTCCGGGACTCTACCTTCCTCCCAGGCCATTCTGCACATCTTCCACATCCATTCTACTACTATCTCTCCACCATGCTTCAGCATTTCACCACACACTCCATTAATTCCTGGGGCTTTCCCCAATTTGACTTTCTTCATTGCTTCCACAACTTCTATCCTACTGATTTCTTCCTGTCTTCTCTCCTCCTTCCTTCTCCCAGCCATTCCCCAGCCACTTGTACTAGCATTCCTTCCATCCTCTATGTTCAACAATAATAATAATATTAATAATAATAATAATAATATTAATAATAATAAAAATAGTAACAATAATAAAAATAATAATAATAATAACAATAATAATAATAATACTGCATCAACTCACCTGCACTCTGCAAAGTCATGCTCTTACAATTTCTGTCTATCTGCTACAACTGCAGAACCGGTAGGAGCGCAGATAGTCAATGAGGTCTTGTTTGTAGTAGGTAACAGACAGTCCATCTGTAGTAGTAGTAGTAGTAGTAGTAGTAGTAGTAGCAGTAGAGAGAGAGAGAGAGAGAGAGAGAGAGAGAGAGGGGTCCCTTTTGAAGTACGTAACAGACTCTCCATTTGTTGTGGCTGCACCTTCCTCTGTGAAAGATGATAAAGTGGGTGTGTGTTTATTGTAGTTGCAGTAGTGGTAGCAGTAGTAGTAGTGGTGGTGGCAATAGTAGTAGTAGTAGCAGTAGTTGTAGTAGTAGTTGTAGTAGTAGTGGTGGCAGTAGTAGTAGTAGTAGTAGTAGTAGTAGTAGTAGTAGTAGTAGTAATGGTGGTGGTGGTGGTGGTGGTAGTAGAGAGAGAGAGAGAGAGAGAGAGAGAGAGAGAGAGAGTAGTAGTAGTAGTAGTAGTAGTAGCAGTAGTAGTAGTAGTTAATAGTAGTAGCAGGAGAGAGAGAGAGAGAGAGAGAGAGAGAATGATGACACAGATACTGTTGCTACCGCTGATAATGATAAACGAGGGAGGAAGGCAGGTAATTTGAAGGGGAGAAAGAAGGATGAAATATGGAATGGATAATAATAACAATGATCATAATATGAATAATAATAATAATAATAAATAATAACAGTAATGGTACAGTAAAACAAATAATAATAATAATAATAATAATAATCGTTTCGTTTCATTTTTAAAGGCTCCAACATGCTTGCATGTGTCGGCCTTGGTCACCTAATGGCGGCTCTCCACGCTGCATGATCCATTGCAGCCTCCCTGTTCAGTCCCTTAACCCTGAGGTCACACTTAATGACCTCGTCCCATGTCTTTCTCGGTCTACCCCTCATAACCCCACCCCCAATATTAACACTTCTCACCTTCCTCACCCAATTATCATCCCCCATCCTCTCCACATGTCCAAACCATCTCAATCTACCTCTCCTCATCACAACACTAATACACTCCAATCCCATCCTACCTCTCAACTCTTTCATCGTAAACCCAGCCCCCCCGGACTTGCACGCAGGGACGCACTGCACATCCACCTAATCATTGTCATTTCTTACGTCTGAGCAGACGAATATCCTCTTCCTTTACTGCCCAGGTCTCACTACCATACAGCATTACACTCCTAACACATGCTGCATACAAAGACCCCTTAGCATGTAGGGAGAGTCCTCTCGATGTCAGAAGAGGCAAGAGCTCCCTGAACTTCTTCCAACCACTTCTCACCCTAGCCACAGAGCTAGCTCCAGCCCCACCTCCAGCACACAACATGTCTCCCAAATAACAAAACTCTTCCACACACTCAAGAGATTCACCAGCAAGTTCAATCCTTTCAAGCCTGACAATCTCCACCTGCTCTCCCCGACACGCCGCACACATAAAATCAGCATAATCTCGCAGTCTACCTTTGATACCACTACATCTCTTATGCACCCATTTATCACAAACACTGCACAAGATAGACTTACTTCCCACACCCTTGTGGCAAACTGCACATGGCCACTCTCCCTCGTCTTTGACAGTACCACCACCAACCCTAGATATCATCACTTTTGTTTTATCTGCATTTACCCTTAAGCCCTTGTGCCCCATACCATCTCTCCACTTCCTAAACCTTTCCTCCGCCTCCCTTTCATTCTCTGCAATCAACACCAAATTATCAGGATACAACATCTCCCATGGAAGTCCATTTCTAAAGTCACGTGAGAGGGCTTCATGTACCATGATAAACAACATGAGACTCAAAACTGACTCCTGATGCACACCAACATTCACGAACTAATAGTAATAATAATAATAATAACTAGAATGGCATTCAGTAGAGCGCATACCTCCGCCAAGGCCCAACATGCAATGCCTTTTAATTCAGTCAAGTCTAATCCAATATCAAACTCATAACCCTGTAAGTTGTAACACCATAATTTTAAACTACCCATAACACTTAATCATAATTCTTTAACTCTCTGTAACAGCCAACAAAACATATTACTTTCAAAAATGTCGAAAAATGCCCTATCTGGTAATGTGAAAGTGAAAAAAAAATTCCTGGATCTGCACCTTTATCCAGATCAGCACCAAAGTTTAATGGAGTCTATTTTGGGCCAAGGCCCATTCTTCTATCAAGTTTTGTGGAAATCCGTCCAGTAGTTTTTGTGCAATCTTGCTCACAATCCAACCAACAAACAAACAAATGGACAGGGGTAAAAACATAACCTCCTTGGCAGAGGTAATAATAACAATAATAATAGTAATAATAATAATGGTTTCCTGTACACCAGGAAACCATTCACTATGCTGCGTGGTAACCGTATGACCAAATTATGGTGCCTGGTGGTTTAGTGGGTACTGTAATTGCGGCGCTCCAGCTGGATTGAGCCGGTGCAGGTTTATATCCAAGGGATGGTTAGGGTTTATTGCTCACATAATGCCACTCAGGGATGAGTGAGGCAGCTCACTCTCATCTTAAATGTCAGGACCAACTTGCCTAGCCCAGGGCTCCTACACCCTCAATGGGGCAAAACAGGATTTGATGATGGATGGAATAATAATAATGTACAGCGAGGTTGGATGGTGAGGAATTGGAAAATGTGAGTACGTTTAAGTACTTGGGTAGTGTGATGAGTAAGGATGGAGGTTTGGAGGGTGAAGTGCTTGAAAGGGTACAGCAGGGAAGAAAGGTTGCTGGTTCTTTGAAAGCAGTGATAAGAAACAGGGAAGTGATCATGGAAGTGAAAAAGTTACTACATGACAGTATTGTGATACCAACTCTAACGTACGGAAGTGAAGCTTGGACGTTGTTGGAAGGACACAAGTCAAGAGTGAGAGCAGTGGAAATGAGTTATTTAAGAGGAGCCTGTGGAGTCACATGGAGAGACAGGCTGACGAATGAGGATATAAAGGAGCGTTGTGGTGTTGATGTGGATGTGATAGGAAGCGTTATGAGGAACATACTGAGGTGGTTTGGCCATGTGAAGAGGATGGAGGGTCAAAGACTGACGAAGAGAGTGTATGTGAGTGAGGTGGAGGGGGGAAGAGGGAGGGGGAGGCCGAGGATGAGATGGAGGGATGGGGTGGAGAGGTATATGAGAGAGGGGGGTGTGAGTTGGGAGCAGGGGAGTGAAATGGCGGGGGACAGGGAGACTTGGAGGCGATTTGTTTGTGGCCACCCCAAACGGGATTGAGGCGTCTGGCAATAGATAGATAGATAGATAATAATAATAATAATAGTAATAACAATAATAATAATAATAATAATAATAATAATAATAATAATAAGGATCCTGGGGCTAGGCAGTTGGTCCTGACATTTAAGATGAGAGTGACCAACCTCACTCATCCCTGAGTGGCATTACGTGAGCAGTAAACCCCAACCATCCCTTGGATATAAACCTTCACCGGCTCAATCTGACTGGAGCACAATAATTACCCACTAAACCACCAGGTGCCTATATTTGGTTATATGGTTACCACCCAGGGTAGTAAATGGTTTCCTGGTGTACAGGAAACCATTTGACTTGTCACTCAGTGTAGAGTCACCCACATTCTTTCATCTTCCTCCTGCCTGTGGGTGACCCTACACTGAGTGACAAGCCAAATGGTTTCCTGTACACCAGGAAACCATTTACTACGCTGGGTGGTAACCACATAACCAAATTTTGGCGCCTGGTGGTTTAGTGGGTAATTATTGTGCTCCAATCGGATTGAGCCGGTAAAGGTTTTGTAATGATAATTGTAATGATTGTCTGTAGTTCTTAACTCTGTAACAGTGTAACCATTTAACTGGTCGTACTAGTTACTTATTTGCTGGTGCTTAGGTCTGGCAACACTGTATACTAGTTGAGTTGGGAGCGAGTCTGTAGGTGTGGTGTCAGTTCGGGAGAAGCAGGCAACCAAGTCAGGTGTGTATTCTAATATACAGTCTAGTGATATTTTACTTGTGGATTATTGTGTTGTACGAGTATCTGTGTTCCGTTCCTATTCTAAAGATATTATGCTTGTTTCAGATGTATCATAGTTTTATGTTGAGTAAAGCCTACATATAGGCCCTGATGTGTTTTGCTACCCCACATCAGGTTTATATCCAAGGGGTGATCGGGGTCTATTGCTCACGTAATGCCACTCAGGGATAAGTGAGGTTGGTCACTCTCATCTTAAATGTCAGGATCAACTGCCTAACCCCAGGCTCCTACGCTCCTCATGGGGCAACCTAGGATTGAATGATGGATGGATAATAATAACAGGAATGATAAGAACAAGGAGAATAACAACAAAAAACTCACCCAGGGCAGGAATCAGGGGTGAGATCCAGAAGCCGTTGATGAACTGGTTGGGCAGCAAGTTGAGGGTGTGCACGACGAGCCTCAGTCCTTTGTGGCCAAACATCATCAGTTTAGTGTGGTGGGTGTCATATTGGCTTTTCAGATGGACCTGGGACAAAACACAAGCACTACTGGTCATATTCTAACTAACCTGTGACAAAACACAAGCACTTCTGGTCATATTCTAATTAACCTGTGACAAAACACAAGCACTTCTGGTCATATTCTAATTAACCTGTGACAAAACACAAGCACCACTGGTCATATTCTATGTGTAACTAACCTGTGACAAAACACAAGCACCACTGGTCATATTCTATGTGTAACTAACCTGGGACAAAACACAAGCACCACTGGTCATATTCTATGTGTAACTAACCTGGGACAAAACACAAGCACCACTGGTCATATTCTATGTGTAACTAACCTGGGACAAAACACAAGCACCACTGGTCATATTCTATGTGTAACTAACCTGGGACAAAACACAAGCACCACTGGTCATATTCTATGTGGGGGAAATAGCAGTCAGATAGATTATTTTCTGGTTAGGAGGGCCGATAGGAGGTTAGTGAGGGATGTTAAAGTTATAGGAAGTGAGGAGTGTGTGCAGCAGCACAAACTATTGATTTGTGATATGGTGCTTAAAGAACAAGTGATGAAAAAGAGGACTTATGTACCTAGGAGGAAAATATGGAAGCTGAAAAACCAAGTAGTAAGGGATGCCTTCTATAGCGAGTTGAGGAGAGTGGTGGCTGAACATGGAGCTGTAGACAGAGGCGTTAATGAACAGTACAGAGCCCTCATGAACAATTTCTTGAGAGTTACTGATGTAACATGCGGCTGGACAAGAGGACCACCAAGACATAAAGTTACTTGGTGGTGGGATGAGGGTGTAGAAGCTGCAATTAAGGAGAAAAGAAGGCTTTTCCGGGAATGGAAGAAGGGTGGTAGCAAAGAGGAATATTTGGCTGCCAAGCGTAGGGCTAGGAGAGAGGTATACAGGGCAAAGTCTGAGTCACAGAGACAATTACTTGATAACCTAAATCATGGGGAAAGGAAAAATATATTTAGGGTGGCAGGTCAGGTGAAGAGGGATAATCTGGATATCATAAGTGAGCAGTGTGTGAAGAATGATGAAGGAAGGGTAGTGGTGAACAGTGAGGATATTAAAGATGCACGGAGAGAGCATTATAACCGGTTGTTGAATGAGGAGTTTGACTGGGACAGGGAAGGTTTGGAGCCAGCAGATCCAGTGTCTGGCCCTTGGCCTTTGATTGATACTGCTACTGTGAGTGAGGCAATAGGCAGGATGAGGGTGGGGACGGCAGCAGGTGTGTCTGGGTTGACTGCCGAAATGTTGAAGGCCTCAGGCGATATAGGGGTGAGTTTAGTCACTGACCTGATAAATAGGATTATTTATGAGCGTGTTGTCCCAGATGATTGGCTGAAGAGTGTAATTGTAAATGTGTATAAAGAGAAGGGTGATGCCCTGGAAAGAGGAAATTATAGAGGTATAAAGCTTTTAGATCAGATAATGAAGGTAATGGAGAGAGTTTTAGAAGGTATGATTAGAGAAAGAGTGAATATTGATGAGATGCAGTTTGGGTTTATGCCAGGTAGGGGGACCACTGATGCCATATTCATTGTTCGACAGCTTCAGGAAAAATATATTGGTAGGAGAAGGGATCTTTATTTTGTTTTTGTTGATTTGGAAAAGGCCTTTGACAGAGTCCCTAGAGAGGTGGTGAAGTGGGCAATGAGAAAGCTTGGGTTGGAGGAGTGGCTGGTTAGGGTGGTTATGGCCATGTATGTGGGTGCTCACACCCAGGTGAGAGTGAATGGAGATTTGAGTGATGAGTTTTCCATGAATGTTGGTGTGCATCAGGGGTCAGTCTTGAGTCCCATGTTGTTTATCATGGTACTTGAAGCCCTTTCACGTGACTTTAGAAACGGACTCCCGTGGGAGTTGTTGTATGCTGATGATTTGGTGTTGATTGCAGAGAATGAAAGGGAGGCGGAGGAAAGCTTTAGGAAGTGGAGAGATGGTATGGGGCAAAAGGGTTTAAGGGTAAATGCAAATAAAACAAAAGTGATGATATCTAGGGTTGGTGGCGGTACTGTCAAAGACGAGGGAGAGTGGCCATGTGCAGTTTGCCACAAGGGCGTGGGAAGTAATTCCATCTTGTGCGGTGTGTGTGATAAATGGGTGCATAAGAGATGTAGTGGTATCAGAGGTAGACTGCAAGATAATGCTGATTTTATGTGTACGGCGTGCCGGGGTGAGCAGGTGGAGATCGTCAGACGTGAAAGGATCGAACTTGCTGGTGAATCTCTTGAGTGTGTGGAAGAGTTTTGTTATTTGGGAGACATGTTGTGTGCTGGAGGTGGGGCTGGAGCTGGCTCTGTGGCTAGGGTGAGAAGTGGTTGGAAGAAGTTCAGGGAGCTCTTGCCTCTCCTGACATTGAGAGGGCTCTCCCTACATGCTAAGGGGTCTTTGTATGCAGCATGTGTTAGGAGTGTAATGCTGTATGGCAGTGAGACCTGGGCAGTGAAGGAGGAAGACATTCGCCGGCTCAGACGTACAGAAAAGACAATGATTAGGTGGATGTGCAGTGCGTCCCTGCGTCCAAGGCCTGGAGGGGCTGGGTTTACAATGGAAGAGTTGAGAGGTAGGATGGGACTGGAGTGTATTGGTGTTGTGATGAGGAGAGGTAGATTGAGGTGGTTTGGACATGTGGAGAGGATGGTGGATGATAATTGGGTGAGGAAGGTGAGAAGTGTTAATATTGGGGGTGGGGTTATGAGGGGTAGACCGAGAAAGACATGGGACGAGGTCATTAAGTGTGACCTTAGGGTTAAGGGACTGAACAGGGAGGCTGCAATGGATCGTGCAGCGTGGAGAGCCGCCATTAGGTGACCAAGGCCGACACATGCAAGCATGTTGGAGCCTTTAAAAACGAAACGAAACGAAACGAAACGAACTAACTAAAGTGCTTCAAACATGGGCCAAACTTATGTCCTTTTACACATTATCTGATGTAACTCATTGGCAGAATAAGACAATACTGTAACTCTATATTTTTTTCCATACAAGTTCTTCATGACCAGCATTATATTCGTAGTGTTAATCTCTTGCTACAACTCCATAATCAAGAGATGGTAATTTTAGTCAGAGTAAAAGGGTATCAGTAAATTATGTACAGAATAACTGTAAACAGATACTGTCACTAGGTGTAAATGAAGATGCTAATAATTAAATGGGGGTAAGTGTAAATTATGTATAAAAGAAGCACAAATGGTACTGAAAATAGGTGTAAATGGGTAAGTTGATGTAAACAGATGCCAAATAACACACCTTAAATTCTCTGATCTGTGGATGATCAGCCGGCTCATACGTGTCGCTCCTCAACCGCTTGGAATACTGAACCGTCAGTGGGAGATGGAGTACACCGGCGGGATGGTACTCCACAGTGTGGTAATCCATGTCGACGGTACAGGTGAACTGTCAATGAGGGAAAGAGTTTTTTTTTTTTTTTTTATGGAAGAAAGAAGGGACCAAAGGCTAGGAGCCCACAAACCGTTCCATTCAAGAAAAAAACAAAAACAATACAAAAGAGAACCAAATTCAAGATCCGTTCATTTCGAGTTACAGCTTGTCTGTGTTCATATAATGGAACTAAAAGTCATGGCTGCATGAAACTCCATGAACTTTAGTTGTGAGGTGGGAATGACTCTCCTTGGTTACCAGCCAATATATAATTTATCTTTCAGTCTGAATACACTTGTCCTGCAACAGAGGTGAAAGGAGCAGGTCTCCCATAAGCTGAATTAAAAAATATATAAAAACAGCACTTGGGTTAAAGGGGCTTAGGAAAATGGTATGTAATGAAGGTGTTAATGAAGGTTGTCACAAACTGAATAACTTTGTGAACAGTTGGGTAGGGACACCTTCAGGTGGTGGCAGTGATATAACCACTTGGTACCACTGCCTAAGCTCCTTCCCCATCCTCCAAACAGGGGAGTGTGCACTGCAGGGGAAAGACACCTTTGGACTTACAGCACTCCAGTCACAGGATAGGGTAGGAGAAGAAGGACATAACCAGGCAGTGGAACTGTCTAGTTATATCAGTGTTACCATGTGAAGCGTCTCTCTCTCTCCATCACTGAAAATAATTAAAGCACACACACACACACACACACACACACACACACACACTAGAAATGTAATGATAAAATACTGTATATAAAAGTGGAAGTACAGGAAGTGCATAAATTACTGGAAATTCAAGATGTAAGGAAAGCCCCAGGACCAGATGGAATCTCTAATTGGGTACTGAAGGAATGCAGAGAACAACTGGCGGATAAGATTCACAGTTTAATTGTGTGTTCTCTGGAAGAGGGGAAAGTGCCACAAGAATGGAAGAGGGCAAATGTGGTACCAATTTATAAGGGAGGGAACATGGAAGAACCCCTGAATTACAGACCAGTGTCTCTAACCAGCATAGTCGCAAATTGTGCAAGAGAATCCTGAAAGACAGATGGATAAAATATCTGGAAGAGATGAATATTTGGGCTGAAAGTCAGTTTGGGTTCAGAAGTGGAAGGACATATGTTTCCAACTTGTTGAGCTTTTACTCAAGAGCGATTGATGTGCTACAGGAGAGAGAGACAGCTCGGTGGATTGTGTGTATCTAGATCTGGAGAAAGTCTTTGACAAGGTACTCCACAAGCAACTAATGTGGAAAATGGAGCACACAGGAGGACTGAAGGGAAACCTCCTGGAATGGATGGGAGGCTTTTTGAGAGACACAAAAATGAGGACAGTAATAAGGGACAAGATGTCTGGATGGAGGGAAGTAACAAGTGGAGTCCCACAGGGCTTGGTGTTGGCGCCAGTGATGTTCCTGATTTAAGTAAACGATATGGTACATGGAATGAACAGTTAGGCTATGCAAGTCTTTTTGCTGATGATGCAAAGATCTTGAGGAAAATAGAAGTTGACGAAAACTGTAAAATGCTGCAGGAGGATCTGGATAGGACACAGGATTGGAGCCGGATGTGGGAAATGAAATTCAATGCAAAAAAAAAATGTAAAATATTGGAAATGGGCAAAAGTACCAAGAGGCCATCACTGAATTATCTGATGGGTAATGAACCAATCACAAAAGTAAGAGAAGAGAAAGATTTGGAGTGCTGGTCCGGGATAGTTTGTCACCGGAAAGACACATTAACAAGATAGTTAGAGAGACGTACAATCTCTTGACAAACATACGAGTGGCATTCCATAACATGGATGAGGAAATGATGAAAAAATTGATAGTGGCCATGACCTGCCCCAGGTTAGAATATGCAGCAGTAATAAGAAACAGGGAAGTGAGCATGGAAGTGAAAAAGTTACTACATGACAGTATTGTCATACCAACTCTAACATATGGAAGTGAAGCTTGGACGTTGTTGGAAGGACACAAGTCAAGAGTGGGAGCAGTGGAAATGAGTTATTTAAGAGGAGCCTGTGGAGTCACATGGAGAGACAGGCTGACGAATGAGGATGTAAAGGAGCGTTGTGGTGTGGATGTGGATGTGATAGGAAGCGTTATGAGGAACACACTGAGGTGGTTTGGCCATGTGGAGAGGATGGAGGGTGAAAGACTGACGAAGAGAGTGTATGTGAGTGAGGTGGAGGGGGGATGAGGGAGGGGGAGGCCGAGGATGAGATGGAGGGATGGAGTGGAGAGGTATATGAGAGAGGGGGGTGTGAGTTGGGAGCAGGGCAGTGAAATGGCGGGGGACAGGGCGACTTGGAGGCGATTTGTTTGTGGCCACCCCAAATGGGATTGAGGCATCTGGCAACAGATAGATAGATAGTGTGGTGCCCACACAAAAAGAAAGATATAAACAAGATCGAGAGAATACAAAGAACAGCAACCAAGATGGTCCCCAGCCTGGCAGATCTGCCGTACAGAGAGAGGCTGGAAAAGCTGGACCTGCCTTCCCTAGAAGAAAGGATAGAGAGGGGAGACATGATTGCAGTGTTCAGGGCCATGATGGGAATAAATAAAATTGATAAAAATGATCTATTTGTATGGGATGGGTGAGTTACAAGAGGACACAGAATGAAACTGAAAAAGCCAAGCTGCCTGAAGGATATCAAGAAATACAGCTTTCCATATAGATGCACAGACCTGTGGAATAGCCTGGACAGAGAGATCGTCCGGTCTAAAAACTTAAACGAGTTCAAAGCAAAATTTGACTTAATGAGAAAAAGAGACGGGATCCCATGAGTGTAGCTCATTTCCTGTATATCACAACTAGGTAAATACACACACACACACAAAATATCTATCTATCCATCTATCTATTGCCAGACGCCTTGATCCCGCAAAAGGTGGCCGCAGACAAAACGCCTCCATGTCGCCCTGTCCCCCACCATTTCATTGCCCTGCTCCCAGCTCACACCCTCTTCTCTCATGTACTTCTCCACTCCATCCCTCCATCTCATCCTCAGCCTCCCCCTCCCTCTTCCCCCCTCCACCTCACTCACATACACTCTTCTCGTCAGTCTCTCACTCTCCATCCATAAAAGGTTCGTCAGCAGAAGTGTCAGCAATTTCAACCTTGTCATCATCCATTCCATTACCCATCCGCAGATCACAGCTCCTTAAAAAGCGCAAGGTTCTGAGCTGCCTCTTAAATGATTCAACACAAGTCCATTACCAGCCATGCAACAAACAAATACTATCTATCTATCTATAGCCCGACACCCTAATCCCACAAAAGGTGGCTGCAGACAAAACGCCTCCAAGTCGCTCTGTTACCCACCATTTGACTGCCCTCCCCCAACTCACTCCCCTCTCCCTCATATATTCCAACCCTCCATCTCATCCTCCACTCACATCCATCTATCAATCCACTGCCAGACGCCTTAATCCCATACAGGGTGGCCAGAAACAAATTGTCTCCACATCACCCTGTCCCCCACCATTTCACTGCCCTATTCCCAATTCACACTCCCCTCTCTCATATACCTCTCCACTTCACCCCTCCATCTCATCCTTGGCCTTCCCCTCCCTCTCTCCTCCTCCTCCTCCTCACTCACCTACACTCTCCTCGTCAGTCTCTCCCTCTCCATCCTCTCCACATGGCCAAACCACCTCAATTTGTTCCTCCTAACACTTCCTATCACATCCACATCCAAACCACAATGCTCCTTCACATCCTCATTTGTCAGTCTGTCTTTCCATGTGACTCCACATGCTCCTCTCAAAGAACTGATTTCCACTGCTCTTACTCTTGACTTGTGTCCCTCCAACAAGGTCCAAGCTTCACTTCCATACGTTAGAGTTGGTATCACAATACTGTCATGTAGTAACTCTTTCATTTCCATGTTCACTTCCATGTTTCCTATCACTGCTCTCAAGGAACCAGCAACCTTTCTTCTCTGTTGTACCCTTTCAAGCACTTCACCCTCCATACTTCCATCTTTTAACTTCCAACTTCTAACTACTATAATTAAATCACTGACAACATGAATCCAACACTGACACAAATGAATATAGTTAGGAAAAATGTAGTATGCAAAGGAATCCAGAGTTATTACAAAGTACTGTACTTTTCACAAGCATGAACACCTCATCATCCCCATCCAATTTTCCACAATTACAAATGAGGTGGACTGGATCCAGTGACAAGCAAAGGAAAACACAAAAGTGAGAGGAACTATACACCCAAAGCTCAATGAACAGGCCCATACATTCATTCATTTATCATTCAAGCCTTCTAAATTCTTGGCTTCATCCTACTGAAAACAGTGACAGGCGATATACTTTACATTCTTACCTTAGTGTTACAACAACTGTGAGGCAGAACCCTTGTCCTATGAACCTCAATATATACACTCTTTCTTCCAATTCATTTCTATTCTTCAATCCTTTTGCCTCATAAATATTCACATTTGTTTTTTTCACAAATTTCTTTAAAATATTAAGCTATTTCCTTTGCCTTCCACCCTCACATTCCATCTACACTTTTCATCACTGACATCCTATTCATTATCTTGACAGATCCATACAGTACAACATAAAACTCTTCAACCCATTTACCTGAACATTTACTTACTCCTCATCTTTTTAGAAGTTTTATTTCATTTCATTTATAAAGGCTGTCCATATTTTTTATCCAATTCAAAGGGATTTTTGTAAGCAGCATGTGTTAGGAGTGTATGTTGTATGACAGTGAGACCTGGGCAGTAAAGGAAGAGGATACTCATTTCAACCGTAAGGAGATGACAATGATTAGACATGCAGTGTGTTCTTGAATGCAAGGCCTTGGGGGGTGGAAGGCTAGGATTATGATTGCATAGTTGAGAGGAAGGTTGGGACTTGAATGTATTGGTG
Organism: Coenobita brevimanus; assembly: GCF_032717465.1. Taxonomy (NCBI): domain Eukaryota; kingdom Metazoa; phylum Arthropoda; class Malacostraca; order Decapoda; family Coenobitidae; genus Coenobita; species Coenobita brevimanus. The sequence continues at coordinate 3,034,629 of NC_137039.1, forward strand.
CTTTAATGAAGAGGGGTAGACTGAGATGGTTTGGGCAGGTTGAGAGGATGGAAGATGACAACTGGATGAGGAAGGTGAAAAGTGTGAATGTCAGGAGTGGGGCTACGAGAAACAGACCAAAAAAAAACCTTGGATGAAGTCACAATGCGACATCAGGGATAAGAGACTGACCAGCGAGGCTCCCAGAAACTGTGCAGTGTGGAAAGCTGCTATTAGGTGACCAAGGCCAACACATGCAAGCAAGTTGGAGCTTTTACAAACGATATGGCGATCCAATCTACGCATGCCACATATCTTCATGAGTCGTCTCATAACCACTGCTGTCACTTCTAACTTTTTTGATACAGTACTCACACCATATACTACAGTACTGGAGAGAGAGAGAGAAAAAAAAAGATGTTTGTGGCAGGTGGGGACTCACCATCCACTCACTCGATGTAGTGCTGCTCTCAGGTGTCTGCTCTTTCCTCTCCTCCTTCCTTCTTTCCTTCTATCCTCTTCTGTCTTTCTTCACTTCATTCTTTCCTCATCCTTGTGCCTAAGGATGACTTTACACTTCCTCTTCTGTCTTTCATTCACTCTTTCCTCTTCCTTCTGCCTAAGGATGACTACACTGAGTGACAAGCCAAATGGTTTCCTGTACACCAGGAAACCATTTACTATGCTGAGTGGTAACCATATAACCAAATTATGGCGCCTGGTGGTTTAGTGGGTAATTACGGCACTCCAATCGGATAGAGCCGGTGAAGGTTTGTGTCCAAGGAATGCTTGGGGTTTACTGCTCACGTAATGCCACTCAGGGATGAGTGAGGCTGGTCACTCTCATCTTAAATGTCAGGACCAACTTGCCTTGCCCTGGGCTCCTACCCTCCTCATGGGGTAACACAGGATTGGATGATGGGTGGATGGATGGTTCACATTAATGTCTGAGAACACAACAGCACAAACCAGTACTGATTTTCATCCTACTACTATTGTACCTGATCATTATAACCCATTCCACTCACAGGCAGTTTATAATTCATTCGTGCCATCACTAGGCAATATCATTAAGCTTAGGATACACTTTCCCCATCCGAGATGTCAGATATAGCCTTAATTAACCCCTTCTCAACCAGTGGGATCTCCTATGGTGAATAAAATTACCTAGCTGTGGCAAGTACTGTGTGAACTACCAAAACGTTACTATACTGAAGGGGTTAATCATCTGATGGAAACACCCAGCATCCACAGGCTTACTCTGACTGTATCATCATCATTACCCAATGGCTTATACTACACAAGGTGGGAAAAATCTACAACGAATCACAGAAGAACGTAAGTCCGCAGTACAACCTCTTCTCCTGTGTCAGAGGAGGTACAAAAACCTTGCAATCTGTACAAGTGTTAGGCAGTGGGGTCACCATACCCCTACACCAATACATGGCATACACATTGTCACACCCCACTACCTGTACCCTCCTCCTAGGGCACCTCATACCCATACTTCCAACTGTCAGTCTTGCTGGGGAAACAAGTTCAAACCACTTTGTGCATGTACTAAGATCGGGTAAACTGAAGTCATGGACTGTAAACAACTGAAGCCTTGAAATGAGTACTGCACCAGTGCCTAAAAACTGGTAGACAGTTTGGTCAGATTGTGTATGACTGGCCTACATGCCTTATTCAGCTGGGCTGGGCCTTCACTGCTGCTGTAATAGATGTTCAGACATGCACCTACTCTAACGCAGTCAATCAAATAAATATCACACTGGGGGGGGGGGTACAATGATATCCCAAATTATCAGCATAGCTTGAGAAGTTCCAAGGAGATCAATCTATTAACACTGGAATATGTATATGATAATAATACTGACTGGAAAATGCCACAAGCAAACATTATATGACATCCTAATGAAGGCAGGTTTATCAATGTAGGGAAAAAATCATGAGGTATTTTTCAGTAGCCATCATCCATATTAGTTCATGTTGTGTCCCACTGACTGACTGAGGTCCCACTGACTGACTGACTGACTGTACATGAGTCTTACATGAAAACCTGGACTGAGTATACAAAACTGTCATGAACATCCAGGCCTGAGGAATGTACAGTGCAGTGGATACTCAAACAGAAACATGAGGGCAGCTGCCAATGACATTCTCATTAACAAACGGAAATGTAAAGGTGAAAAAAAAAAAAACTTCAGTAAGCATTCATTGCACCATTTTTCATGAGAGCTGGCCTTCTTTTCCACCATGGTCAATACTCCTCCTCCACTCAAAAACAATGTCCTGGGAAGCAAATGGTTATCCTCGTGTATGAACTGAGGTCCAGCCTCACCGTCAAACTGAACTGTGTATGAGCTAACACCACATTCCATAAACCTTCAGTCCAGTCAAGACTGTCAATTCAAACTGTGTGTGTGTGTGTGTGTGTGTGTGTGTATTTACCTATTTGTATTTACCTATTTGTAGTATACAGGAATTGAGCAATGCTCGTGTTGTCCTGTCTCCATATCCACATTTATCAAGTCTACCTTTACACACATGAATGTTTTTCTCATGCACCACCTCTTTGTCTAAGTCGTTCCAAATATTTAAGAATATACCTAATTGTGATATACACGGAATGTACTATGCTCGTGGGTTTACGTCGCTGTTTCTCAATAAGTCGAATTTAACTTTAAACTCGTTTATGTTTTTAGACTGGACGATCTCTTTGTCCAGGCTATTCCATAAGTCTATACTTCTGTAAGGAAAGCTATATTTCTTGATATCCTTCAAGCAGTTTGACTTTTTCAATTTCATTCCATGTCCTCTTGTTGCTCTCTTATCCCATACAAACAGATCTTCTTTGTCAATTTTATCTACTCCCACCATGGTCCTGAACACCGCAATCATGTCTCCCCTCTTTCTCCTTTCCTCTAACGAAGGCAAATCCAGTTTTTCCAGCCTCTCTCTGTATGACAGGTCTGTCAGACTGGGGACCATCTTGGTTGCTGTTCTTTGTATTCTCTCAATCTTGTTTATATCTTTCTTTTTGTGTGGGCACCACACTACCGCTGCATATTCTAACCTGGGGCGGATCATGGCCACTATCAATTTTTTCATCATTTCCTCATCCATATAATGAAATGCTACTCTTATGTTAGTCAAGAGCTTATAAGTCTCTCCAACTATCTTGTTAATGTGCTTTTCTGGTGACAAACTATCTTGGACCAGCACTCCCAAATCTTTCTCTTCTCTCCTTTTTGTGATTAATTCATTACCCAAAAAATAATTCAGTGATGGTCTCCTGGTACTTTTACCCATTTCCAATATTTTACATTTCTTTACATTAAATTTCATTTCCCACGTCCGGCTCCAATTGTGTATCCTATCCAAATCCTCCTGCAGTATTTTACAATCCTCCTCAACCTCTATCTTCCTCAAGATCTTTACATCATCAGCAAACAGACTCGCATAACTGTTCACTCCATCTACCATATCATTTACATAAATCAGGAACATTACTGGCGCCAACACTGAGCCTTGAGGGACTCCACTTGTTACTTCCCTCCATCCAGACATCTTTTCCTTTATTACTGTCCTCATTTGGTCTGTCTCTCAAAAAGTCTCTCATCCATTCCAGAAGTTTCCCCTTTAGTCCTCCTATATATTCTAGTTTCCACATTAGTCTCTTATGAGGTACCTTGTCAAAGGCCTTCTCTAAGTCTAAGTACACACAATCCACCCAACCATCTCTCTCCTGTACCACATCAATCGCTCTTGAGTAAAAGCTCAACAAGTTTGAAACACATGACCTTCCACTTCTGAATCCAAACTGACATTCAGCCAAAATATTCATCTCTTCCAGATATTTTATCCATCTGTCTTTCAGGATTCTCTCACACAATTTTGCGACCATGCTGGTTAGAGACACTGGTCTATAATTCAGGGGTTCTTCCCTGTTTCCTCCCTTGTAAATTGGTACCACATTTGCCCTCTTCCATTCTTTTGGCACTTTCCCCTCTTCCAGTGAGCATACAATTAAGCTGTGAATTTTATCCGCCAGTTGTTCTCTGCATTCCTTCAGTACCCAATTAGAAATTCCATCAGGTCCTGGGGCTTTCCTTACATCTTGAGTTTCCAGTAATTTATACACTTCCTGCACCTCCACTTTTATATCTTTCATCACCGGAACATTTCTAATCACTCCCTCCCCTTCCACAAGCTCCTTTTCTTTAGTGAAAACTGACTGGAAACGTTTGTTCATTATTTCTGCTTGCATTGCCGCATCATTAAAGACCTCTCCATCTACTTTCAGCTTGGTGATTCCTTCCTTTTGTTTCAGTTTGCCATTAACAAATCTATAAAACAGTTTGGGTTCATCCTTGCATTTGTCAATTATACCTTTTTCAAAATTCCTTTCTTCTTCCCTACGTATTCTTGTGTATTCGTTTCTTGTTCTTTTATATTCTTCCTTTGTTCTGTCGTTACCTCTCTTTCTCCAATTGTTCCACGCCTTATCTCTCTCTTTTTTGGCTATCATACACCTTCTATTAAACCACTCCTTTTTCCTGTTTTCTTTCCCTCTTACTCTTGGTACAAATTTTTCCACTCCCAAATTATAGAGGTCTAGAAAGATATCCCACTTCCTCTGTATCTCTCTTGTTTCTCTGAATTTTCTCCAATCCGCATTTTCAAAAAGTTTCTCAATCCTGTAAAATTTGCTTTGCCAAAGTTGTATCTTCCCTGTCTATGAAGCTCGTCTCTTGGCTCGACGTTTCCTATTAACATCTGGAACTCAATGACCACGTGATCACTTTTTCCCAATGGACAGAGATATTCCAATGATTCTATTACATCAGGTTCTTTGGTGAACAGTAAATCTAACCTTGCTGGTGTGTCCTCACCTCGAAACCGTGTCTCTTCTTTGACCCACTGCGTCATCACATTATTCATTATTATATTTAATAACATAGTACCCCACGAATCCTCGCCGCCTCCCGAGTACCATTCCTCCCAGTTCACCTCTTTACAATTAAAGTCACCCACCAAAATTATATTATTGCTTTTCTCAATTATTTTTTGCAAGTAGCTAGCCATATCTGACAACATCTCATGGTATTCGTCATCCTTCCATGCTCTCGTCTTTGGGGGAACATACACTACCGCCATATCTCTCTTAACATTCTCTCCAGTTTCTAATTTCATATATATCACTTCAGCCCTGCCTTCTCCCATTTCCACAGTATCTACATTTATGTTGTTCTTCACTGCTATCATCACTCCTCCTCCCTTTTTTCTTTTCTGTCTTTTCTCCACAGTTTGTATTTACCATCTCCCAAATGAACATCAATATCTTCTCTTAATTTGGTCTCTACAAAGCACATGACATCAGGTTCATGTTCTCTCAAGAAATCATTAATTTCGATCCTTGTCGATATGAAACCATCAACATTAGTATATATCACCTTCAAATTATTTTTGACATTATTAATACCCTCTTCTCTCCTACTCTCTGTCCGTACCACTTCCTCAACTTCTGATCTTTCACAACCATCCCCCCTAATTTCCTTCACTTCTATTTCCTTAAATACCATTTCCTTACTTTCATATCCAATACTCTCCAAAAAAAAGTATTACGTTCTTCCTCTGTCCTCTTATCATTTTTTTCCTTTACTTCTTCCTTTAATGATTTTAAAGCTTCTCTTTCTTCTTCATTCAGATCTTTTCTTATTATAATATTTTCCATCCCCGCCTCTTTGCTTAATTTCCAGGTCACTTTAAGTATCTCATTTATTACAATTTCTGATGTAAACTTGACTCTCATTGGTCTTGTTTCCCCTTTCTTATAAGGCCCTATCCTCCTTACTTCCTCAATTTCTTTTACCCACTTGTTTCCTTCGGGGTCAATCTTGCCTAATATTCCTCTCACCATGTTCGTGTCTCTCTCGAGTCTTGCGAACCTAACCTTTTCTTCCTCTTCCCTGTTTCCAAATACTATCACACATCTGTTCCTTTCTACAGTTTCTCTCACTATTTTCTCTTTTTTCTTCAGTATTTTCACTACATTTTCTTCCATTTCTTTCTTGTTCATTTCCCTTTCTTCCTGGATGATCTCTCTTAAGCTGACCACTTCTTTCTGTTCTTCCTCTACGTGTGCCCACTTTGCCTTGTGTTCTTCTAGTACATTACTCACCTTCTCCGTTTTATTAGTACTCTCTTCAAGTTTCCTCCTCAGTTCAACATTTTCCCGCTTCAAATTCTTAATCTCTTCATTGGCTGTTTCGTTGGACTGGATTAGACTCTGTATGGTGGTTTCCGTATTTCCTGACACATCCTTTATCACTAGATTCTCTACTTTTTTTTCGAGTTCACTAATCCTCATAATTAATGTTTTCACTAGGTCCATGACATTAGTATTAGCATCAAATCCTTGAAATTCCATTCCCTCATTGTTTACATTTTCGGCCATCTTTAACGTACCGATCAAGTACCTAAACAGCTGTTACCAATAAGCCACAAACATTCATGTATACTATTGCCAACAAATCTTTACATTTTTGGTAGTCTACCAACTTTCATTATTTTAAATTTAAAGAAAGACCCTAGGAGACAGGACAGACAAAATTCCTGAAACTACTCAAGGTCAGGAGCGATGCCTGGGACGTCCTCTCTCTCCGGCTGTTCGTGTGTGTGTGTGTGTAAGGGGGCTTAATCTCATCCATCTAAAGCTTTTTTTTCTGCTTCCACATTACTTTATTCAATTTAGGAAATTGTTCAAACAGGAGGGGTAAGATACCAGTACAGAATTGATTAATCTCTTCATCAATACAGATCCTTCCAAAATAATAAGGATGTCCCTGGACTGAAGGGGTTAAGTCACTGTTCATGACAGAGAACATCCTGTCCCAAGGTAAAGCACTGATTACAATCTTCCAGTATGCCTTCATTGCCACAATGTCTTTTGTGTCTGATTCTGTTTACTGCCAGACAATCACCAGCCTAGGAGAGACATTACAGTACAATGACTGGGTTAGCACCATCCTCATTAACCTCTTCAGTATGATGACACCTTAATAAAGTTATTCTGGCTATGAACAAACAAGTGTTTTCAACTTAAAAAAGACATTTCATGGTGAAAGGGCAGAGTCTCTTTCCATACTACCCACCTTACTCATGCTCACGTACTTTCTCAATGAGCTGATACACCTCCATGTACTCTGCCCATTCCTGGCCTGGGGTGGAGGCAGTCACGGTGTGTGGCAGCTTTGTACACCCTGACCAAAAAAGGATTTATTAATCTATGCCCTCTGGCAACCCCTTTTAACTTGTCAGTTGACATGTTAACTATATCTGCCTGGTCATATGAAAAGCAGATATAAATAATAGTGAATGAATGAATGTCAAGCCCATTTCACTGGATATGCTGTTGTCTGCTCTCCCTCTCCTGCGCTTTCTCTTTCCTTGCTTTCTGAACACTGCCATCCTTAGGATGGTCAAAGAAATCTGGATGACGATGATGATACTCAATGATACTGACAGGTAATTCTATCACATGCAAACTCTTACATTTAAAAATCAAGTGCTGCTACAGTACTGACATACAGTAACTCCTGGAGAGTAATATCTCTAATTTGCATTATTATCATCATCATCATGACCCAGGCCTCTCTTCCCACCTGAAGATGTGGTGAGGTAAGATCCTGAGAGCAAGACGTAACCTGCAGGCCTGTGGAGTTGGAGTCGGGTGTTTTGGGTACCAACTCCACAGCCCTGGTAATCTGACAAAGGGAAATTAACCATAAGTAGTTGATGCTGCTTAACCCAGGCCTGTCTGGCTGGGCAGACCCGTCAAACACAGGTAAGCCACTGCTTCTGTAGGGCCATCCCACAGACACAGTACAGCAGCTATATACACCATGTAGGGATCTGTCATGTCCTTCTGGCAGGCAGCACCTCATCAGGGTCCTTCCCACAGTGAGGTACAGGGAAATATAAGAAAGTCTGGCTTCTGGGTGGACACCATAGCTGCTTGGCTCCCTCTGGGTACCTGGCACCACTACATGTAGGCTCCTGTTCAGTCTGTCCATTAAATAGGCCACACTCTCATTCACTCACCATTCACACCCCTAGAATCCTGACTCCACTTCACAGGCATAAACATCCATTTGTCAGTGTTTCATACCACCTATCACCTTGAGTCAGTCTGATCATTACAATTTAGCTGGGAAAGGACAGGGGTGCCAAACCCTAGTCATACTCCTCCCTGACAGAATTCTGCCAACCAGCTCAATCCAGTTCCCTGGCCTTAACATTTTCCACAGCTCACTTTCTCTTTAATTTTTCCTTCATTATAATGGCAGATTGAAGAAACAGTTACTAAAAAATGTCAACGGTGCCTTACAGAAAGTACCTTATCTTCTTCTGACCCTTACTCAATACTATAAGCTTTCAGTACTGTGCTATATTTGACGTTAAGTATAGCACAATTATCAAATGCATAAACAAGGCAAATTATAAGGAATTATTTTGGAAGAGCCAAGGAGAGGAAAATGGAACACCAGATTACTGTGAGGTGGGAATGAGATCAGAGTGATCATGATTAAGATGACTATGGAATAAAGGGGTTATCAGATGTTGTACACTCATCACAGATTCCTCCAATACAGTACTTCATTTGTTCTATGTAATTATAATGAAGCTACTTCAGTGACTGACAGCTTATTTTAACAGCTGTGCAGAGCAGGGTATTGTTTTGCTTGGTGTGTGTCTATCTATTTGTGTATCTATGTATGCAGTATTAACCAGTTTCAATCCAATTACCAAACTTGGTTCAAGGAAAATGGGTCAGCAAAGGTGCTGCCCTACTGTGATGTGAACAATAAGTCATGGCTAGGTTAAGATCACACAACAAGGTCAACTTAAATAATTTTCATTAATTTAGACCAAACTTGGTGGAAGGGTTCAGGCTAAGGCAAACATGAAAGGATCTGATTTTCATAACAATCAGTCAACAGTCAAGGTCACAGGGGAAAGTCAAAGTTCAGTCTGTGTGTGTGTGTGTGTGTGTGTGTGTGTGTGTGAACAAACTGATTAAAACAGCTCTGATGTAATTTGGTGCAAGGGTTGAGAGTTATACAGGGGACTAAGCTAAAGTTTTCTTAATACAACAGGTCAAAGGTCAAAGTTGCAAGACAAGGTCAACTTACAGTTTTTACCTGATTCTGATCAAAGTTGGTGGAGGGGCTCAGGGTAAAGCAAAGATGAGAGGATATCATTTTGATAACAATCAGGCAAATATCAAGGTAATATTATTCTACAGATAAAACTTGGTGGAGCAGGTGAAGGACAGCCGAGGATGTTGGGATCTGATTCTGGGAACTATTGGATGAAAGCTGAGGTCATATGGCAAAGACAAATGTTTGTTCCTTAGACCAACTGTAGAAAATGTAGGGCATGGGTGTTGCACTCTGAATGCTTCTCCTGTCTCTGAATGACTAAATTCAACTACAGAAAGATCTCTTTTACTCAACTGGTTTATTAAGGCTCTACCTAACCCCTCATGTTGGAACTGTTTCTTCCATGCTAAATGTAACAGCTTCAAGGTAAAAAGAATTAAGTAATATGCACATCATCAGAGTTAAGAGGTTCAGCAGGGGGTCATCAGGAAACCTCCGGTTAAAAGGGCTTGATTCCAACTTTTTTCAAAGGAAGATCTTGGCTGTTTTAAGCATTTCAGTGACTGAAGTTCCCTATAAAGTGGCTGGTATCAAGTCATTTTAAGCAGGTGAAGAAAACCTCTTAGAATTGTTTACTATGTTCACTTAATTATATGGTTTTCGTCATAGAGTGTGATCTCATGGATAAGGGACTGAATAGGGAAGCTGCCAGAGACCGAGCAGCGTGGATAGACATTAGGTGACCAAGGTCAACGCATGCAAGCATGTTGGAGCCTTTATAAATGATACGATATGATACAAGTGACCTACACATGGTGGCACGGTGCACCCTGGGTGGAACAACTGCAGCATCCACTCAGGAGCCAAACTCTCATATTTCACTGCATCTCACAGTGGGAAGGACCCTGGTCTGATGCTGGTGAGGCACTGTTTGTAATATAGGGATGCCAGATCCCTACATGGTATGTACTGTGTTGCAATTGTGAGACAACTCCAAAGAAGCAGCTGCTTATCTGTGCTTAATGGGTCTGCTAGGCATGACAGACCAAAGTAAAGCAACAGCAATAACTTACATATACAGTACTGAAGAACTGTATATAAATATGCATTAAATATTCTAGTATTAAGAATGACTGCATGAAAGAGTAAAGGCTACCATGTTTTCAAAATAGCAGCCCAGCATACCTAGACAACAGGGTACATGCAAGTTATGGAACCCTTCAAGATATGACATGCAATCAACAACCCATTTTCTTCTGGGGTTCAAGTAAGCACAGAACATCATACAGTGAGTCCTCGATATCCAAAAAACTTTCATAATTCAAAATTTTGTATATCGGAACGATTTTCCCCACTGAAAAATACATATAAATGGGGGGATGCATCCCAGGACCCCCTCGGACCCCCCACCTAACCTTCACCCACTCCCTATTGAGAAGTAAGCAATACCTGTAAGGTATACAGTTGTGGAGAAGGAGGTGGCCATATTCTTGTACATCTCCTTTTTCTTCGTCAAAGTCCCAGTGGTGGAAACTGCAAGGCCTAAGCACGCCCAATCTCCGAGACTCCCTGCCCCTCCTCATGGGGTCTTATAATTTCCAATTTCCTTTCCACCTAGTTGGTAAAGCAATCAACCAGAATACCTGATAATCCTGACCATAATGCCCATCTCTTGGATTTATCCTTGACAAATAATCCAGATCAGTACAGGATAGAGGTACTGTCACCACTTGGATCCTCTGACCACAATCTCATCAAAGCCTCATTAGTTAACCCTCCCACACCTCACCGTTCTGAACCTATCAGGGTGACCCGATGGCACTTTGATAGGGCAAACTAGGATGGATTTAGAAATGATCTTGCTGACATTCCATGGCAGTCTTTCTTCTCTAGTGATCCCAGTTCTACCCAGTCCCATATTTGCGACTTAATACTAGCTGGTATGGATTTATTCATACCAAGTAAACAGTTCTCTAAAAGATCGAACTCTCCAAACTGGTTTGATGGCAACTGTGCCAGAGCAACAGCCCAAAAGTCATTAGCATATAACTCTTACTTAAAATAAAAAACATCTGAATCACTCTCCCAATTTAAAATTGCTAGAAATCATGCAAAAGCTGTATTAAATCTATCTAAATCAAACTTTCTTCAAAAGCAAGCATCAAAACTACTTAACAACCCTAATGACAATAGAATGTTCTGGTCAACTCTTAATTCTTTCAATAATAACTTTAACAAGTCAACTTCCATTCCCCCACTAAAATCTTCAGATGGCAACATTACAAATGACCCGCATGGGAAAGCAGATATCTTTGCTAGTACCTTTGCCAGAAACTCTACCATAGACGATACCAGCCAGAACGTCCCAGTACTGGAACTTGACTCCCGAAATTGCCCCACTTAAAATACAGACAAGATACGTAAAATCCATCCTAGACAATTTACCTACCAACAAAGCTCCAGGCCCAGATGGAATTCCACCAATTGTTTTGAGAATTCCCCTGAATTTGCCTCTGTTCTAACTAAATTATTCAGACTATGCATACGCACTTCTTTATTCCCAAATTCATGGAAAGAAGTCAATATCCACCCAATTCCGAAGAAAGGAAGTTCGTCTGACCCCCCCCCCCCCGATTACAGACCAATAGCTGTCTCATCTTCTCTTGGTAAGGTATTTGAAACATTAATAATAAGCAGGTGGAGATTGTCAGACGTGAAAGGATTGAACTTGCTGGTGAATCTCTTGAGTGTGTGGAAGAGTTTTGTTATTTGGGAGACATGTTGTGTGCTGGAGGTGGGGCTGGAGCTAGCTCTGTGGCTAGGGTGAGAAGTGGTTGGAAGAATTTCAGGGAGCTCTTGCCTCTCCTGACATTGTAGGGCTCTCCCTACATGCTAAGGGGTCTTTGTATGCAGCATGTGTTAGGAGTGTAATGCTGTATGGTAGTGAGACCTGGGCAGTGAAGGAGGAAGATATTCGCCGGCTCAGACGTACAGAAATGACAATGATTAGGTGGATCTGCAGTGCGTCCCTGCGTCCAAGGCCTGGAGGGACTGGGTTTACAATGGAAGAGTTGAGAGGTAGGATGGGATTGGAGTGTATTGGTGTTGTGATGAGGAGAGGTAGATTGAAGTGGTTTGGACATGTGGAGAGGATGGGGGATGAGAATTGGGTGAGGAAGGTGAGAAGTGTTAATATTGGGGGTGGGGTTATGAGGGGTAGACTGAGAAAGACATGGGACGAGGTCATTAAGTGTGACCTTAGGGTTAAGGGACTGAACAGGGAGGCTGCAATGGATCGTGCAGCGTGGAGAGCCACCATCAGGTGACCAAGGCCGACACATGCAAGCATGTTGGAGCCTTTAAAAACGAAAAACGAAAATGAACTGTTAAACATCTTGAATCCAACAACTTAATTAGTGATAGACAATATGGTTTTTGCCACGAAAGATCCACCATTGACATAATCTCCTAACTCATACCATCCATCAATCAATTGATCTACATGGAGAAACTCATGCAGTAGCCCTTGATATTTCTAAAGCTTTTGACAGAATATGGCACCATTCCCTGCTGACCAAACTCCCTTGCTATGGACTAACGTCTTTTGTTCCTTTGATTTCTTCATATCTTAGTGACAGGAAAATAAGAGTAAAAGTAGATGATGTATATTCCAATTTCCACTCAATTAACACCGGTATGCCGCAGGGATCAGTTCTGGCTCCAACCCTATTTCTGGTTCATATTAATGATCTCTTATCTGTCACCCACAATCCCATTCACTCATATGCAGATGACTCAACACTACACAGTTCATTCACACTCAGACACCCATTTACAAAGTCTAATATCTCTACCTCTCAACGCAGTACAGCCATCTCCATAAATCAAGATCTATCTACGATCAGTGAATGGGGACAAAACAACCTTGTCTCTTTTAATGCTAGTAAAACTAAATATATACAGTTTACTAATAGACAGATATTGCAAGATTCGTACATTACCTTCAGTGCTACTAATATTCCCATCTCCAAAAGTATTGAAATTCTTGGCATCTCACTTAACAACGCCCTCAGCTGGACCTCTCGTGTCAGATCACTTGCTAAATCCGCCTCAAAGAAACTTGGATTATTGTACAAAGTCCGCAACTTCTTCGCTGATGAGCAGTTAGCTATAATTTATAAGAGTCATGTGCGCTCTAAGCTTGAATATTGCTCACCGTTTTGGAATGGTTGTGGAGAGGTTACATTAAAACTACTCAACAAAATTCAGAACAAAGCTGTTAGAATCATTAACAACCCTTACCATTACAAATAAACTACCTCCCCTGCAAGTAAGAAGGAATGTTGCCTCCCTTGCATTATTTTACAGATATTTTTTTGGCAAATGCTCATACAAAGTTGCGTCCATGGTGCCACCTCTCCATGCCTTCCCTCATGCTACACGGGCATCTGGTAGCGCTCATGACTGGAATGTCACTCAGCCATATTGCAGAACGTCTGCCTATCAGAATTCTTTCATTCCCTGAACTGCGTCTCTCTGGAACTCGCTTCCCCAGAGTTGTTTCCCTCCAAATATCAACCCACAGCTGTTCAAGTCTAGCTGTTACAGATATTTTATGAACAGAGGACACCAATAATCTGGTGAATGGATTATTTTTTTTATTCATTTGTTTTTCCTTCCTCCGTTCTGTTTAAAAAAAAAAAAAAAAAAAAAAAAAAAAAAAAAAAGAATTAGAGTATGGTGCTGCTGCTTCTTTGCAGTGGGCTCCCCCGATGCTGGAGATGATGCAGGGCGCTTGGGAGGCATGGCGAAACAATACGAAAAGGTGAAGAGCTGCGAAAATATCCTCACATACAGCAAAGCTGTGAGGAGAGGAGGGACGTGGACTCAACTGAGAAGCACGCAAAAATTTTACCAGAAAGGGGTTAGTTCGTTTTCTCTCGGCAAGCGAGCGTGGTGCTGTGAACCGCACCCATTTTGAATTTTTCATAAAGTATTCCATTAACCCCTTCATAGCTGCCAGCCTTGAACAACACTTCACTGTTTCAGTGTCAGCGACGTTGAGTTAGGGCGTCCTATAAAAAACTGCGAACAATTATGGGACAGGAACGAAGGTCACTGGTGTGTTTATACGACCCTACTCTACCATCCCAAGCAGTCAGGCGTTCTCTTCACTCCAGATGTATTCGCCGATGTTTACATCTTTATGTTATATACATGTGCCCTAATTTTGAGTAAGTTTCTTTCAGCAGGGAAGAAAGGTTGTTGGTACACTGAAAGCAGTGATGAGAAATAGGGAGGTGAGTATGGAAGTTAAGAAGTCACTGCATGATGGTATTGTGATCCCTACCCTGACGTATGGAAGCGAGGCGTGGACCTTGCAAGAGGGGAACAAGTCAAGAGTGAGAGCAGTGGAAATGAGTTACTTGAGAGGAGCATGTGGAGTGACGTGGAGGGACAGGTTGACGAATGAAGAAGTGAAGGAACGTTGTGGGGTAGATGTGGATGTGGTTGAAAAGATTAGGAGAAATACACTGAGGTGGTTTGGACATGTGGAGAGAATGGAGAATGAAAGACTGACTAAGAGGGTGTATGTAGGTGAGGTGGAGGGAGGGAGAGGGAGGGGTAGACTGAGGATGAGGTGGAGGGATGGAGTTGAGAGGTATATGAGGGAGGGGGGGGTGAGTTGGGGGGAGGGTAGTCAAATGGTGGGTGACAGAGTGACTTGGAGGCGTTTTGTCTGCGGCCACCCTTTGCGGGATTAGGGCATCGGGCTATAGATAGATAGATAGATAGATTCTTTCAGCAATAGAACATAATTAACCATCTTCAAAATAGTCAGCATAATATAGAAGACAAACTAGAGGAATATGAACTGAATTGGTATGGTCTTTAGGCTGTATGCTTAGACGAAAGATTATGGGTTTTACAATTTTAAGAGACAATATGGAACAAAAAATGTTTGCCAATCAGAAAAAAAATTAGTTTTTCGTCCCACATGTTCTTGTAGGTTAACATTCAGTTCCACATTCTTCGTTCGGTATCACTCTTCCCAATATATTTCAGACCGACTAAGCACAGTTATTTCTGCTCCTTAGAGTTAGTGTACATTCACTACTCATTCTTTTGCTCGTTCTTATGTGTATGTGTGAAAGAGAGAGGGCTGATAAAAACAATAATGTATTCCATTACCGCTTTCATAGCTGCTGGCCCTGAACAATGCCTTACTGTACCAGTGTCAGTGACGTTGAGTTAGGGTGAGCTATAAAAAACTGCAAGCAATTATGGGAAGGAAACGAGGGTCACTGGTGTGTTTACACGATCCTAGTCTACCGCCTCAAGCAGTCAGGCGTTCACAGTTCACTTCGTCCCAGATGTTTTTGCCGATGTTTACATGCTGATGTAACACACATCCTAATTTTATTAATTCTTACACGAATCATAGCAAATCACAGGATGGGTTTGGGGGGGGGGGGAAGCCAGGTGTGCCAGACGAGTCTTTTCACATATGTAAGAAAAAGAAATTGATTTTAGAACTTTGAAAAAATGGTCCCAAGGCCGACCACGGGAGCACGCAAACTTCTGAACCCACAGCCATTGAGGGGGCTAAACATACGCTTTACTTGAAGCAGTAAAAGCACCTTACCAAATCAGTTCTTCTTGATAGTCTGTAATATTTTTCAGATTATTTCTGGGTTGGTAAATACAGTAAACGTTGCTTGTTAAATCTGTTTCCCTATCGTTTTTAGCTGTTCTGGTGTGACAACTCTTGTTTATTTTGTTAACATAATGGCAGAAAGGACTGTTCTTCCCTTAGTGTTTAACTAAACCTGGCCTAACTGAACTTATCAGCATCCAATAATTTTTTAACCTAACCTAACCTCCAGTTGGGAAGTTGGGAAACGATATCCACCTTTGAGCAAGTTGACTTTCTTCCACTGCGCTGGAAACAATCGTAGGGGAAAGTGACGATAATAACAGGAAGGAAATTTTTCAGCAAGAAAAAGTAATTTGCCAAACTGAAAGTTGTCAGAAAATTACAGAAGCAAGCTGAGGGATTATGAATTGAATTGGTAAGGTCTTTCTGCTGCTTCAAGTGTACAATGAAAGACACAAGTATCTTCCCAAAGTCTGACAATATAGGGTGGAAAAACTGAACAATTTGAAACACATACTAGTAGAAACTGGGTTTTCATTTTATTTCACCTGGTGTAAATTTTCTTCAGATCAAACTGGGAAGATAGTTGTGTCTTTCACTGTACATTTTCCGGTAAATAAATCAATCTAACAGTAGTTGTGTTTTGTTTCCGCCAGATTAATTGTGATTTCAGACTATCCAGGCACCTCTTCACACCATGTAGTCTGGATAATTGGGCTATCTCCATATTTCCTTTCATATTGAGTATCGATTTTCGTATCATCGAGACCGATATTTTCGTACTGTGGAATCTGTCGTATATTCATCGTTTTCGTACCATCGAAAATTCGTACTTTGGACTTTTGTATTTCAAAGACTCACTGTATACATCTTTGATTACAGGCAAAAATAAAGAAATAAGTAAATAACAAACAACACATATAGAAATATAAACTTTAAAAGTTTACAAGGTCTGAAACCCTGATGTTACTTTTCAGTGGCCCACATGAAAGTAAACAGCAGTGGGAGGCCCCAGATAGCTAAAAGAAGACATCATGGCTTGGTATAATACAAAAGTTATACCCTTTTCTTATTTATAAAAAAAAAAAAAAAAAAAAAAAAAAAAAAGTTGTGATTTTGCTGGAACAATATTTTGACAGCCGCCTCCGTGAATCTTGTGTGGATGTGGTGACACACGCATGTCAACAGTCAGCTGTCTAAACAAAGACGGCCCTCCAATGTTAACATGCGCAGGACCCACATCTTGGGTGTCCCCAGGCTCCATTGTCTCACTTGCCCACTCACACGTGTCCTGCGTAAGTCATCATCTCCCTCATGCACTTTGAGTTACCTAACCTTCTCACTTGCATAAGACTACTGAAGTGCTATTGCTAACACCAAGTAACAGTGCAAGTACGCTGCAAATAGTGCTGTGTGTGATGGTATGTGAAGAGAGAACAATGAATGTGGAAAATAAGTGAAACTCTGAATTTGGAAACCATGTTTGGTGCTCCTGTGGAAAGCATGGTGTTACTGATGCTTGAAAAATTAGACACTGCTAAGCACCATAAGGAGGGGCAGGGACCAAGCAAGACTACTGATGTCCTAAAGCTGCCTCAGTCCACGGTCTCAACAGTCACAGAGAAATCAGATGCTATAATTACAGCATCGCAGAATATGCCTTCCCTGACAACATAATGTCTAACAAGAGCAAGGGAGCCTGAAGGATATACAGCATCTCCTGGTTCAGCGGGTCAATGACCTGAACCAAGCAAACCAACCTCTTCACCACTCCTTCATTTGCAGTAAGGCTCTAGATCTGTGGAAGGACCTTAAGGATAAGGAAAGTCTGGAGCCCAGGAAGGACTTCAATGCCAGCACAGGTTGACTTGAATGTTTCAAGGACTGTGCAGGCATTAACATATGACTATGCCTGGCAAGGCTGCAAGCACAAACTACATGGCAGCTGAGGCCTTCCCTGCACTGATGAAGGCTATTATAGAGGAGGTGGGATACTCTCCTAAGCAGTTCTTAAACTTTGACAAAACAAGACTGTTTTGGATGCACACTTCAAAGAAGACCTATATCAGCCAGGAAGACAGACGCACACCTGGGTTCTAGGCAGCAAAGACCTATATCAGCCAGGAAGAAAGACATGCACCTGGGTTCTAGGCAGCAAAGACCTATATCAGCCAGGAAGAAAGACATGCACCTGGGTTCTAGGCAGCAAAGACCTATATCAGCCAGGAAGAAAGACATGCACCTGGGTTCTAGGCAGTAAAGGACCCCCTTCACCTCTGCCTTGGTGCCAGTGCAGAGGGGGGAATGAAGCTCAAGCCACTTTTTGTGTACCACTGGGAGAACCTCCAAGCACTGGCAGGGTTCATAAAGGAGAACCTTGTGGTTACTTGGAGATGTAACCCCAGGGCCTGGCTGACCTACACACTCTGCCAGTCATACATGGCAGGGTACCTGTCCCCCCACCTGCACGACTATGCCAACAGGAGCAACCTTGCCAACTGTTTCCTCCTGTTAGAGGACAATGCCCCAAGACACCCTGAGTGCATGGAGGACCAGGTGGATAACACCAATGTGGTGCACCTGCCCCACAACACCACATCACTACAGTCAACCCACGCTATTAGCAGGTTCACATGTTTGTGGATTTTTCTGGGAAATTATTTCAAGGTATTTCCTGCCTTTTCCACTGCATCAGCTGTTCTAGTGGTTCATAAGTGATTTTTTTGCAAGTTTTTGGTGAGAAATACTGTCCTACAGAGTTAATCTGTGCAGTTAACCTGTATAGGTATACAGTCATCCCTTAACCCCTTCCTTAACCCCTTCTTTACCGGAAACATGTTTTGATGTACGTCACTGGTAAACACCCGTGAGACACCGGAACCGCAACCGTGGTATGCTGGTACACCCTCTATAGAATGGCAGCATATGGGCATCAGGGTAGCCCGGTAAGGCTGTTTCTGAGGACCTCATGAAAGCAACAGCTCTGTGTTTTGACAACATAGACTGTGACGAGTCTATCTATCTATTGCCAGACGCCCCAATCCCATATGGGGTGGCCACAAACAAATCGCCTCCACGTCACCCTGTCCCCCGCCATTTCGCTGCCCTGCTCCCAACTCACACCCCCCTCTCTCATATACCTCTCCACTCCATCCCTCCATCTCATCCTTGGCCTTCCCCTCCCTCTCCCCCCCTCCACCTCACTCACATACATTCTCCTCATCAGTCTCTCACCCTCCATCCTCTCCATATGGCCAAACCACCTCAGTGTGTTCCTCCTAACGCTTCCTATCACATCCACATCCACACCATAACGCTCCTTTATATCCCCATTTGTCAGCCTGTCTCTCCATGTGACTCCACAGGCTCCTCTTAAATAACTCATTTCCACTGCTCTCACTCTTGACTTGTGTCCTTCCAACAACGTCCAAGCTTCACTTCACTGTGACAAAGTTCTGATGAATTCTGACATCATAAGATACGTCATGACTGGGTTGCTGTGGCACCAAGGACTTGCTCACTCATCTGTGATGTAATCTCTTTTAGACCAATCATTATTTTATTTATAATTTCTACTACAGATATCGTACTATATTTTCTGCTGACATACGGCAAAATTTACACCCCTTGGCCTGCCTGAGGGAGCCAGTTACCACACACTTGACCAAGAGAGAGGGTGTACAGGATATTTTTCTCTCATGGCGTCTCTGGCAGCTTCCAATAGTGACGAGTTTATTCCTCATGAGGATACTTATTTAGTTGTATCAGATGATGATGCAGCAGTGTCTGATGTGTCAGTAGATGACTATGATCCTGAAAATGATAGCGAGGTTGATGTGAGTGAGGAGGAGGAGGAAATTAGTAACGAGCTTAGTGACGTCACACTATCGGCAACAAGTGGGTCAAGGTTGCCATCACCATCACGTGTGTCCATACACTTCATGCACAGCTTACAAGGTAAATAAATAAGCCATCCATCTGCGCAAGACATTTTTTTCAAGCAAGTTTGTACAGTAGTTATCTGGGTACTGTAACAGTACTTTAGTATAAGATATGTAAACTTATATAATGATATACAGTCTATCTATCTATTTATTGCCAGACGCCATAATCCCATTAAAGGTGGCCATTTGACACTGAGTTAGTTGTTTTACAGGGAGGGGCACTAACCCTCCACCAACCCACTTGTTGACATGTAGGGAGCACGTATGGTTTGGTTATATGGTTACCACCCAGCATTGTAAATGTTTTTTTGGCTTACAGGAAACCATTTGACTTGTCACTCAATGTAAAGCCACCTGTAATGGAATGAAAAGGAATAAGAAGTGACAGGAAAGATAGGAGAAATAGGAAGAGAGGAGGGCAGGCACAGAAAAAGAATGATAAAAGCTAAGGAAGTAGGCAGCACTACATCAATTGAGTGGATGATGGTCGCCACCACCTACCACTATTATTTTATAATAATTTTTTTTCCATTACCAACATCATGCTTGGATTATGTGATCATCAGTATACAAACAAATCACAAGAAGTGAATACAGTCATCCCTTAACATTCGTGGGAGTTAGGTAACAGAGACACACGCGAATGTTAAAAATCCGCAGATATCTGCAGCTCCTCCTTAAAAACACCTCTGGACCCCCTATTTCCTTATATAACTAAAGAAAAACCCTATGTGCATGTTTACAACCACTTTATTTAATACAAGAACACTAAACAACTATTTTATTTAGTACAAGAACACTAAAAGTTAAAAATAATGAATGGCATACTCCTGCATGGCCTTATCTGACTACTGTGCTCATCCCAGCTCCCTCCTTAAGGAAGAGTGTTACAGTATATTTCATTCACTGGATAATGCCATTACTGTACTAAAACAGCCACAAACTGTGCCTGGGATAATGTTACAGTGTCAGCAGAGTTCAATGAGATAATTTTTTTTTTTTCTGTAGCCATCTGTGGATATGCAAAACTGTGAATGTTCAAACCGCGAATGTTTAGGGATGACTGCAGTTTGGACGTGGCAAAAAAACACACACTACCCCTCACACTAGGGGAGGGGGAGATGTCAGGTCGGTCTGGGGGGTAAACGTAGTCTTTACACAGGGGGAAGGGGTGGGGAAAGAAGGGGTTAACATCCACGGTTTTGAATATCCGCAGATGGCTACAGAAAAAAAAAATCTCATTGAACTCTGCTGACACTGTAACATTATCCCAGGCACAGTTTGTGGCTGTCTTAGTACAGTAATGGCATTATCCAGTGAATGAAATACAGTAACCTCTCACATAACGCGAGGGTTAGGTTCCTGGAGAGGTTGTGTTAGTTAAAAACGCGTTATTTAACCCCTAAAACGCGGTTGTTTACAGTCGATCCCCCCCGAGTGGCGGGGTTGTATCGCGGTCTGAGTACCTGTAGGAAAATATTCGCCAAAAATCAGAGATTAACCCTAGAACATTATACTTGGTATGGCAGATAGTACTTACATTCAGCTTTCTCCAGAGACAGGTGTTGAGCCTTCGTGGACTACCCAAGGACTTGTGGAGACTTGCAAAGTTGGGTAACCAAATCTTCACTTTCACACCTCCAGCAACCCGGTTTCCCCTCTACCACAGCCTCATTCTGTCACAGTAAACTTTATACTACAACGTAAAGGTAGTTAGGAATCCGTATTTGTACAATAAGCACTGAAAATAAGGCTAAAATCAACGAAGCGTACGGCCGACATGCACTGTGGCGGCGGTCTTCCCGTCACTCAACAAACA
This sequence comes from Coenobita brevimanus, assembly GCF_032717465.1. Lineage (NCBI taxonomy): Eukaryota > Metazoa > Arthropoda > Malacostraca > Decapoda > Coenobitidae > Coenobita > Coenobita brevimanus. The sequence goes on from NC_137039.1 coordinate 3,056,196, forward strand.
TTTCCATTTTCACAGCTAAAAACATGTATACTACATTATTTTCAATCATATTACTTCCCAAAAGATCACCACGGCGCGCTTTTTATTCTGCCTTACGTCCGCCACTTTATTCTCGTTCCTGTCGGCCGCTTGCACTGACTGGGAAGAGCTAGAACTCGCCATAATCTCACTTTGAAAGCCTGCAGTAAACTGACGCTAAACAGAGGCAAACCGTGAGAAAATAAGCTAGTGTTACAACTGGGGAAACAAGCGTTTCCTAGTAGCATAAACTGCTTGTGAGAGGAGATCACAGATTTACAGTTCTGAGCGCTCAGAGCGCTGCCATGTATCACAGCCAGGCTGGCCGGGCCGTGGTGGGGGGGGTACGGGGGGAAAACGCGATATTTGGCAACAACTGAGGTCAGTAGTACAAAGGTAAAGTATGCTAGTTGTAGCTAGAGGGTGGTGGTACTGATAGACAATACCAGCTGGAGCCTGCTTGCCCGCGGTTATTCAAAATTTACTAAAATCGCAAACGCGAAGACCCGCCGTCTTGCCCTTATGGCCACGCGTCGCAAACGCGATGATCCGCGTTTTAGGGGTTAAACATAATTTTCCCATAAGAAACAATGGTAATATTGGAGGTTACATTCCTGGACTCTGGGAAAGTCTACCCACTTGGGGAGTTATGCTATTCTAAACTTAAAAGCAACAATATTAATGTGAAAGGAAATCCACGTAAAAAACAAAAACAGTAGTGTATTTGGGGAGAAATAAACAACATTTGAGCTCTTATTGGGACGAAGCATTGTTTACTTCTCCCCAAATACATACTGTTTTCGTTTTTTACGTGGATTTTCTTTCAATTCTGCTTCATTCACGGCATTGTGAAAGTTCCTCAACATTATTAATGCCTTAGTAGGTCATAAAAATACTACAGTAAAAGAAACATTTTCATTACAGTCAGTAGGTCACAAACAATAACAACACACAGCCTCACTTCGTCTATGGATCACTCGTCATCTGCTGCTGTCCCTCCTCACCCCACTCCTCCACCTACCGCCGCTCCCCACACTAAATTTGTTGTCCCTACTCGCTCTGCTCTCCTTCCTCTTCCTCTTCCTCTGACTCCCGTGCTACTGGTGTTGAAGATAACTCCCTTAAGTTTTCTGTCTTCTTCATAAAGAACTGCTCTATCTTGGTCTGAGTGGTTTTCTTCTTTCTGTTCTGCAGCATCAAGTTGTAAAAATTTAGATCTGCCATCACTTTCCTGGCCAAATTTTGTCCGAAAATGAGCCAAATTGCTCAAAATGGGGCCAAACTTCATTTTCGAATATTATAGTTCGAATAAAACCAGTTTAAGCAACAGACAAATAAAAAATTGTATTTATGCATAAACTGCCACACACAGTCTATCAGTTCGGGACTGTCCAAGGCGCGCGCGGCTAATATGAAACCATCACATACAGTACGTGTAAAGTCCCATTAAACTGAGAAACCCTTGTTAGTTAAACATATCTCCTTAAATATTTGCTCGTGTTAAAACAAAAACGCGTTTTTTTAAACTCGCGTTAGTTGAGAGGTTACTGTATACTGTAACACTCTTCCTTTTGGAGGGAGCTGGGATGAGCACAGTTGTCAGAGGAGGCCATGCAGGAGTGCACTATTCATTATTTTTAACTTTTAGTGTTCTTGTATTAAATAAAGTAGTTGTAAACATGCACATAGGGCTTTTCTTTAGTTATATAAGGAAATGGGGGGTCCAGCTCCAGTAACTGACTTTGGGGTATCTTGTACTAAGAAAAAATGGAGCAACAGTGATGCCTGCCAAAAGGAAATGAATAAGTTACTGGTTTGCTTCACTGCCGGCTCTCTCCAACCTCTTTCAAGAGTTGAGGATCCTAACTTTCAAGCCCTTCTAAACAAGGCCCAGCCCTGCTACAGTATCCCAAGCCACAAGGAGCTCAGCAGCAAGCTTCTTCCCTCTCAAACTCAAAAAATACAAGAACATCTCAATGATATAGATAGAGATAGAGAGATCTCAATGACAAATTTCATTCTGTTGGGTATCTTTGTGTTACAGTTGATCTTTGGACAAACAGACAGATGCATTCGTACACTGGGATCACATGTCATTTCATTGAAAACTTCCAGCTCCAGTCAACAATGTTAGCTTGCAGGAGATTCAAAGGGTCCCACACTGCAGAAAAGATTCATGCCACATTCACTGAAATCATCACTAGCTTTAACCTAGAAAAGAAGATTCTGACAATTGTACCGACAGTGCCAGCAATATGCTTAAAGCATTTGTGACACTTCCCGGTATGGACGATGCAGACACTAATCAAGACAGTGAAAGTGAAGAGGAAGATGATGCCTTTGACATTCCTGATAACAACGAGAAGTTCCTGGAGCTCTTGCCTGAGCATGTCAGATGTTTTGTTCATAATTTACAAAATACTGTGAAAGATGGGCTCGAGGAAGCAGGACCTGTATCAGGAGTCACTAGAAAAGCCTCACGTTTAGTATCACACATTTGTCATTCCGCACTGGCATCTGACATTCTTGAAGATGAATGCACACCTCAGGCCAAAAATGCAACCCGATGAAACAGCAGTAACATGATGCTTCGCTCCCTTCTGAAGATTGATCCAGTCAAGCTTGATCAGTTAGATTGTCCAGTAAAGCTAACCAAATATGAACTTAATCTCATCAAGGAAATAACAGACATCTTAACACCATTTGGAGTAGCAACTCTATAGTGTCAGGGAGAGAATGTTGAAACGTCAAGCAAAGTAATTCCATGTATTCGTGGACTGAAAGCCGAGCTTGAACAACTATCACAGACATACATGTCAAAGACGATTACTACTCTCAAAAGCTCAATGAAGAGAAGGTTGAAAATCTATGATGACATGGAGATGTTTCAGCTGGCTTCACTCCTAGATCCAGGCTTTAAGGTGGACTGGTGCTCACCAGAAGAAGTCAAGGTCATGAAATCTCTACTGAGGTCTAAAGTAGATGAAATTATGCCTAATGAAGAGAAGGGTTCCCTTCAGGAAAATAAGGACGCCCCACCAAAGAAGAAGCGCAAGCTGTTCAGAATTATGATACCATCAGCATCAACGAGCTCTTTCCTATCTACATCAACTTCATCACAAGTAGAATCCTACCTGAGTCAGCCAACAACAGATGATGACAGTGATCCCCTTCTCTTCTGGCAACAGAGCCAGTCAACAGTACGGTACCTGAACTAACGATACTGGCTCTCCAATATCTGTGTACCGGTATCCCGCATCATCAGCTCCAGTTGAGAGATTTTGCTTTATTGCTGGGAAAGTCTTTCATCCTGAGCGATGCAGAAAGACAGATGTTCACTTTGAGGAGTTGATGTTTATCAAGCGCAACCAATGTGTAACTGAGAAGTAATGTACCGTTACATCAAATCTAGCCTACAAGAAATCCAGTGTATAATCATACTTTTCAGTTCTATATTTATCTTGCACAGAGCAATTCTTTGTTTTCATTTTTGTTGTGCCCAACAAATTACAATACTTACGGAAGACTTGAGCGACCATGATTTGAAATGAATTTATAGAAGTAACTCACTTGATGTAGTGCTGCCTACTTCTTCCTTAGCCTTTATCATTCGTTTTCTGTGCCTGTCCTCCTCTCTTCCTATTTCTCCCATCTTTCCTGTCACTTCTTATTGCTTTTCTTTCCTTTACAGGTGGCTCTACATTGAGTGACAAGCCAAATAGTTTCCTGTAAGCCAAGAAACCATTTACAACGCTGGGTGGTAACCATATAACCAAACCATACGTGCTCCCTATGTGTCAACAAGTGGGTTGGTGGAGGGTTAGTGCCCCTCCCTGTAAAACAAATACCTCAAAGTCAAATGGCCACCCCTTATGGGATTATGGCGTCTGGCAATAGATAGATAGATAGAATACATTATAGCAAAAACCAATAAAACCCCTTACACAAAATGTAAGTTTTTAATACCATAAGTTAGTGATTTAAACAGTTATTATTGTACTCAAATATGGAACAATGCACCTACTAGATGTAATTTGCTAACTATTTAGGCATTGTCCTTAATCATTGCTAATTATTATTTTTCTATAATTAATCACAGTGAAATGTGATTATAATCATAATCTAAACATAATCACGTACAAATGGACAAAATCTAATCATAACCAAAAATACAAAACTAAAGTAATCATAATCAAATCATAATCAGAAAAACAAAAAACAAGTAATCATAATTTAATCACAATCAAAAAATATGCCAGACGATATATAATCAAAATCAAAACATAATCATTTTATTAATCATGGCCATGTCTGGTTTTAGTCTGCCGCAGAATTAAGAGATTCTGATCTGCTTTTTTGGTACTGTATTTTAGAGACACTTTTCTTCTATGGCATAGTTGTCACAAATGTCAGGTTTTTTTATTTTACTCTTGAAGGACAGATTAGGTTATCTTCTTGAACAAAAATAGTTTAGGAGAAACATGCCACAAACATGTCTTACAATTGTCTAAAATACCACAAAAATGGATCAAAATCTGGTAGTTGTGTGGCTGGCTGAACCTATAATTTTACCACAGCTTGTTTCAGGCCATTGTGTCAGGTGAACTACCACAGCTATGACTTACACTCACAACCTTTCTCATAATTATCTTGTACAGTTACACTATACACCGGGCCATTACAGCATCAAATGTGTCAAGTCGGTCAATTAGCCCTTAGTAAATTACCTACAAACACTTCACACAGACTTGAAACATCTCACTAACTGTAAATATACTGATAATGCTAATGTTTGCTACAAGGGGGCTTTAAACACCACAAAAATATACCTAGTGAGTTGTCAGTGAAGGTAGCGGGACCTGGGCTGCTCCAAACACACTAACCACCCACTACTCTCATTATAAATTTCTCCTATTTACCCTCCTAAACACATTATAAATTTCTCCTATTTACCCTCCTAAACACATTATAAATTTCTCCTATTTACCCTCCTAAACACATTATAAATTTCTCCTATTTACCCTCCTAAACATAAAATAACTACATACACACCCGCTCACCTGTATACTTACCTTACAAGTTTGATTCTTTATCTATATCCTGTCAACAGGATTCATATACGGTCTGCTCTCGACTCTCGTTTATATTTTGGTGAACAGCTGTCTAAACGACACAGATGACGATCGCCATCCGCATGAAAAGTACGGTACAGTAGATTGATTGGCAGTAGGGTACATTAGATTGAAAAGAAGTATAGCAGAGTTGATCGAAAAAAGTAAGACAGAGTAGACTTAAAAAGAATACAGTAGATTAGACTGACAGCCGCAAAAGCAGTAAGTTCAAATAAAGTAGACTGATAGCCGCTAAAGGAGTGTTCCCGACTCTTGCAATGAGCTACGTACTCTACCGTACTCCTTTGACGACTACCGATCTACAGTACTCTGCTCTTTCAGCGCCCCGAGTATTGTAACACTCCTTTTGTGACTGTCATCCTACTCTACCATACTCCTTTTGGGCTGTCAGTCTCCTCTACCGTACTCCTTTTGCGGCTGTCAATCTGTCATACTCCTTTTGGTACTGTCTGTCTACCGTATTCCTTTTGTGGCTGTTGATCGATTCCACCGTAGATCGATAGTCCCAAAGTAGAGAAGACTATCCAGCAGCCTTAAAAAGGGTAGAGTTGATTGAGAGCAGTAAAGGCTGGTAGAATTTTGAGTGAACGAATCCCCTGAATCCCCAAAAATGGAGACCGCTGTTCCAGGAAGAGAAGGTGCAATGTATCAAAACTAATCGAACTATTTTGTTACACACACACACACACACACACACACACACACACACACACACACACACACACGGTCGTGACCATGCCGTGTGAACTTAACCTTTTACAATGCCCTCATAAATAATAGTTTTTGCCATGGGCTGATCCTCAACCCATCCACCAAGTTTGGGTACAATCCGATAAAAACCGCTGAAGTTATCTTATGGCCGGAACTATTCTCACAGAGGAACCCCCAAAGAGAATAGTTCCTATCATGAGATAACTCAGTTTTTATCCGATTTTAACCAAACTAGGTGGAAGGATTGAGTGACAGCCTAGAACGAAACGTGCTTTTTTTTTTTTTTTTAAGAAAGTACTGTAAATAAAAGGTAAAGGTTCGAGGGCTAGGTGAAAGTTTGAGAGAGAGAGAGAGAGAGAGAGAGAGAGAGAGAGAGAGAGAGAGAGAGAGAGAGAGAGAGAGAGAGAACATCAACTTAACAAAATTCATTACAGATAAACCTGGGGCAAGGCTGGAGGATAAGACTGAAGTGAAGTGACTGGCTCTTGAGGAACAAATACTCAGAGGTCAAGGTCACAGGTCAAGGCCAAAGTCGGTGTGTGAGGGGTTATTAAAATAAATCTGTTCTGATAAGATTTCAGCCAAATTTGGTGGAAGGATGACGATGTAAGATTTGCAAGGTGACGTTCATTACCAGATCAGCAGTCACTACTACTACTACTACTACTACCATCATCATTATTATTATTATTATTATTATGGTGGTAGGTGGTGGCCACCATCATCCGCTCACTTGATGTAGTGTTGCCTACTTCTTTCTTCACCATCATCATTCTTTTTCTGTGTCTGTCCTCTCTTCCTGTTTCTCCCATCTTTCCTGTCACTTTTTATTACTCTTCTTTCCTTTTCAGGTGGCTTTACATTGACAAGCCTAATGGTTTCCTGTAAGCCAGGAAACCATTACAGGAAACCATTTACAACGCTGGGTGGTAACCATATAACCAACACATACGTGTTCCCTACGTGTCAACAAGTGGGTTGGCGGAGGGTTAGTGCCTCTCCCCGTAAAACCACTAACTTAAAGTCAATCGGCCACCCCTTACGGGATTATGGCGTCTGGCTATAGATAGATTGATTGATCATCATTATAATTATTATTATTATTATTATTATTATTATTATTTACCACACTCGGTGGCCTGCAATTCTAGACCAAACCAGTGTGGTAGCCAGTGGTCGGGTGTGGTGGGGCGAGACAGAATATTATTATTATTATTATTATTTACCACACTCGCTGGCCTGCAATTCTAGACCAAACCAGTGTGGTAGCCAGTGGTCGGGTATGGTGGGGCGGGACAGGATATTATTATTATTATTATTATTTACCACACTCACTGGCCTGCAATTCTAGACCAAACCAGTGTGGTAGCCAGTGGTCGGGTGTGGTGGGGCGGGACAGGAGGGCTGCAAGGAGATGCCAGGGTGTGCAGATATTGCCCCACCATTACACTGATGAGCTGGCCTTCAGGCACGCTGATGAATACACGCTGCTCACTCTGCCCCTCCAGCCCAACAAGCACGAGGACGAGGAGGACATGAAGGAGGAGGGAAAAGAGAAAGAAAGAGGAGAAGGACAGAGAGAGTAAGAGGGAGAAGCAGGAGGAGGAAGAGGAAAAAGGAGGAGGAGGAGGAGGATGGGGAGGAAGAAGGAAAGGAGAAAGGTGATGGGGAAGGAGGGAAAAAGGAAGGAAGAACAACTGGAGAGAAAGAGAAAGAAGGAGGAGGAAGAGAGAAAAAGTAGGAGGGAAAAGTTGGAGAAGGAAGAGGGAAAAAGGAGGAGGAGGAAAGGAGAAAGAAGGAGAAGGGAAAGCGAAAAGAAAAACAAGGAGGAGGAGGGGAAGGGAAAAGAGGAATAATTAGAAGGAGGAGGGAAAACAACAAGGTGGAGGAGGACAGAAAGAGGAGGAGGAAGAGAGAGAAAGAGAGAGGAGGAGGGAAAAGAGAAATAAGGAGTAGGAGGAGGGAAAAGAGAAAGAAGGAGGAGGAGGAGGAGGGAAAAAACAAGAAGGAGGAGGAGGAGGAAGGAGGAGAAGAAGAGAGAAAGAGGAGGGAAGGGAGAAAGAAGGTGAAAGGGAGGAAGAGAGGAAGGTTTATGGTAAAGCTTTTTGTCAGTGCTTGTGGTGTCCTGCAGTCAGTAGTCTCTCTCTCTCTCTCTCTCCCCATACATCCTATCCCGTAAGAAATGGCCACAAATAAATCGCCTCCATGTCGCCCTGTCCCAAGCTATTTCCCTGCCCTCCCCCCAGCCCACACACTCCTCTCTCATATACCTGTCCACTCTATCTCCATCTCATCCACGGCCTCCCCCCCTCTCCCCCCGCTCCACCTCACTCGCATACTCTCTCCTCGTTAGTCTTTCGCTCTCCATCCTCTCCACATGGCCAAACCACCTCAATGTGCTTCCCCTAACGCTTCCTATCACATCCACATCCACACAACAACGCTTCTTCACTTCCTCATTGTCAGTGTCTCAAATATATATATATATATATATATATATATATATATATGTCAGTCTCTCGCTCTCCATCCTCTCCACATGGCCAAACCACCTCAGTGTGTTTCTCCTAACGCTTTCTGTCACATCCACATCCACACCACAACGCTCCTTCACTTCCTCATTTGTCAGTCTGTCCCTCAAAAGAATATACCAGGCAACAAGTGACGATTTATGCGATATCGAGTGGTAATAATTAGCAAGGACAATATTAGACTTATAATAACAGGGCGGCCCATATATCACAATGAGTCGTGTGTGTGGCAGAAGGATACGTGCCAGAAGATGACCCAGACTTGTTTGGTTGAATGGACACCTCATTCATTTTCTCTCTCTCTCTCTCTCTCTCTCTCTCTCTCACACACACACACACACACACACACACACACACAAATATACATACATATAACACATCTATCAGCAGATGAAGATTCCAAGCCTCTCACAGGTTAGGAATACTGGCTGGTTGATGGAAGTGAGAGAGAGAGAGAGAGAGAGAGAGAGAGAGAGAGAGAGAGAGTTGCCGAGCCAGTGTTCATTTTGCCGTCCCCCCCAACCGTTATTATGGTATGCATTATAGTCACACTCTACATCCTCTTTACAGCACTTCTTCGTGACTGGCATCATATTCTAGTGTTAATGTACTGATAGAGTTATTTCAGGATGAAGATATGGCAATTTTAGGTCAAGTGACTGGAAAAAGAGCCCAGTCGTAACGTTGGAAGCCCCAGTTGGAAGCCCCAGTTGGAAGCCCTCAGTTGGAAGCCCCAGTTGGAAGCCCTCAGTTGGAAGCCCCAGTTGGAAGCCCTCAGTTGGAAGCCCCAGTTGGAAGCCCTCAGTTGGAAACCCCAGTTGGAAACCCCAGTTGGAAGCCCCAGTTGGAAGCCCTCAGTTGGAAGCCCCAGTTGGAAGCCCCAGTTGGAAGCCCCAGTTGGAAGCCCTCAGTTGGAAGCCCCAGTTGGAAGCCCTCAGTTGGAAGCCCCCAGTTGGAAGCCCTCAGTTGGAAGCCCCCAGTTGGAAGCCCCAGTTGGAAGCCCCCAGTTGGAAGCCCCAGTTGGAAGCCCTCAGTTGGAAGCCCCCAGTTGGAAGCCCCCAGTTGGAAGCCCCAGTTGGAAGCCCTCAGTTGGAAGCCCCAGTTGGAAGCCCCAGTTGGAAGCCCCAGTTGAAAGCCCTCAGTTGGAAGCCCCCAGTTGGAAGCCCCCAGTTGGAAGCCCCAGTTGGAAGCCCCAGTTGGAAGCCCCCAGTTCCCATCAGACCAAAACCTGAACCCTAACCTGTCCTTATAATACGAGGATGAGATGGAGGGATGGAGTGGAGAGGTGTATGAGAGAGGGGTGTGAGCTGGGGGGAGGGTAGCGAAATGGCGGGGGACAGGGCGACATGGAGGTGATTTGTTTGTGGCCACCCCTTACTGGATTAAGGCGTGTGGCAATAGGTAGATAGACAGATTGACTTTAACATTTTTTCGGTAATATACAACAAACCACACCAAGTTTTGCCAAGTCTTGTATTTTTGATAAATTCCTAAACTTGTACAGATAAATGATGAACTTTGTGTTATACTGTATAGTTATTGGCTTGGTTGCAGGAGTAAATATTTCCTGAATTATATAACCCAAAAATACAACAACCGCTGCCATAGTATCTCTCGCGTAACTGAAAAAAGAAAAATGGTTAACTAAAAAATGGTTAACTAAAAAATGGTTAACTCAAAAAATGGTTAACTAAAAAATGGTTAACTCAAAAATGGTTAACTAAAAAATGGTTAACTCAAAAAATGGTTAATGGCAATTTTCCCCAACGACCTTTTGAAACGTATTTGAAATTTTCTGCCACTGAGCTACGTGAAATAAATTGGAATAGGACAAACATTTTTATGCTTCACCATCCACTCACTGGATGTAGTGCTGCTCTTGGGTGACTGTGCTTTCCTCTCTTCCTTGGTTCTTTCCTGCCTGAGTCAGTCAGTGAGGTGAATGAGGCGTGTCAGCTGAGTAAGATGAGCCAACGAGTAAAATGAGGAAGTAATTGACTGAGGTGAGACAAGGGACAGGAGTGAGTATGATGAATGAGCAAGGGAGGTGACTGTGTGTGTGTGTGTGTGTGTGTGTGTGTGTGTGTGTGTGTGTGTGTGTGTGTGTGTGTGTGTGTGTGTGTGTGTCTTTGTGAGCGGCCGGATGTTTCTTATCAATGTGCGTCTCTCTCTCTCTCTCTCTCTCTCTCTCTCTCATTTTCTGTGGAATTCTCTGTTAGTGTCTTTGTTTATGGTTATATCCTTGTGTGTGTGTGTGTGTGTGTGTGTGTGTGTGTGTGTGTGTGTGTGTGTGTGTGTGTGTGTGTGTGTGTGTGTGTGTGTGTGTGTGTGTGTGTGTGTGTGTGTGTGTGTGTGTGTGTGTGTGTGTGCTTAAAGGCAGGAAATAAAAGAGAAATCCAGCGGGAAAATATTAGGCACAACTAGACAGAGAGCAGAAGAGGATATGAGGAGGGAGGAAAAGAGGAGGGGGAAAGAGAGGAGCTGGAGAGAGAGCAGTGAGCTGAGGAAAGAGTAAGTGACATTAGGAGAGAGGAAAGGGAAGAATGCTGGGTGACGTTGTACAGGTCAACTCTGGAACTGTCTCCCTCTCGCTGTATTTCTTATTGCCTAAGATCTCCAGTCTTTCAAACACAGTGTGTCCAGGCATCTCGATAAGAACGCATCTTGAAATTGGCTCTGTTATATTGTTTGTCACAAGATGATCCACCGGTATTCATGGAGAGTAATGAGGAGGGTGGATGGTGAACTTGCTGAACGAAAGGCAATGATAGACTACGTGTGTGTGGATGAGCGAATGAGAAGACAAGTGTTGGATGCAAGAGTGTGGAGAGGGTGGGGGAATGGAGTCTCAGACCATCACTTAGTGATGGCCAAGGTAAAGATGTAAAGAAAGTGGTTGAGGAGGCGAAGGAGAAGACAGGAGGAAGCAGCTCCTGTGAGAAAAGTGGAGAAGTTGCAAGATAGTGAGAAAATGACAGAGTATAAGAGCATAGTGGAAGAAAGATTGGGAAGGTATGAGCTAGAGCAGATGGAAGGGGTGGAAGACGTATGTAAGATATTCACGGAAGAGATAAGCGCAGCGTGTGAGGTGGTTTGTGGAGTGAGGAGGAGATGCAAGGGTGTGCAAGGGACAGCATGATGGAATGATGAGGTGAAACGAGCTGTGGAACAAAAGAAGAACATATAGTGAATGGTTAGCGAGTAGAGGTAGGGGAGAAGACGAGAGAGAGAAGAGAGAGGTATATGTGAGCAGGAGAAGGGAGGTTAAGAAACTGGTGAAGGAGAGTAAGAAGAAAGTGGATGAAGAGTTTGGGAGGAATCTGAGTGTGAAATGGAGGGAGAGTAAGAAATTGTTTTGGAAGGAGGTAAAGAAAGTAAGGCAGTGTGAAAGGGGAAAGAGTAGGGGAGTGAAAGATAGGAATAACAGATTGTTGGTGGAGAAGAGAGAGAAATTGAGGAGATGGAAGGAGCACTTTGAGGATTTGTTGAATGTAGAGAGTGAGAGCAGTGCAAATATAAGTGGTTGGGGAATGGCTGGGAGAAGAAGAGATGAGAGGAGGGAGGAAGAGATCAGTAGGGAGGAAGTAGTGGAAGCGATGAAGAATATTAAGTTGGGAAAGGCCCCAGGAATTGATGAAGTGTGTAGTGAAATGCTGAGGTATGGGGGTGAGATTGTTGTGGAGTGGATATGGAAGTTGTGTAGATTGGCTTGGGAAGAGGGAAGGGTTCCAGAGGACTGGAAATCAGGTATAATTGTTCCTTTATACAAAGGAAAAGGGGAGAGAGAAGTATGTGGTAACCATAGGGGTATTTGCCTTCTTAGTGTGACTGGTAAAATATATGGTAGAATACTCATTGACAGGGTTAGGCATATGGCAGAGGAGCTAGTTGGAGAAGAACAAGGGGGATTTAGGAAGAGAAAAGGGTGTGTAGATCAGATATTTGTTCTAAGATGTTTAGTGGAGAAGTATCTAGAGAAGGGAAAGAAAGTGTATGCTGCCTTCATGGACTTGGAGAAAGCTTATGACAGAATAGATAGGCAAGGTATGTGGAAGGTATGAAGAATATATGGAGTGGAGGGGAAATTGTTGAGTGCTGTGAAGAGTATGTACGAGGGAGCTAGGGCTACGGTGCGAGTGGATGGCAAGCTGAGTGAGTTCTTTGATCTCATTGTGGGACTGAAACAGGGTTGTGTGATGTCTCCATGGTTGTTTAATATATACATGGATGGGGTTGTAAAGGAGGTGCAAGGTAGGGCAGTGGATGTGGAAGTGTCTCTAGTGAATGAGGGTGAGATTTGGAAGATTCCGGTGTTGCTTTTTGCTGATGATACAGTATTGTTGAGTGAAAATGAATGGGAATTGCAAGGTTTGGTGAATGAATTTGGGACAGTGTGTAGGAGGAGGAAGCTGAAAGTTAATGTAAACAAAAGTAAAGTTATGGTGTTTGAGAGGAATGAAGTCACAGAATGTACAGTGAGGCTGGATGGTGAGGATATGGAGAATGTGAGTGCATTCAAGTACTTGGGTAGTGTGATGAATAAGGATGGAACTTTGGGGGATGAAGTGCGTGAAACGGTACAGCAGGGAAGGAAGGTTGTTGGTTCACTGAAAGTAGTGATGAGGAATAGGGAGGTGAGTATGGAAATTAAGAAGTCATTGCATGATAGTATCGTGATCCCTACCCTGACCTATGGAAGCGAGGTGTGGACCTTGCAAGTGGGGAACAAGTCAAGAGTGAGAGCAGTGGAAATGAATTACTTGAGAGGAGCATGTGGAGTGACATGGAGGGACAGGTTGACGAATGAAGAAGTGAAGGAACGTTGTGGGGTGGATGTGGATGTGGTTGAGAAGATTAGGAGAAATACACTGAGGTGGTTTGGACATGTGGAGAGAATGGAGAATGAAAGACTGACTAAGAGGGTGTATGTAGGTGAGGTGGAGGGAGGGAGAGGGAGGGGTAGACCGAGGATGAGGTGGAGGGATGGAGTTGAGAGGTATATGAGGGAGGGGGGAGTGAGTTGGGGGGAGGGTAGTCAAATGATGGGTGACAGAGGGACTTGGAGGCGTTTTGTCTGCGGCCACCCTTTGCGGGATTAGGGCGTCGGGCTTTAGATAGATAGATAGATATTGTTTTTGTTTTTCTTAGAGGGAACAGTCTTGCGGGCTCCTGGCCTTTAGTTCCTTCTTTCTTGCATAAAAAAAAAAACTAGGTCAAGTGTGGTTCGTTGAGGGTGTGGGTGATGTGGCGGCAGCATCAGAACCTTAGTGTTGGTGGCATACAAGACCCCAGTGTAGAAGTGGCGTAGGGACTGGCTGAGTTACCAGCCACTTTTGTGTTATCAGTGGCACCACACAATGTTTTTATGGCCTGCACTTCCTGCCGCCATTCAACCACCGTCTGCCCGTAACTGGCTGACTGTGTGTTGGTAACTGTGTGTTGGTAACTGTGTGTTGGTAACTTGTTGACTGTGTGTTGGTAACTGTGTGTTGGTAACTGTGTGTTGGTAACTGTGTGTTGGTAACTGTGTGCTGGTAACTGTGTGTTGGTAACTGTGTGTTGGTAACTGTGTGTTGGTAACTGTGTGTTGGTAACTGTGTGTTCGTAACTGGCTGACTGTGTGTCGGTAACTGTGTGCTGGTAACTGGTGGACTGTGTGTTGGTAACTATGTGCTGGTAACTGGTTGACTGTGTGTTGGTAACTGTGTGCTGGTAACTGGTTGACTGTGTGTTGGTAACTGTGTGTTGGTAACTGTGTGTTGGTAACTGTGTGTTGGTAACTGTGTGTTGGTAACTGTGTGTTGGTAACTGGTTGACTGTGTGTTGGTAACTGTGTGTTGGTAACTGGTTGACTGTGTGTTGGTAACTGTGTGTTGGTAACTGTGTGTTGGTAACTGGTTGACTGTGTGTTGGTAACTGTGTGTTGGTAACTGTGTGTTGGTAACTGGTGGACTGTGTGTTGGTAACTGTGTGTTGGTAACTGTGTGTTGGTAACTGGTGGACTGTGTGTTGGTAACTGTGTGTTGGTAACTGTGTGTGTGTTTTTTTTTTTTTTTTTTATGCGAGGAAGAAGGAACCAAAGGCCATGAGCCCGCAGTAACAGTTCCCTCCAAGAGAAAAACAAAATACAATAGAGAGCCAAATTCAAGATCCGATCATTTTGAGATGCCTGGACACACTGCGTTTGAAAGACTGGAGATCATAGGCAGCAGGAAATACAGACAGAGGGAGACAGTTTCAGAGCTGACCTGTTGCATGAATGAAAGACTGGGAGTAACGGTTAACTCTTGCATTAGAGAGTTGGACAGAAAAGGGATGAGAGTTTGCTGCCAGACGGGTGCTACGCGCCCGTCGTAGAGGTGGAGGAATGCAAGCAGACAGTTCAGAGGAGCAGTGACCATTAAAGTAGCGATAGAAAAGAGATAAAGATGCAACAGTGCGGCGAAGAGACAGAGGTTGAAGGGAGTCAGTAAGAGGAGGAGAGTTAATGAGACGGAAAAGCCTTTGACTCCACCCTATTGAGAAGAGCTGTATGTGGGGAGCCTCCCCACACATGAGAGTTGTACTCCACACAGGGGCGGATAAAACCCCTGTATAGAGTCAACAATTGTGCAGGGGTAAAGAAAGAGCGGAGTCGGCTTAGCACACCCAATCTCTTGGAAGCAGATTTTACAAGAGATGTAATATGATCTTTCCAAGATAAGTCCCGAGTAAATGAAACCCCAAGCATGTTCAAGGATGATGCAGGATTAATCTGAATATTATTAAACATTAGTGGGTATACCTGTGGAAGATTTTGTCGGGTTGATAGGTGTAAGAACTGAGTCTTAGAAGCATTAAAGACAACCATATTATTTTTACCCCAGTCAGAGATATGAGCCAAGTCAGACATTAGGTGTGCCATAACCTCATCCCTTGTTTCTTGAAGTAACTGTTGAGATGGGCGTTGCGGGAACCGAATGGAAAGGTGAAGGGTGGAGTCATCAGCGTATGAGTGGATAGGGTTAGATGTACAGCTTAGAAGATCATTGATGAATAAAAGGAAGAGAGTTGGTGATAGGACAGAGCCCTGAGGAACACCACTGTTGATAGATCTAGGAGAAGAACGATGGCCGTCTACGACAGCAGCTATAGAACGACCAGAAAGGAAGCTAGCGATGAAGGTACAGATAGAAGGATAGAAACCGTAGGAGGGCAGTTTGGAAATTAAAGATTTATGCCAGACTCGATCGAAAGCCTTTGAGATGTCAAGTGCAATGGCAAAGCTTTCGCCAAAGTCCCGAAAGGAGGATGACCAGGAGTCTGAAAGGTAGGTGAGAAGATCGCCAGTGGAGCGTCCCTGACGGAACCCATACTGACGATCGGAAAGAAGATTGTGATAGGAAAGATGCCTTAAAATTTTTTTATTAAGAATTGACTCGAAAACTTTTGAAATACAGGACGTTAAAGCAATTGGACGATAGTTGGAGGGTTGGGAGTGGTCACCCTTCTTTGGGACTGGCTGAATGAGAGCAAACTTCCAGCAAGAAGGAAAGGTACAAGTTGACAGACAAAGGCGAAATAGTTTGCCTAGGTAGGGTGTAAGCACAGAAGCACAGTTTTTGAGAACAACAGGAGGGACCCCATCAGGCCCATATGCCTTGTTAGTACTGAGGCCAGTAATGGCAGAAAATACATCAACTGAAGAAATTTTAATGTCAGCCATGAGGAAGTCAGAGGGGGAAGTGATGGAGGAACAGCACCGGAATCGTCTAAGGTGGAATTGGAGGAGAAAGTCTGTGCGAAGAGATCTGCTTTATCAGTAGAAGAAATAGCTACAGAACCATCAGAGTAGAAAAGAGGAGGGAAGGATGATGAGGTAAAGTTGTTAGAAAGATTTTTGGCAAGGTGCCAGAAGGAGCGGGAAGAATTCGAGTTGGAGAGTTGAGAGCATTTAGTATGGATGAAATTATTTTTAGTAGAGCGAAGAACAGACTTAGCACGATTCCGGGCAGAAACGTAAAGATTATGTGATTCAGGGGTGGGTTGGCTCCGGTACCTTTTGTAGGCCTTCTCCTTGTTGCGGACAGCGTTAGAACAAGCGTGATTAAACCAAGGCTTTCTTGCGTTAGTCAAAGGATATGAGAAAGGAATGTATGCTTCCATGCCCGAGAGAATAACCTCCGTAATGCGCAAGGCACACTCAGATGGCTCACGGCCATGGAAGCAATAATCATTCCAGGGAAAATCAAAGAAGTACTGCCTGAGGGCCTCCCAGTCCGCAGCTCCAAAATGCCAGAGACGACGTTTCCCTGGAGGGTCCGCAGGCCGTACTGGAGCGATAGGACAGGTTAAGGTAATAAGGTTGTGATCGGAGGAGCCCAACGGAGAGAAAAGATTAACAGAGTAAGCAGAAGGATTAGTTGTGAGGAAGAGGTCAAGTATGTTGGAGCTCTCTCCAAGGCGGTCAGGGATACGGGTAGGGTGCTGTACAAGCTGCTCTAGGTCATTAAGGATAGAAAAGATGTAGGCTTGTTCACCAGGTGGATCCGTGAAAGGAGAGGAGAGCCAAAGGTGGTGGTGAACATTGAAATCTCCAAGAATGGAGATTTCAGAGAAAGGAGAAATGGACAGAATGTGTTCCATCGTAGAAGTAAGATAGTCGAAGAATTTTTGATAGTCAGTAGAATTAGGGGATAAGTAAACAGCACAGATATATTTAGTCAGAGAATGACAGGAAAGCCGAAGCCAGAGAGTGGAGAATTCAGAAGAATCAAGTTCAGGAACACGAGAGCAAGATAAGTCGTTGCGTATGTATACACAACAGCCACCTTTGGCTTTGAAATGAGTATAGAGAAAGTAGGAGGATACAGAAAAGGGTTTGCTGTCAGTTGCCTCAGACAGCTGAGTCTCCGTTAGAAAAAGAAGGTGAGGTTTAGAGGAGGAGAGGTGGTGCTCAACAGAGCGAAAGTTAGATGAAAGGCCGCGAATGTTGCAGAAATGAAGAAGAAGAGAGTCAGACAGTGGTTCCAGGCACCTCGAGTCGTCACCGGGAGAGGGGCAGATGGCGGGGGCATTTATGGTCCCCCCCCCTGGGGACTCCGAGGCTAGGTGAATTGACGCCATTTTGGTAAATTTTGAATAGGAAGTGTAGTGTGTACTGTGCATGTAGTTTGGTGAAGATAGATAGAGAAATTTGTACTGGAGAGCATGCTGGCCTACTCTCTGTGTAACTGAGACACTGAAAAAGTTCAGCAAAGGGGGATGGTCAGGAACTAGTCCTGAGGGCTGATGAAACGGGAGCTCCAGCACTCCCTGTCATCAGCTTTCCATCCACCTCGGGAGTACTGCCCTGCTCGACTGGTGCTACAGTCTACTGTGTGCTGGTAACTGTGTGCTGGTAACTGTGTGTTGGTAACTGTGTGCTGGTAACTGGTGGACTGTGTGTTGGTAACTGTGTGTTGGTAACTGTGTGTTGGTAACTGTGTGTTGGTAACTATGTGTTGGTAACTGTGTGTTGGTAACTGTGTGTTGGTAACTGTGTGCTGGTAACTGTGTGTTGGTAACTGTGTGTTGGTAACTGGTGGACTGTGTGTTGGTAACTGTGTGCTGGTAACTGTGTGTTGGTAACTGTGTGCTGGTAACTGGTGGACTGTGTGTTGGTAACTGTGTGTTGGTAACTGTGTGTTGGTAACTATGTGTTGGTAACTGTGTGCTGGTAACTGGTTGACTGTGTGTTGGTAACTGTGTGTTGGTAACTGTGTGTTGGTAACTATGTGTTGGTAACTGTGTGCTGGTAACTGGTTGACTGTGTGTTGGTAACTGTGTGTTGGTAACTGTTTGACTGTGTGTTGGTAACTGTTTGACTGTGTGTTGGTAACTGTGTGTTGGTAACTGTTTGACTGTGTGTTGGTAACTGTGTGTTGGTAACTGTTTGACTGTGTGTTGGTAACTGTGTGTTGGTAACTGTGTGCTGGTAACTGGTGGACTGTGTGTTGGTAACTGTGTGTTGGTAACTGGTGGACTGTGTGTTGGTAACTGGTGGACTGTGTGCCAGTAACTGGTGGACTGTGTGTTGGTAACTGTGTGTTGGTAACTGGTGGACTGTGTGTTGGTAACTGGTGGACTGTGTGCCGGTAACTGGTGGACTGTGTGTTGGTAACTGGTGGACTGTGTGCTGGTAACTGGTGGACTGTGTACTGGTAACTGGTGGACTGTGTGCTGGTAACTGGTGGACTGTGTACTGGTAACTGGTGGACTGTGTGCCGGTAACTGGTGGACCGTGTGCTGGTAACTGGTGGACTGTGTGCTGGTAACTGGTGGACTGTGTGCTGGTAACTGGTGGACTGTGTACTGGTAACTGGTGGACTGTGTGCCGGTAACTGGTGGACTGTGTGCCGGTAACTGGTGGACTGTGTGCTGGTAACTGGTGGACTGTGTGCCGGTAACTGGTGGACTGTGTGCTGGTAACTGGTGGACTGTGTACTGGTAACTGGTGGACTGTGTGCCGGTAACTGGTGGACTGTGTACTGGTAACTGGTGGACTGTGTACTGGTAACTGGTGGACTGTGTACTGGTAACTGGTGGACTGTGTGCTGGTAACTGGTGGACTGTGTGCCGGTAACTGGTGGACTGTGTGCCGGTAACTGGTGGACTGTGTGCCGGTAACTGGGTCACTTTCTACACACAGTACTGTACGTCTGTGGTAAAGGGCCAGCTTATCAATGTTCAGGTGTTATTGTGGTACAGGTAAAGGTGAATCTGCCGCCAGGTGATGTACTGGGGTTGAACAGTGGCTGGAGAGACGCACCAGAGGATGAGAGAAAACTAACACTGGAAGCATACTAAATACTCCAAATATCAGACACATATGGCAGAGTGTGCTGAAGGAAGTAGGTGGGGAGGGAGAGAGAGAGAGAGAGAGAGAGAGAGAGAGAGAGAGAGAGAGAGAGAGAGAGAGAGAGAGAGAGAGAGAGAGAGGTTAGGGAAACAATAAAATAACAAAGGAGGGCAGTAGATAATATTTCTAAACAATGGGTAAGCAAAGCCGCATAAAAAGGCCAATATGATATATAAGAGGGAGACGTTAATATGGTAAAGGGCGTGGATACAGCGAGACTGGACCATTCTATTAACATTTCATGCAGTGTGCTGCAGCTGTGGTGTTGTGAGGCACCGATATTACACGATACTCCATTAAACACTGAACCATTTTGTACAACATCAGTGTTTAGCCTCACAGGGTATTCATATCTATTTGTTCATCACCAGCCATTACCATCTCATCCCATCCTTCTCATTGCATTATCTTTTTTTTACCTCCTACCCCTCCCTCCTTTATTTTCTACCTCCTACCCCTCCCTCCCCCATCCCACTCACTCCTTTATTTTTTTACCCCCTACCCCTCCCTCCCTCCCCCATCCTCCTCACACCTTCATTTTCTACCTCCTACCCCTCCTTCTCTCCCTCCCTCCCCCTTCCAGTCGTCCCAGCCCAGGTTTATAATACTTATGTTCGTCGACCGCACCTGTGTCATGCTGGCAAATCCATCAACAGGTAACACACGTAGTTTTGCTGATTACTATGCGTGTCTTCCTGGTTCAGTGAGTGTCATTGTTTTCACTGAACAGGCTCTTGGGTGTCAGTGTAAGGCAGGAGGCAGCCGTGGGCCACGACTGGCAAAGGAAAAATTAACGACCAGAAGCAGACGACTAAAGCAAGTGCAAAGCGGGAAATGTACAAAGATATATAGAGGCAGGAAACTTTGACAAAATACGAGACAGCATTTGACAAGGGAAAAAAGTGTAACTTGAAAGCACTCAGAGAGTGCATACCTCCACCAATGCTGGACCCGGATCCGACCCAAAATCAAATAAGTTCTTTCTTGGCCCATGGAGCATCCTTCCACAAAATTTCAGTGACATTCATTGAGAACTTATACTCTGCGGGATACGTAGCATCCGGATCTGGATCCAGATCTGCCCCAAAATTGAATCAATTTTTTTTTTGGCCCCTGGCCCACCCTTCCCCAAAATTTAATTGGAGTCCATTGACAACTTTTGGTGATACCGTGTGAACAAACAGACAAATGCAAGTGAATACATAACGTCCTCCAACTTCGTTGGCAGAAGTAAAAATATGAGAGACCAGTTGACAGGAAAATAAGGCAAAGTAAAGACATGGGAGAGGCAGGGGATTAGAGAAGGAGAAGCAGACTGTGACCTACAGACAGGAAGGGAAAAAAAAAAAAAGACCGCCTCAGAAGGCAGCCACAAATGTAACTGGAAAACACTAAGGAGCGCGTATCTCCGCCAATGCCATTGCCATTAAAAAGGATCTGGCTCCGGATCATTGGAGATATCGTGTGCAATACACAGGAGCCAGAGCCCACCCCAAATTTAATCAATTCTTTCTTGGCCCATGGCCCACCCTCCAAAAACTGTCATTGAAATCCATTGAGAACTTTTGGAGATATGGTGTGGACAAACAGACATACATATGTGAATACATAACCCCCTCCACCTTCGTTGGCGGAGGTAACAAGGAAAAGGAAATAGGAGGGATGATGACAGGCACGGCTGACAGCCAAGGACACAGGAAATTAGATTAACTTTTTTTTCTCTGTGAGTATTTTCACTCTGGATCCTGCTCTTGTGTGTGTGTGTGTGTGTGTGTGTGTGTGTGTGTGTGTGTGTGTGTGTGTGTGTGTGTGTGTGTGTGTTTTATTTATCATTCTTACCACTCTTACTCTTCCATCTACATCTCTGTTTATTACTTGTATCCTCCTCACTCTCTTCCACGTCTCCACTCTCTCTTCTCCTCTCCCTTCCCTCCTCTCTTCTCCTTCTCCACTCTCTCTTCCCCTCTCCCTTCCCTCCTCTCTTCTCCTTCTCCACTCTCTCTTCTCTCCCTTCCCTCCTCTCTCCTTCTCCACTCTCCACTCTCTCTTCTCCTCTCCCTTCCCTCCTCTCTTCTCCTTTTCCACTCTCCACTCTCTCTTTTCCTCTCCCTTCCCTCTTCTCTCCTTCTCCACTCTCCACTCTCTCTTCCCCTCTCCCTTCCCTCCTCTCTTCTCCTTTTCCACTCTCTACTCTCTCTTCTCCTCTGTCTTCCTCTCTCTTTTCCGCTTCTCCATTCTCTAATCTCTCTTCCCCTCTCCTTTCCCCCCTCTCCTCTCCTGCTCCACTCTCTACTCTCTCTTTTCCTCTCCATTCCCCCTCCCTGCTCCTCCTCCCTTCTCTCTTCTCCTCTCTCTTCCTCCCAGCCATCATCACACAGTACTTCATTTCTCCCTCTTGTCCACCTTCCCTGCATCACCTAAATCATTATTGTTTTTCATGCACACATTGTATATTATAAGCATTTATTCACCAGATGTTTTTCTCAGTCAGTCAGCGAGTTTCTGTCTCTGTCTGTCTGTCTGTCTGTCTGTCTCTCTCAGTCAGCAACTTTCTGTCTCTGTCTGTCTGTCCCTCTGTCTGTCTGTCCGTCTCTCTCTCTCTCTCTCAAAAACACAAGCACAAACATGTAAACAAAAAACAAACAAACAAAAAAACACACACACACACACACACACACACACACACACACACACACACACACACGTCGAGCAAAACAAGCCTCTCTCTTGCTATCGTAGGCGAGGGTGGAATAAAACTATAAAATGAAATTATCACAATCTGTGTGGGGAAACACAGGAAGCAGAGCAGCGACGGTGTACAGTGGGTAAGGGAGGGGGAGGAGAGGAGGGGTAGTAGTGGGGGGAGGAGGGAAGAGATTGGGGGAAGGGAGAGAGAGAGAGAGAGAGAGAGAGAGAGAGAGAGAGAGAGAGAGAGAGAGAGAGGAGGGGGCTGGGAAGAGGAAGGAGTACAAAGGAAAGCAAACAGCAACAGACCTTATGGTCCTTTCGAGGCTGTTTGTTACAGAGTAGACTATGACTACGAGATCTAACTCTACATGCTGAAGGATAAGGATAGTAAAGCAAGAAGGCTCCCCCCACCACCAAACCCTCCAGTTAAAACTGGCAAGAAAATGTGAGAAAAACCACCATACAGCATGGAAAAAGTGACATGGAAATTGCATAGGAAAGACTGAAAAGGAAAAGCTACATTCTATAATACATTATAAGCTATAACTGCGGAATGAAGGAAAGGGGCAGGGGAGAGAGAAGGGAAGGAGGAAGAAACAGTGAGTGACTGAGGAAGGGAGGGAAAGATAATACAGAGTGGAGAAAAGGAGAGAGGGAGCAGCAAAGGGACGGAGGAAGGTTGGATACAAGTGAAATGGAAGAAGGCAGAGTGACGGTGTGGGTGGAAGGGAGAGAACAGACTGGAAAAGGAATGAAGTCAGTCGAGACAGGGAGACGGGTGATGGGAAAGAGGGTGGATGACAGACAACACTGTGAATAGGATCAGGGTGAGGAAGAAGGGAGGATGTACTGTAGGGTATGGGAGGGAAGGAGGAGGCTGAATGAGGGGGAAGGGATGAGGCAGGGTGAGGGGGCAGGGAGGAGGCTGAGTGAGGGGCAAGGGCTGGGGCAAGGTGAGGGGGCAGGGAGGAGGCTGAGTGAGGGGGAAGGGATGGGACAGGGTGAGGGGGCAGGGTGAGAGGAGGCTGAGTGAGGGGGGAAGGGCTGGGGCAGGGTGAGGGGGCAGGGAGTGGGGGTTACAACATGAGGGGGCAGGGAGTGGGGGGTTACAACATGAGGGGGCAGGAAGTGGGGGTTACAACATGAGGGGGCAGGGAGTGGGGGTTACAACATGAGGGGGCAGCGAGAGGCAGGAAGAGACACCAGAGTGTGACATCCATCACCGCAGTGATAGTCATCTGCACAACACATTTTGGTAGATCAGGACATTTCACGCCTTAGGTTAGTGCTGTTGCCAACACCTTCACAAAATGTATGGGAATAATTAGCCCTGACTGTGGTGTGAAAAAAGTTGATTACAGAAAGAGAGCAAGAGTGGACCAATGCATTAGCCTTTGTGTTGGCTGTGTCTTGTTTATTTTTAAGTTCTAGATTCTGTACTGTACAGTAAGTTACTTCTGTATTGAGGACAGTGTCACTGGCAGGGCTGTGTGTACGCATGTATCTGTGAATGCAAATATATATATAGATAGATAGATAGATAGATAGATAGATACATAGATAGATAGATATAAACACGGAGAGAGATAGAGAGGGAGAGGGGGGGGGAGAAAGTGTTCGTGAGCTGGTCCTCAGTGTCCTCCCAAAGTTTATTATTTTTTTTACTTAGGAAAACGAAATTTTGCAGGAAGGTAGACGTGTACTTTGAACAGGTTTGGGGCAGGACTGGACCCGTAAAAAGGCCTATTTACACCTGGATGAGGGGGCAGGGCAGCCCCTACACCATTTTCTAAATTTCCTATAAACATAACAAGGTTAACTGGAGTGCAAGGTGTGGCTGGCAGGGTTTATTTTACATGGCAAAAAAAAAAAAAAAAAAAAAAATCACGGTGGTAGACGGCCATCCCGGGGAGGTTTTAGGCAGAATGGAATTGCCAAGGCTGCCTCTGCGTACACCGAGGTACACGCCAACACCAACTAATTTTTACACACGGTGAGATCCCCTGTGGCTGCCCCGGCAAGCTGGATATACCCTATGGGGGGGGGGGCACTCCTAAGTTAAACAAAGTTGTCTCTTAATTGCAAGACTAAAAGTTCAAAATCTTTTGTTGTTACAGAAACAGTTACATTTCACCAACTTGACTATGTAAATTGTCTACCACCATTGCTGTAATAATCTTCACTATTAGTGATGCATTTCCTCTTGGACATTCACTGGTTATTTCTGCTGCCAATACTGCAACTCATACACTGAATACATCTTAACATTATAACAAGTGGTCAGCAAATAATACAAAGATGAGAAACGGGTCAATATATGTGAACATAATGCAAAACTCTGTCTGCCCTTAACATTGACATTATTAACAGTGATGGTGGAGGCAGGGATGATGGTTGTTGTGGTAGAGGCAGGGATGATGGTTGTGGTAGTGGTAGAGGCAGGGATAATGGTTGTTGTGGTAGAGGCAGGGGTGATGGTTGTTGTGGTGGTAGAGGCAGGGGTGATGGGCGTTGTGGTGGTAGAGGCAGGAATGATGGTTGTTGTGGTGGTAGAGGCAGGGATGATGGTTGTTGTGGTGGTAGAGGTAGGTGTGGTAGTGGTGGTGATCACAGTACTAACGTGCACGGTGACAGCGGGGATGTGGTAGTGGTGATTGTCCTAGTGATGGTAACAGGCAACGTTGGTATGCATGGACAGCAGTTTCTGTTTTTATCCCGGTAACGACAGGTATCCATGCTATTATCTGTCTGTCTATCCATCTATCTACAGATCAGTAGATAGGTAGACATAGACATATACATAGACATATAGACTGACTAACAGATAAACAGACATAAAGATGGACAGTGAGACAGACAGATGGATAATGTTAAGGTGTGGCTTTAGGTCAAGTTGTGTGGTGTTTAGGGCATCAACAAGGTAGTAGGTTAGGGTGGTGCAGAGAGGTGCTACTATGGCAGTGTTGTGGGGCCAAGGCGCGGTAGCTGGCCTGGCACAACACTCCGGCGGGGACATCTTCCTCATTTACCAAGTTGTCAAATTCTGGCCTGAGATACTGCTCCTACATACCTCTATACAAAGCTGATCCTCTTGACGGCTATCCCTTACCCATTTGCCCTGCATCACGCCAGGTTACGAACATTGTTTCAGTCCTAGCTAGTTGCAGTCTGCCCCAGGACGGCGGCTGCTTGCTTGTGGTCGATGGCTCTGCTAGGCCACACAGACCAACGGACAGGAACAACAACAGCAAAAACATTCTATCAGTTTTGCCAAAGCATCTCCCGCATACTTCTTCAATACCTCCCACCACCAGACCAAAGGCAGGCTGAGTTTGGTACAAACTTTTTTCCAACAAAAAATAATCGTTGACAGATTGTGAAATGTGAGTTTTTCCCTTGCCTCTGATACCTGTGTTGATATACAACAAAGAGTATGCCTTACCCAGAGTACAGTATGTGAACCTGCCTGGGTATCCTCCTACATACCAGTTTATTAGCCTGTGTTTTCACACTGTATCTTGACCCAGTAAAGTCTCTCCTGCCTAACACCCTACCACAACTTGTCCTGCCATTTATTTAACACTTCATTATTTTCCTACTTCACTATACTCCCTTTACCTTAACTTGGCACAGATTTGCATCCTTTTGCGGCTTATTTCAC
The DNA here is from genome assembly GCF_032717465.1 of Coenobita brevimanus. Taxonomy (NCBI): domain Eukaryota; kingdom Metazoa; phylum Arthropoda; class Malacostraca; order Decapoda; family Coenobitidae; genus Coenobita; species Coenobita brevimanus. The sequence continues at coordinate 3,081,816 of NC_137039.1, forward strand.
GCAGAACAAGGCAATACTATGGCCCTACATCCCTTCCGTAGCACTTCTTCATGACTAGCATCATACTGTGCTGTTAATCTCTTGCTACAACCAGTAATGAAGATGGACAGACGGCAGTTTTAGGCCAAGTTAGAGTAAAAAAGGTATAGTATATCCGTTGCCAACGTTACCATTTCATTAGTGTACCAGGCCATTATTTTGTGTGTTCCTTAACTCACTAATAAATCAGTTCATTTAACCTCTTACTTGTGTCCCAGCAGATATATAGTTACCAGTGTATTAATTATCTACTTTACTAGTGTACTATTTCACTAATGTACGAGTTCATTAGTGTACTATTTCACTAGTTGCTTCGTTGATGCTGTTACCAGTCTGCCACTTTACTACTTCATCAGTTGTCCAGGTCATTAGTTTACCCGTTGTTCAGGTTCCAAGGTAAACCATTCCATAGTTGTCCAGTTCACTAGATGACCATTTGACTGGTGTTGGGGTTCACCAGAGTATTAGTTTACTAGTACATGAGTTTACCAGTCCATTAGTTAACCAATTGTTTAGTTTACCAGTCCATTAGTTAACCAGTTGTTTAGTTTACCAGTCCATTAGTTAACCAGTTGTTTAGTTTACCAGTCCATTAGTTAACCAGTTGTTTAGTTTACCAGTACATTAGTTAACCAGTTGTTTAGTTTACCAGTCCATTAGTTAACCAGTTGTTTAGTTTACCAGTACATTAGTTAACCAGTTGTTTAGTTTACCAGTCCATTAGTTAACCAGTTGTTTAGTTTACCAGGTCAGTGTACTGCCAGTACATTAGCTATTGTTCTTTTACACTAATTTGGCCCAGATTGTTTTTCTTCGTTTAGAGCTTATTTCATGTATTTCAATGACAGAAACGGACAATACTGCAGCTCTACATCATGCTCACAGCACTTCTTCGTGACTAACACCATATTCGAGACTTAATTTATTGTTATAACTCGGCACTGAAGCTGGGGCGATGGAAATTTGAGGCCAAGTTAGAGTAACAAGGGTATAGGGCACAGCACAAGCCCTGCCACCAAGTCAGATATCTGGGTAAGCAGGATGGCCGTCTATTTTGGGCCTGTGATCTGAAGCGATAAAACCCAACGCCTCCACTGAATGGCTGTGGCCACTCAGTAAAATAGCATGTTGACTCAGTGAATTAGTGGTGAGTCAGTAAGTATGGTGAGTCAATGAATGGACAGGGTGACTCAGTAAAATAGCTTGTTGACTCAGTGAATTAGTGGTGAGTCAGTAAGTATGGTGAGTCAATGAATGGACAGGGTGACTCAGTAAAATAGCGTGTTGACTCAGTGAATTAGTGTTGAGTCAGTAAGTATGGTGAGTCAGTGAATGGACAGGATGACTCAGTAAAATAGCGTGTTGACTCAGTGAATTAGTGGTGAGTCAGTAAGTATGGTGAGTCAGTAAGTATGGTGAGTCAGTGAATGGACAGGATGACTCAGTAAAATAGCGTGTTGACTCAGTGAATTAGTGGTGAGTCAGTAAGTATGGTGAGTCAATGAATGGACAGGGTGACTCAGTAAAACAGCGTGTTGACTCAGTGAATTAGTGGTGAGTCAGTAAGTATGGTGAGTCAATGAATGGACAGGGTGACTCAGTAAAATAGCGTGTTGACTCAGTGAATTAATGGTGAGTCAGTAAGTATGGTGAGTCAATGAATGGACAGAGTGACTCAGTAAAATAGCGTGTTGACTCAGTGAATTAATGGTGAGTCAGTAAGTATGGTGAGTCAATGAATGGACAGGGTGACTCAGTAAAATAGCGTGTTGACTCAGTGAATTAGTGGTGAGTCAGTAAGTATGGTGAGTCAATGAATGGACAGGCTGACTCAGTAAAATGGTGTTGAGTCAGTGAATTAGTGGTGAGTCAGTAAATATGGTGAGTCAATGAATGGACAGGGTGACTCAGTAAAATAGCGTGTTGACTCAGTGAATTAGTGGTGAGTCAGTAAGTATGGTGAGTCAGTGAATGGACAGGGTGACTCAGTAGTGTGGTGAGTTTTTGTATGTTGTGGCACAAAGGATGTTTTGGGTCAATGAGTCAGTGTGGTACATCAGTGTGGTGAATGATGGGTGAGTCAGTGTGTGAGTGTGGTGGGTCAGTGTGGTACATCAGTGTGGTGAATGATGGGTGAGTCAGTGTGTGAGTGTGGTGGGTCAGTGTGGTACATCAGTGTGGTGAATGATGGGTGAGTCAGTGTGTGAGTGTGGTGGGTCAGTGTGGTACATCAGTGTGGTGAATGATGGGTGAGTCAGTGTGTGAGTGTGGTGGGTCAGTGTGGTACATCAGTGTGGTGAATGATGGGTGAGTCAGTGTGTGAGTGTGGTGGGTCAGTCAGTCAGTGTGGTCAGTCAGCCAGTCAGTTTGGTAAGGTAGCGAGTGCATGTCACCAGGCAGTGTAAGAGTGCTGAGTCAGTGGGTCAGTGTGGTGAGTCAGTGAATGAGTTGTGAGTCAGTCAGCCAGTGTGGTGAGTAGGTAAATGAGTGATGACTTACTGAGTGAATGTGTTGCATGAGTGAGTGAGTGAGCCATTGTTGTTGAAGTGAATCCTAATGTTGCAGTGATGGCGTCTGGTGGTGGTGGTGGTGTGGTGGTGGCTGATGTTGCTGTGCCACACCATGCAGATACACCGCATCGCAGCAATACGTAAGTTACTGTATTATTACTACACTACACCTGTCTGCCTTACCATCACACCTGTCTGCTTTACCATCACACCTGTCTGCCTTACCATCACACCTGTCTGCCTTACCATCACACCTGTCTGCCTCACCATCACACCTGTCTGCCTTACCATCACACCTGTCTGCCTCACCATCACACCTGTCTGCCTCAACATCGCACCTGTTTGCCTCACCATCACACCTGTCTGCCTCAACATCGCACCTGTTTGCCTCACCATCACACCTGTCTGCCTCAACATCGCACCTGTTTGCCTTACCATCACACCTGTCTGCCTTACCATCACACCTGTCTGCTTTACTATCACACCTGTTTGCCTCTCCATCACACCTGTCTGCCTTACCATCACACCTGTCTGCCTTACCATCACACCTGTCTGCCTCACCATCACACCTGTCTGCCTTACCATCACACCTGTCTGCCTCACCATCACACCTGTCTGCCTCACCATCACACCTGTCTGCCTCACCATCACACCTGTCTGCCTCACCATCACACCTGCCTGCCTTACCATCACACCTGCCTGCCTACACTGGCCTGACACGTGGCTGCCTTGCCATGCCACGTGTCATACACTGTACTCACCTAGGGTAGGTATTACATGGCAGGCAGCTCATGCCAGGTATCATGGCCAGTGCACTGGGTATTATCCTCGTCCAAGCTGCTCTGTTACAACCTACCACCACTCTAGCTGGCCCTCCTTCAGCCACAGTTGCCACACCACCACACTCCTTGGCCGCCCTTATTGCTGGCTTCCTGTGGCCGCCACTGCCCTGGCCCTCGCCTACCACCTTGCCATATACCTGACAATAATAATAATAATAATAATCAGTAGTAGTAATAGCAGTAGTAGTAGTGGTGCAGGTATCACTGCCATGAAGTATAGATGTTGATGTTTCAGAGACAACTGGCCATCCCAGCACACCTACTGGACCTTCTGACCCCTACCGTAACTTCTCTCCCGACTCACCTCAACATTCCTCTCATTCTTCCTCCAGTCCTTCTCTTGATTCTTCTCCTAAGCCTTCTCTTGATTCTTCTCCTAAGCCTTCTCTTGATTCTTCTCCTAAGCCTTCTTTTGATTCTTCTCACAAAGCCTATCCAGGCTCTTCTGATCACTCATCTAACCTTTCTCTCAAGCCTGTCCTTAACCCCTCCCCCGACCCTTCTCCTAACTCTTCACCAAAGCACTCACCTAATCCCTCACCCATCCCAAAGCCTACTCCCTCCACCAAGCCATATCCTGCCTCCTTTCCTAGCCTCTTTCCTAGCCCGTCCGCCAATCCCTCACCAATCCCAATGCCTAGCCCCTCCACCAAGCCATCTGCAGACCCCATCACTGAACCAGACAACTCTACAGCTGCCAACCCTCCTAAAAAAGGTTAGTTGTGTGAGTCAAAGCAAAGGCAGAGGGGCTGAGAGGCAGGGTGGAGGAAGGGTGGACGAAGGGTGTGGGAAGGGTGGAGTGAGAGGAGTATGAGGGATGAGAGGGTGGAGAGGGAGAGGGAGGGAAAATTGTGTGTGAGGGAGGGTGAGTGAAGGGAGGGATAAGAGGGAGGGTTAGTGAAGGGAGGCATGAGAGGGAGGGTTAGTGAAGGGAGGCGTGAGAGGGAGGGTGATGGAAGGAAGTGTATAAGGGAGGGTGAGGGAAGGGAGGGTGTGAGGAGGGAGGAGATGGAGGATAAGGGAAGGAAAGGAGGAGGGGAGGGTAAGGGAAGACAGGGTGTGAGGGAGGGAGGTGCAGGAGGTATGGGAAGAGAGGGTGAAAGGGAGTCAGGAGGGGGGATAAGGGAAGGGAGTGTGAGAGGGAGGGAGGAGGGTAAGGAAAGGAGGGTTTGAGGAAGGAAGGAGGGGGAGGGTAAGGGAAGGGAGGGTGTGAGGGAGGGAGGAGGGGGAGGGTAAGGGAAGGGAGAGTGTGAAGGAAGGAGGAGGGGGAGGGTAAGGGAAGGGAGGGTGTGAGGGAGGGAGGAGAGGGAGGGTAAGGGAAGGGAGAGTGTGAAGGAAGGAAGAGGGAGAGGGTAAGGGAAGGGAGAGTGTGAAGGAAGGAGGAGGGGGAGGGTAAGGGAAGGGAGAGTGTGAAGGAAGGAGGAGGGGGAGGGTAAGGGAAGGGAGGGTGTGAGGGAGGGGGGAGGGGGAGGGTAAGGGAAGGGAGAGTGTGAAGGAAGGAGGAGGGGGAGGGTAAGGGAAGGGAGAGTGTGAAGGAAGGAGGAGGGGGAGGGTAAGGGAAGGGAGGGTGTGAGGGAGGGAGGAGGGGGAGGGTAAGGGAAGGGAGAGTGTGAAGGAAGGAGGAGGGGGAGGGTAAGGGAAGGGAGGGTGTGAGGGAGGGAGGAGGGGGAGGGTAAGGGAAGGGAGGGTGTGAGGGAGGGAGGAGGAGGAGGGTAAGGGAAGGGAGGGTGTGAAGGAAAGAGGAGGGGGAGGGTAAGGGAAGGGAATGTTGTCCCTACATCCCTGGGTGACATGGAGGAGGGAGTTAGTGGGCATCGAGAGTATGGGAATCGAGGGGGGGCAGTGGAAGGGAGGGTAAGGGAAGGAAAAGTAAAGGGAAGGGAGAAGACAGAGAAAGGAGGTTTAAAAGAGGGTACAGAGTGGCTGCTGGAATGAACTGTGAGAAGGAGATGGAGAGGGAGGGAAAAGTGAGAGGGGTAAGGGAAAGCAGGATGAGGTGAGGAGGGATGGAGATAGGAGGGAGAGAAAGGCAGGTGGTGAGAGGAAGGCTGAGGGGCCTGGGTTGAAAGGATGGGGTGAGAGGGAGTAGGAAAGGGGGTTTAAAGGAAAGGGGTAAAAGGGAGGTGTGAGAGGGAGGTTGAGAGGGTGTTAGGGTAGTGGTGTGTCAATGTGGTAAGGGATGGATTAAGAGACGCCTTTAAGATTGATATGTAATTGGATTATCAGTCGTTATAAACACCCTCACTTTGGTTGGTGGGTTTAGCTATTTTATTCTGCATAACGTCATTCAGTTTTGTTGATCCCAGTGATATGGTAAAGTCAAAGACTAAAATAACTGTCCGTAGTCAGCCTGTCACTGCTGCTGCTGCATCTAAACGGTTATTTTGGCTAACACCACAATATTTTATTTAGTCAAGAGAAAATGACCCCTGAAAAATTGTAAAGGAGTCCACACTGACTATTTTTCCTGGTCTTCCTTTCAGAATGCCACAAAGTCTCGGTGCCAACACTTCCCACCCGTCACCCAGTGGCACTCAGGAAGAAAGACAAGGAGGAGATGCTTGAAGCCGAGTTTGAGCTTCACCAGTCTGTAACAAATGCGGCCTCTGATCTAATGTTCGTAGTCAACACTTTATCAAATAGGTCTCTCGAGGCTGCTCTTAAAGTAACCTTTAGTGCCGACGAGTCTGCTGACGTGGACGCCGCAAAGTTCAGGTGTTTTGATGAGAGTGGTGAAAACTCAACACTGACCCTCACCATCAACACTGTCCCCACCACCCCTGCAACCACCACCACCCCTGCAACCACCACAACCCTTGCAACCACCACCAACCCTGCAACCACCACCAACCCTGCAACCACCACCAACCCTGCAACCACCACCAACCCTGCAACCACCTCCACCCCTGCAACCACCACCAACCCTACCGAGCCTGACAACAGCACACAGGTGGTGACTCGCAGGATCAAAATTCAGGTTAGTTGTGGTGTTGTGGGTTCACAGGTGTGTGTGTGTGTGTGTGTGTGTGTGTGTGTGTGTGTGTGTGTGTGTGTGTGTGTGTGTGTGTGTGTGTGTGTGTGTGTGTGTGTGTGTGTGTGTAACAATTAACACTGGTATAAATGTAATAATTCTGACATAAAGTCCAGCACATCAGTACTAATGAAGGCACTCGAGTGTGTGTGTGTGTGTGTGTGTGTGTGTGTGTGTGTGTGTGTGTGTGTGTGTGTGTGTAACAATTAACACTGGTATAAATGTAATAATTCTGACATAAAGTCCAGCACATCAGTACTAATGAAGGCACTCGAGTGTGTGTGTGTGTGTGTGTGTGTGTGTGTGTGTGTGTGTGTGTGTAACAATTAACACTGGTATAAATGTAATAATTCTGACATAAAGTCCAGCACATCAGTACTAATGAAGGCACTCGAGTGTGTGTGTGTGTGTGTGTGTGTGTGTGTGTGTGTGTGTGTGTGTGTGTGTGTGTGTGTGTGTGTGTAACAATTAACACTGGTATAAATGTAATAATTCTGACATAAAGTCCAGCACATCAGTACTAATGAAGGCACTCGAGTGTGAGATAGTAAGATGTTGCCACAATATCCAGTGATGTCTCACAGTTGTTTAATGCCTTCAGTGCCATGATGTAGCCTTGTATGTTCTTCTTGCTGCCTTCACACCATTGTACTGAACTCAAGATAAGTACCTTATACTGAACACTTTAATGAAGGATGCACCAAATCCCTCGAGGTGCAAAAGGCTTGCCCATCTATATTATAATGAGCCGATTTCTGTATGTTGTTTGTTTGTTACCGCAACACAGCCAAAACCGACGCATGTAACGCATATATTTTTTAGAGCAATGTACCGTTAAATGCTGTAACTGGAGGAATAAAACAATTTCCAGTCCAGTCGGGCCAACGGTTCCCGAGTTATGACTCATTTCTGGCCTTTTGTTTAGAGTGGAGGGGATGGATTCGTTCTCAGTCCGGCGTAGAAACTACCAACATGACAGAAGAGAGAAGAGTGACGTGTTTGTTGTATTATCACTCTCTCGCCTCTCCTTCCTCCCTCCTTATACTCCTAAAAGTATATAGTATTATGGTATACTAATAGTATAATTTAGTATAATAGCAAACACTACTATCCTGTCTGTCTGTCTGTCTGTCTCTCTCTCTCTCAATTGTTGTCCCAGCAGGATAAAAGTAAGGAAAAATTCCTCGCTCTGTCTCGCTCAGAGCATGAGTAATTCAGTTTCTGTTGCCTTTCGACTTAAGATACCGTAGGAAGTGACTTGACATCGAGCGAAGGCCGCCGAGGGTGGCCTTAAAGCGAGTACTAAATAAAATCTGGTGAAGGCTGCAAGATATTATGATAACTACATCATCGGATAAAACAGGTCAAACGCTACATGCCACTAATACATAATATTGTGTTCTTGCTGCAGGTGGAGCGAGAACAGATGAAGGTCATTGTGACCAACGGGGACCAGATCACAGAGACGGAGCCAGGCAAGTGCCCAGTCCTCTCCTTGGAGTTCCCTGACCTGTTCCTGCAGGTGACATGTCTGCCTGGTGGTTCCTATGGGTCCATGACGTACTGCACGACACGTGAGTATTACCACATACCTCACCACTGCCTACAACACCACCACCAGGGACTGTGTTGTATACTAAGCATATACACTGTACTCAGGCCACAAACTGACACACGAAGCCGCCAGCCACACCCTTCACTCTCTCTCTCTCTCTCTCTATCTGTACAGATGCCGCACATTGTCACACAATACCACCATTCCCCCCCCCCTCCCTCTCTCTTTATCTATCAATCTATCCATCTCTGCTGCCATCATCATCATCATCCATATCTCTGTTCCCACCTGGTATGAAGTAGGGTTCAGAGTGCCAAAACTCGGTGATAAAAGGATAAGGTAAGCAAAGGTGATGCTAATTAACGGGCCACACTCACCTTCACTGACCATTTAAGCCCCAGACTCCTGACTCCACCCCACAGGCCTAAACACCCACACTTACACTCCACCCCACAGGCCTAAACACCCACACTTACACTCCACCCCACAGGCCTAAACACCCACACTTACACTCCACCCCACAGGCCTAAACACCCACACTTACACTCCACCCCACAGGCCTAAACACCCACACTTACACTCCACCCCACAGGCCTAAACACCCACACTTACACTCCACCCCACAGGCCTAAACACCCACACGTACACGCTTCATACCATTTGTCACCCACACCCACACATACTTACTAGTGATAGCTTTTCATAACAGCTTGTAGTCGAGAACTGTGGGGTGAAAGGCGCCAATTTTAGTTAATTACGTAAGGAGAGAGAGAGAGAGAGAGAGAGAGAGAGAGAGAGAGAGAGAGAGAGAGAGTCATTTACTTTATGTCTTAGGAAGTGTGCAATCTCTCTCTCTCTCTCTCTCTCTCTCTCTGCCATAAAATGCCACAGATCAAGCACCACACTTGAGAATGGGTCTTCACATAGTGTAGTAGTTGCACTGAATGTGGGTGTACGTGTATCACTTTCATGAATAACATTTTTACTTGCACAGCCAAGGACTTTTAAATTGTGTTGGGCCATAATACTTTGTCTAATTTTGGTTCCTTGTGCACTAATATTCAACTTAAACACGCCATTCCTTCCTTCATTGTCCGTAACCAAATGTAACTTATAAACGCCATTCTTCCTGCCTTCATTCCTCGTAAGTGAAATAAGCTTCTCCCAGACTTACTTCTAACATCATTCTTACGCCAACATCTAACATCCATCCTTCCCCTGCTGCTAACAAACCTTTCCCTGTCTTCCTAACTGCCCC
>NC_137039.1:3096050-3134282 GCF_032717465.1 Coenobita brevimanus
TCTCTCACCAATTCCAGTCTCTCTCCATTCACTGTAACATCACACTGGGAGTCACCTTCTCTCTCAGTAACCATCACTTTACTCTTTTCTACATTTACTCTCAAGGCACAACGCTCACAGACATCAGCAAAACTCTGCACTAGCCTACCAAGTTCTTGTCCGGTACTGCAAGCAGTACTGCATCATCAGCATACAACAAATTTGAGATATTCCATCCATCACCATTCATTACCAACGTCATCCCTCTCTCCATTACTCGTGTTTTTACTTCTCTCATCACATATTGAACAACCATGAGGACATCACACAACCTTGTCGCACGCCCACACAAATGGTGAACCATTCACATAGATGCCCATTAACCCTTACACATGCTTCACTACCACCATAAAAACTCCTGACAGCACCTAGCAGCTTACCATCCACACCGTACATGCGCGAAACCTTCCACGATCTTTCTTTGTCTACTTCGTCGCATGCTTTCTCCAGATCCATGAATACCATAAACACCTTATGGTCCTTCTCACAAGTCTTCTCTGCTATCTGTCTCACTGCAAATACCGATCCACACATCCTCTGCCACTCCTAATGCCACCCTGTTCATCACCCACTAGGACTTCTGATACCTCTCTTACTTTCTCTGTAATAATTCTTCCATATACCTTCCCTACTACACTCAGTAAGCTTATGCCACGATAATTCTTGCACTCACTTCGCTCACCTTTGTTTCTGTACAGGGGTACAATCACAGCCTTTTTCCACTCTGCAGGCACAGTTTCACTCATCCATGCCTTCTTACATATCTCCAACAAGCACTTCATTCCACCCTCTCCACTATATACACTTAAGCATCTCTGCATACACCTCATCAACCCCAGCTGCTTTCCCATTTTTCAGCCGCTTCACAGAGCTTAACCTGTGCGAGAGTCACGTCTCCTGGCACTACATTCCTTCTCTGCACACCCCCAAAACCAATCATGTTTACAGCTGCTCTGCTCTCTCTATTTCCATTCATCAGGCATTCAAAATATTCTTTCCATCTGGTCCTTACTTCATCTCCATGGGTTAATAATCTACCACCTGCATCCTTCACACCATCACATTTCTTTCCGCTTTCACTTCTACATTTCCGCACCTCTTTCCAGAATAACTTTCTTTTTTCAGAGTAATTTTCATTCATTTTTCTTTCTAGATCATCATTTACCTTTTTTTTTTCCTCTTCACTAGTCCCTTTACGTGCTTCTTGTTCTCAGTATATTCAATTCTTAATTCAACTGAACCCCTGTCCTGTAACCACTCTAGCCACTTCTTCCTCTTTTCCTCCACTGCTCTTACCCTCCTCATCCCACCATGCCGTACCTTTCTTCTTTGTTGTTACTCTTGCCACACCACACACCACTTTAACATTCCTGACTAAGCAATACCTATATGCATTCCACAGGCTGTTCAGATCCATTTCATTCCAGTTCACTGATTCTAACTCCTCCTCTACTTTGGTCCTGTATTCATCTGCCATTTCTTTGATCCTCAGCTTCTCAACTTTCAGTCTTTCTCGCTGACTGCTCCTCTCTCTCTCCTGGTCCACCTCACTCCTCTCAGCTTGATCTTGCATACCACAACCATGTAATCTGACAGACCTCCACATCGTCCTCTCACGGCCCTCGTATCAGCAACCATTCCCATCATCGACATCTCTACGAGCACGTAATCAATTAGGCTTCTTTCAACACGATCCCCGTTCCCTCTATACCATGTATATTTATGTGCATCTTTATGTTTGAAATACGAGTTACAAATGCACAACCTCCTTTCCTGACAATGATAATATGATAATAATAATAATAATGTGTTAACACAATAATATTATAAAAGAAAAGCACACGGAAGCCGAATGCTAATCGCCCGCCGGAATATGTTGCTGGCCAAGTTACAAGTTACTTACACACCATATGCGATTTTTTTTTGTAAAACTCTACGGCATTCAGTCACCGCATTTCACAAAAAGCCAATCCATATTAAAGAAACTAGACACAATACTCGGTTCCAGGGAGTCTGACGCACTGATTTTGCCAGCCGAGGACAGGTGGATTTGGTAACACTGCGCGATGCACTCGGGCGGTGCTTGGTGGATTTCCGTTGTGTTTGAACGTGCACCAAATTGACTTTGTATTCCAACCAAGGCACCTCATTGATTTGTTAGATACCGGAATATACAGATACAAATTAAAGCAATGATATCTTTAATGATAAATATGTGCCTTTTAAATTACTAGAGATAAACCTGAACGACACTGACAACAAAACTAAGTAAAGTCGCGACTGGATGCATACGAACACAGTCAGCAACTGTGGCGGGAATTCAGACGTTGATAGCGAGGTGGTTCCGAGGTTCTGTGAAGGCTGGAATGTTTTTCCCACCACTACTACAGTGTCACAGTCTACAGTGTACACCATGCCCTTCATTACCTCATCTACTAATATACAACCTGACCCTAGATACGCTTAGCTTGTCTTCTAATATGATTTGTGTGAGCACACACACACACACACACACACACACACACTGGGGTCAATACATGCTATTCTCAATATATATAATGTACATACACATTTTCATTACCTTCATAGGTAACAGTAGCTTAAAAAATCTGCATTTGTTTGTATTCCCAGTCAGATTCAGTCAAATTATTTCTTAAATGATTAAGTTTAATGTTTGATTTTCCCAGACATTTGTGTATCATAAGAGACAGACATACAGACAGACAGACGGACACCCTATCCCTGGCCACCATGCACCCTCTCCTCAAGCATGTATCCTTGTCCCCTCGACAGAGCCGGGAAAGTAATGGATTACATCATTATAGAATGAACCGAATTTTTGTTAATGGTGGAAGAAAGGAAAGTAAGATAAAAGCAAAACCCATGAAAAAATAACAGTTGAACTCTGCTGCTATAACAAAACCGCGTACAGTGTGAACGAAATCAAACCTAATGAAATCAAATTAAATCAGTGGCTGACTGTGTTCGTATGCATCCAGTCGCGACTTTACTTAGTTTTGTTGTCAGTGTCGTTCAGGTTTATCTCTAGTAATTTAAAAGGCACATATTTATCATTAAAGATATCATTGCTTTAATTTGTATCTGTATATTCCGGTATCTAACAAATCAATGAGGTGCCTTGGTTGGAATACAAAGTCAATTTGGTGCACGTTCAAACACAACGGAAATCCACCAAGCACCGCCCGAGTGCATCGCGCAGTGTTACCAAATCCACCTGTCCTCGGCTGGCAAAATCAGTGCGTCAGACTCCCTGGAACCGTTTATAGTTGACCTTTGCCAGTCATTATGGTGACTTTGACCTTGACCCCGAGTGCCCATTTTCTCAAACTCGTCCAAGATTTTGGCCACATCTTGATACCCTGAAGATTTCATGTTGATAGCTCAAGCCGTTCATGAGATGTAATGGTAACACACACACACTCACACACACACACACACACACACACACACACAGACGCTGGCAAAAACATTATCGCTGATAATAACAAAGAAGTAGTGTTATTCAGTAAGGTAAACAGAGTAGTGGCATTAACAGTAGTGGTGTTAACATAGCTGGAGTGAGAACTGTGGTGGTATTGGTAACATTTTTGGTATTAATACCATTTGTGTCAACCAAGTAGTGGTGTTAGTGGCAGTGGTGTCAGCTGAGTCGTGGTGTTGCTAATATTGTTGCCAACAGTGTTATGCTAACAGTACTGGTGTTGACATAGTACCTTTGTCAGTAGTAGTGGTGTTAACAAAATAAGGGTGTTAATAGTAGTGGGGTTAGCAATGTAGTGGTAACCTGTGTTGTTTTACCCCAGGCTGCCAGATGACCCATGTGCCAAAGCAACCCAAGTATATATCCCTGACACTCCAGTCTGGCCAGGAGGGCGGGCACACCACACACCAGGCCCAGCTGGTACACTACCCACCTTCACACAATGTATCCTGGTACCTTACCATTGCTTTCCTTGACCAAGAGGGTAACTACACAGGAGCCAGATTAGACATATACCACCTACCTGCCCTTAATGCTACTCTTGATCACGTGATTATCGTGTGTGAGAAGCACGACCAGACGACGACCCGTGTAGCTGACCCCTGGACCACCCTCCACCCCTCACTCACTCACTCCTTCACGATCCAGGTCAGTAGGGGTTGGGGTATGTGGTGGAGGGAAGGAGGATCAGGTACAACAAGATGGTGGGGATACAGCCAGGGTGGGGAAAGGGGGTTGAGGAGAATGTTAAGGTGATGGTGGTGGAGGATGGAAGGTTAGGTGGTGGTGGTGAAGATTGGGTGGGGGAGGGGAGGGGGTGGTTGTGTAGGGGGTAAATTACTGGCTGGGAAAGGGTAAGCATTGGGGACGGGAAAAGCGGTGGTGGGGATAGGGTAGGGGTGTAGGTTTATGCTGGTGAAGAGGGTGAGGAATAAATGGTGGTTGGGGTGAGAGTAAGATGGTGGTGGGGTTGGGGTAATGGTTGGGGAGGGGATAAGGTGGTGGTGGGGTAGGGGTAATGGTTGGGGAGGGGGTAAGGTAGTGGTGGGGTAGGGGCAATGGTTGGGGAGGGGGTAAGGTAGTAGTGGGGTAGGGGTAATGGTTGGGGAGGGGGTAAGGTAGTGGTGGGGTAGGGGTAATGGTTGGGGAGGGGGTAAGGTAGTGGTGGGGTAGGGGTAATGGTTGGGGAGGGGGTAAGGTAGTGGTGGGGTAGGGGTAATGGTTGGGGAGGGGGTAAGGTAATAAAAGGTATGTTTGTAAAGGCATAAGTGTACAACTGCTAAACATTTGTTCCATTTATTCATGAACTTGTCCTATTTTATCTGTGGTAAAGGCTAAGTTAATGGCAGTGGTTAGGTACAGTGGAAAGCAATGTGGCATCAGTGCTGGCAAGGAGTAATATAATGCATGGCACTTTTTGGCCTAGAAACACGCTACAGAGTCACTGCTGTTTGTTTTTAATGTATGAGTGACATTCTAGTTCTCTCAGTTTCGTTGCATGCCATTGTTTGGTCGTCTGCTTACAGTGTTTTACAGTAATTTAGTGTCTCTTTATTTTTTTTTATTGTATTTTAGTTTTTCTTGCATTCATTTTTCTCTCGTCTGATATTCCTACAACACCTTATACCCTATATTAATACACCATAGCTGATGTATTGTAGTGTATTGTATTCTCACTGTTAGTATCATTGCATTCGTCAGTAATCAGCCTAATTCACCCTTCGGTGTGCAATTTGGACATTTTGTAAGCTCCTAGAAGCTGACAGTATTACGGGAAGCTGGTGATGCGCTGCTTAGCACATTATTTTAACTGGCAAATGTAAGAGCCTGAGTGTGATTTTTGTGCCAGACACTTGTACAGTGTTTGTTTACCCAGCAGTACAGCTGAGGCCTCCATGTCAAACTGAGTGTTGTGGGTGGTATTGCTGACGCAGACTGGCACTCGGCAAAACTTTGGTGGTCCCTCTGCATGACTGTCATTTACTCGATAACCATTAACTTAACCACACTTCTTCGTTGATAGACCACCATTTTAAAGTGTCTGCAATTTACCCATGATCATGAGTGCTTTGATGTTGCAGGTGAGCCCAAAATGGATTGCTCTGTATGAAAAAACCTATGGACAGACGAATGTCGTACACCGGCATAACTGCAGTCAAGATCTAGAAGACTTCATAGACTTGTGGCTGGGTGCAAGATGTATGGGTGAACAAGACTGCGGGTCCTTCAGTTCCTTCTGCAAGGAAGGTTAGACTCAGCAGTCTGTTGAAGACATACACAAAAAACTGTGTTCTATTATTTTCTTGTCATTCATTCTACCCACCTTTACTGTATTGTGTTTATGCAATGTTAAAGATTTATCTGACTTTTTTGTGCTAAGAAGTTCCATCCTGTGCTGTGTTACTCAGGTATTCAGTAGTTACCAGGTATTATTACTGAATTACCTTGACTATCCATTCATCTGTCCAGCAGTCTATCTATCTCCCCCTCTATATATCACCTTATCTTTTTGTAAACACACACCGGTAAAGAGATACTGTACTGTATATAGATACTGTATAGAGAGAAAGAGATGGATGGATGGATGGACAGACAAATAGATGGACAGATAGGTAATCAGATAGACAGAAGGTTAGACAGACAGACAGAAGCCTAGAATGATAGATGGATAGACAGACAGAAGGCTAGACAGAGAGATAGATAAACAGAAGGCTATAAAGATATATAGCCAGAAGGCTTGAAAGATAGATAGATAGAATGCGAGAAAGATAGATAGGGAGACAGACCAGCAAGATAAATAGACAGAAGGCTAGAAAGATAGATGGACAGACAGAGGGTGAAACAAATAGACAGGAGTCTCTAAAGATAGATAGATAGACATACCGGAGGTTAGATAAATAGATAGACAGACAGAAAGAAGGCTAGAAAGAGAGAGAAACAGACAGAAGGACAGAAAGATAAATAGAGAGAAGGACAGAAAGACAGACAGACAGAAGGCTAGAAAGACAGATAGACAGAAGGCCAGAAGGATAGACAGACGGACAGACAGAAAGCTAGAAGGATAGACAGACGGACAGACAGAAGGCTAGAAAGATAGATAAATAGCCAGAAGGCTAGAAAGATAGATAAATAGCCAGAAGGCTAGAAAGATTGATAAACAGACAGAAGGCTAGAAAGATAGACAGGTAAACAGACAGAAAGAAGACTAGAAAGATAGGTAAATAGACAGAAGGATAGAAAGGTAGATGAATAGACAGAAGAATAGAAAGATAGATAGATAGACAGACAGACGGCTTGAAAGGCTGATAGATGGACAGACAGAAGGCTAGAAAGATAAACAGACAGATGGCCAGATAGATAGACAGACAGAAGGCCAGAAAGATAGACAGATAGAAAGACAGAAAGGTAGATGGATAGAAAGACAAAGATAGATAGATAGAAAGACTGATAGACAGACAGAAAGACAGAAGGCTACAAACCTAGATAGATAAGTAGGTAGATAGACAGAGTGGCCTGTGACTGGAGACTCATGGTGACAGCAGTGTGTGGGTCAGTGGTGTGTGCAATAGTGGTGTGTGCCATAGTGGTGTGTGCCATAGTGGTGTGTGCCACAGTGGTGTGTGCAATAGTGGTGTGTGCAATAGTGGTGTGTGCAATAGTGGTGTGTGCAATAGTGGTGTGTGCCATAGTGGTGTGTGCAATAGTGGTGTGTGCCATAGTGGTGTGTGCCATAGTGGTGTGTGCAATAGTGGTGTGTGCAATAGTGGTGTGTGCAATTGTGGTGTGTGCCATAGTGGTGTGTGCCATAGTGGTGTGTGCCATAGTGGTGTGTGCAATAGTGGTGTGTACAATAGTGGTGTGTGCCATAGTGGTGTGTGCAATAGTGGTGTGTGCAATAGTGGTGTGTGCAATAGTGGTGTGTGCAATAGTGGTGTGTACAATAGTGGTGTGTGCAATTGTGGTGTGTGCAATAGTGGTGTGTGCCATAGTGGTGTGTGCAATAGTGGTGTGTGCAATAGTGGTGTGTGCAATAGTGGTGTGTGCCATAGTGGTGTGTGCAATAGTGGTGTGTGCCATAGTGGTGTGTGCCATAGTGGTGTGTGCCATAGTGGTGTGTGCCATAGTGGTGTGTGCAATAGTGGTGTGTGCAATAGTGCTGTGTGCAATAGTGCTGTGTGCAATACTGCTGTGTGTAATAGAGGTGTGTGCAATAGTACTGTGCAATAGTGGTGTGTGCAATAGTGCTGTGTGCAATAGTGGTGTGTGCAATAGTGGTGTGTGCAATAGTGGTGTGTGCAATAGTGCTGTGTGCAATAGTGGTGTGTGCAATAATGGTGTGTGTAATAGTGGTGTGTGTAATAGTGGTGTGTGTAATAGTGGTGTGTGCAATAGTGGTGTGTGCAATAGTGCTCCACCACTGTCACATCTTACCTCTGATATTCCATGCCATCAAATCGTCCAAACAAGCTGTGAACAACACGGTGTGTTCAGTTCCCTGTGATATTTGGCCATACTTACCTAGAGGTACAGGTACCAGCATACCCACATTGTACAGCCCCTGGCAGGGTACAAAGCCCTGCCTGTGTGTACACGTGGGGTACTGCTGGTTTGTTCCATGTGCCGCTTCCTGAACACTTAGCCTGAATAATTTAATATACATTGTTATCCCTTTATTCATGACACATGCAAATGTTTATAGCACTTTCTACGCAGTGGCTGTCAACTGCCAATGCCCACCCTTCCTATACCCACTACCTTAATACCCCTCCCCTACCATCCCCCTTATGCCCTCTGCCCCCACCAGTCCCTTCACTGTACCCCATACCCCTCCCTCCCCCCTCCCCTACCATCCCCCTTATGCCCTCTGCCCCTACCAGTCCCTCCACTGTACCCCATAACCCCCTCCCTCCCGGCTACAACCACCTCCTGATCGTCTCCATTACCCCTTCCCGGTCACCACTACCCCCTCCCCACAGTTCAACCCGTCAGGTGGAAACGAGCCAGTGCCTGTGTGTGTGTGTGTGTGTGTGTGTGTGTGTGTGTGTGTGTGTGTGTGTGTGTGTGTGTGTGTGTTTTGTCAGGAGGTGTACCTTCAGAGTATAATAGGAGCCGTGCTGCAGGAATGACCAAACAATGGTACTAGAATTTATTTATAAATCTATTAATATTACAGAACCATGGGTGCTGATATGGAACGCCACCAGAAGGTATTTATAAATCTATTAATATTACAGAACCATGGGTGCTGATATGGAACGCCACCAGAAGGTATTTATAAATCTATTAATATTACAGAACCATGGGTGCTGATATGGAACGCCACCAGAAGGTATTTATAAATCTATTAATATTACAGAACCATGGGTGCTGATATGGAACGCCACCAGAAGGTATTTATAAATCTATTAATATTACAGAACCATCGGTGCTGATATGGAACGCCACCAGAAGGTATTTATAAATCTATTAATATTACAGAACCATCGGTGCTGATATGGAACGCCACCGCTGTTGCCATCAACTCTGACAAGACATTGCCAACGCTGGTGGCCAGGATGGTAATAAGCCAGATTGGCCTGGCAGCCGTCTTGGGCTACCTTATCTACCGGCTGTGGCTGAACACCTTCAACATTAACATGTTTTACTACCTGACCCCACCACACCCACGGCGCCACCCACACCAGCCCTAACACCACCTGACCCACCACACCAGCCCTAACACCAACTGACCCCACCACACCAACCCTAACACCACCTGACCCCACCACACAAACCCTAACACCAACTGACCCCACCACACCAGCCCTAACACCACCTGACCCACCACACCAGCCCTAACACCACCTGACCCCACCACACCAGCCCTAACACCAGCTCATGATATAAAGACACACTAGATCAGTACATTTTATAATAGAGTAATGGACAGACAAAACAGGAAGAAATGTTGAGCATAAATAATGGAAGGTGAGGTGCTTGAAGAGACGGCTGGAGTAAGATTGAAATATATGGGAATACCGGTATTGTTATGACCGTGGCAGAGTGACACGTGGAATTAATGAAGGATTACACAAGAAGCATAACTGTTGTGTTGTCAAAGGTGGCATGCTTGGTTTGTATAGCTCCAAGCACACACACAAAAAAAAGGTTTTGAAGGTGACGTGTTTTGGTGAAGTGACCCTTTGATTGTGCAAGATGGCGGCGGCAGGCATAAGGAGTGGTTGGCTTAAGTTTTTTTATTTTTTATGCAAGGAAGAAAGAACCAAAGGCCAGGAGCCGCAATTTATTCCCTCCAAGAAAAAACAAAAACAAGACAAGAGAGCCAAATTCAAGATCCGTTCATTTTGAGATGTCTGGACACACTGCGTTTGAAAGACCGGTCATAGGCAGTAGGAAATATAGACAGAGGGAGACAGTTCCAGAGTTGACAGTATTGGCAAGAAATTAAGAGCATGTCAAAGCAGCCTAAGTAACTTGACTCTGTGCATGGTGTGTTGTATGACAGATGGAAGGACAGTAAATAATGACATTTTATTATATAACTTTTGTCAGTCAAGAAAGATTAGTCAGGTACATTGACTGCAGCATTGCATGGAACAAAGTATATCCAGTTAGTAACAATTACAATATCAGCCTTGTATACTGACAACGACTGCTGCCCCAACACCTACACTACCTTAATAGGCTACACCTGTCATTGTTTACTAATTTACAGAGAACAACACTGATTCTACCATCACATCAGCCTTCATTGATAACTACTGACATTTATAACAATATAGCCCTCCACTTCCAATATATGAATGGTGCCAGAACTGTAGCTTTTTCCCTGGCCAACCCAAGGCGATAGGAATATTTGGGGTGGGCGACAGGGGGACATGAGAGTAGCCCTTTCAGACACTGTGCTGACCAATGACTCACTGGTGGCAAAGAAACAAGCTCAACCATCTCATTAACTTTACACATTTAACAGTAGTCTTTACACAGCAACTTCCCTAGGTTAGTAAGCGATAGTGGCACGGTGAGGAGTCAAAAGGTTAATTTAATAGGCATTTGTAATAAAGTCAGTAAGCCATACATGTTGTTAGTTTAATAGGCATTTAATAATAATGTCAGTAAGCCATACATGTTGTTAGTTTAACAGGCATTTTATAATAATGTCAGTAAGCCATACATGTTGTTAGTTTAACAGGCATTTTATAATAATGTCAGTAAGCCATACATGTTGTTAGTTTAACAGGCATTTTATAATAATGTCAGTAAGCCATACATTTTTGTCCTCATGCCAGGTGAGGGGTACGTCACCACTGCAGAAAATGTTCATGTGGTACATAGGATGAAAAACTTTGAATATCACTAAACTAAGAGTATTGAGAGAGTACATGGCTCAGTCCACTGTGTTGTTTGCTAACAGAATATGTAGAGCTGTAGAAATAGAAGCAGAGACTGACATAAGGCAGTGTGTTTGTAAGTACAGTATTAGTATTAGTATGTAGTATTAAGAACTGTAGTGTGGCCATAGACGTAAGAGTGCAGTTAGTGCCTTAATGGTTAGATATTACAAGTTGTGTTAAGTAGCAGTATAACAAAGGACACAGGCAAAACCTTGATGCATGTCCACATACAGTAACACCATTTTGTTTAGTATGTCACTGCTGCTGTGTGCCATTTGTTAGATGTTGGTATTCTTGTGACCCATGGCACTGATAGGTAGTATGGATTTTAATGCACTAACAGCTTAGTTCAATACAAAAGCTATGCCTTGCATCAACTTAGTCGGGTCACTGGCATTATAGGTTTTAACTCTCAGACTGGTGCATTATTGGACTGGTCTTATAGGTTAGCTGTGGAGCACACAAAGTATTCACGGTGTACTACACCCAACAGCACAAGTTACACCTCTTGTAATATTACAGCCATCATCAATGTAATGCGTCCTGACACAAGCAGTTGTCTCCACAAGTATGATTAAAAATAAATATGATTATGTATGATTAGAAATAAATATGATTAAAGAAACAAAAACTTTTCACTGACCTTTGATGCATGTTAGTAATAGAGAAGGAAGTGATGAAAGGAATACAATACAACAGTGATTGCCTTAGACGTGGGATTTTATAATAATTGGAGAGAGAGAGAGAGAGAGAGAGAGAGAGAGAGAGAGAGAGAGAGAGAGAGAGAGAGCAGGGAGTGGCTTGAAGGGCTACGAGTGGCAAGGGATAAGACTGTAGAGGGATAAGACTGGCTGACACTGAAGGCTAATAACATGTATACAAAGACTAGAACAAGACACAGGTGAGAGTCAACAGTACACACCTGGCGACTGATGCACGATTTGCCACACCTGTCCTGACCACATTACTACTACTACTGCTACTACTACTACTACTACTACTACCACTGCTACTACTACCCCTGCTGCTGCTACTACTGCTGCTGCTACTACTACTACTACTACTATCCTGTTACGTATTGTACCATTGTATTCTTTCTACTAACAGGCTATTTTAACAACTAAAGGCGTCAGACGGAACTCCAGCTGACTCTTTGATTACCAGCTGACTCCTTGATTACCAGCTGACTCCTTGATTACCAGCTGACTCCTTGATTACCAGCTGACTCCTTGATTACCAGCTGACTCCTTGATTACCAGCTGACTCCTTGATTACCAGCTGACTCCTTGATTACCAGCTGACTCCTTGATTACCAAAGCTTCCCTCAAGATCAATTATAATCGTCTGGAGATGGAAGGAATAAACTAAAAAGGTAAGTCAGTCAAGGGAAAGACAGAGGAAAAAGGGACGACCAGAAAACAAGGAAAGGAAGGCAGGGAAAAATATAAGGAAGGGAAAATACTAATGAGAGGGAAAAAAGGAAGGGTAAAGGTTGTAGAGAAACCCAGAAAAGGACAAAGAAATAAAGGAATAACAAAGAGGAAGACAAAGAGATATATAGAAAGGAGAGGAAAGAAGGGACGAAGGAGACATGCAGTGATGACAGCAAGACAGACTGACCCAAACCAGACTGAAGGAAGGAAGGAACAATGAAGGA
Source organism: Coenobita brevimanus (assembly GCF_032717465.1). Taxonomy (NCBI): domain Eukaryota; kingdom Metazoa; phylum Arthropoda; class Malacostraca; order Decapoda; family Coenobitidae; genus Coenobita; species Coenobita brevimanus. The sequence goes on from NC_137039.1 coordinate 3,108,643, forward strand.
AAGAAAGACAAAATACATGAAGGATGGAAGGAAAAATGAAGAGAGGAAGGAAGGAAGGAAGGAAGGAAGGAAGAAAAAAAGTGAATGAATGAAGGGAGGAAGGAAAGAAAAAACGAAGGAAGGATAGAAAGGAAAAATGAAGGAAGGAGGGAAAGAAAATGAAGGAAGGAAGTAAAAACTGGAGGAAGGAAGGCAGGAAAAGAGCCAGAAGAGGGCCACAAGGAGGACATATGTACTCCATCAAATAAACATAACAAAGGGGGTGAGAGAGCCAGCCATTTTATCCTGCCCTCCTTTTCTGCCTTCTCCTCCTCTTCCTCCTCCTAATTTTCTTTTTAATCTTTCTCCTCTTCTGTACTCTCCTTTCTTCTCCTCCTCTCTCTCCCCTCTATTCTCCCTCCTCCTCCTCTCCCTCCTCTCTACTTTCCCTCCTCCTCCTCTTCCTTCACCTATTCTTTTACACTCCTCTTCCTTGTCTTCTCTTAGTTCTTTCCTTTACTCTGCCTCCTCTTCCTCTTTTATTGCCTTCTCTTCTCTTCTTTTTCCCTTTCCTTCTGTCTTCTACCTCCTCTCTCTCTCTTCCTCCTCCTCCTGTTTTTCTTCTCGACTCTTCCTCATCGTCATCTTTTACTCTTCTTTCTTTCCAAGTTATTTCTCTCCCTCTTTACCATCTTCCTCCTCTTTCTCCTCCCCCTCTCTTGTTCTCTCCTTACCCCTTCTCTCCTCTTTCTTCTTCTCTTTTACTCCTCTTCCTATTCCTCTCTTTCTTCCCCTTCTTCTCTTTTTCTGTCTACTTCCTCCATTGCCTTCTCATCCTTCTTGTATTTTTTTCCTCCTCCACCTCCTCCTTCCTTCACTTCTTCCTCCTCATCCTTTTCTCCCTCTTCTCTTCTCCTCCTCTTCCCCTCCTCTTTTACTTCTCTTCTCCTTCTCCTCTTTTACTCTTCTCCATTTCCTCCTCCACCTCCTTTAGAAAACCAGGCAATATTTTGTTTGTCATACAGTATGGTTACCACCCAGCGTAGTAAATGGTTTCATGGGGTACAAGAAACCATTTGGCTTGTCACTCAGTGTAGAGTTAACTGGGGGCGACATCCATTATTAAAGCAAATAAATAAGTATATAAATAAATAAATAAATAATGCAGCATTGAAATTCAGAAAATAAGCAGTTACCAAGTACGTTAATATAAACAGAGAAAGAAAATGGGAAATGAGAGAGAGAGAGAGAGAGAGAGAGAGAGAGAGAGAGAGAGAGAGAGAGAGAGAGAGAGAGAGGAAAGGGAAAGGAGGTGACAAAATAATAGTTCTAGAGTCTAGACTATGTATAAAAAATAAATAAAATAGGAAAGAAGAGAAGAGAAAACGAAACTAAGAAGAACATAGAGAAAGAATGGAATGAGAAAGAGAGAAAGAGAGGAATGAGAGAGAGAGAAAGAGAGGAATGAGAAAGAGAAAGAGAGGAATGAAAAAGAGGGAAGGAGAGGAATGAGAAAGAGAGAAAGAGAGGGATGAGAAAGAGAAAGAGAGGGATGAGAAAGAGAAAGAGAGGAATGAGAAAGAGAGAATGAGAGGAATGAGAAAGAGAGAAAGAGAGGAGAGGAATGAGAAAGAGAGAAGGAGAGGAATGAGAAAGAGAGGAGAGGAATGAGAAAGAGAGAAGGAGAGGAATGAGAAAGAAAGAAGGAGAGGAATGAGAAAGAGAGAAAGAGAGGAATGAGAAAAGAAAGAGAGGAATCAAGAGAGAAAGAGGAATAAGAGAGAAGGAGAGGAATAAGAAAGAGGAGATAAATGAGAAAGAGGGAAGCAGAGGAATGAGAAAGAGAGAAGGAGAGGAATGAGAAAGAGAGAAGGAGAGGAATGAGAAAGAGAAAGAGAGGAATGAGAAAGAGAAAGAGAGGAATGAGAAAGAAAGAGGAATGAGAAAGAGAGAAAGAGAGAAATGAGAATGAGAAAGAAAGGAATGAGAAAGAGAGAAGGAGAGGAATGAGAGAGAAGGAGAGGAATGAGAAAGAAAGAAGGAGAGGAATGAGAAAGAGAAAGAGAGGAATGAGAAAGAGAGAGGAATGAGAAAGAAAGGAGAGGAATGAGAAAGAGGGAAGGAGAGGAATGAGAAAGAAAGAGAGGAATGAGAAAGAGAGGAATGAGAAAGAAAGAGAGGAATGAGAAAGAGAGAAAGAGAGGAATGAGAAAGAGAGAAAGAGAGGAATGAAAAAGAGAGAGAGGAATGAGAAAGAGAGAAAGAGAGGAATGAGAAAGAAAGAGAGGAATGAGAAAGAGAGGAGAGGAATGAGAAAGAAAGAAGGAGAGGAATGAGAAAGAGAGAAGGAGAGGAATGAGAAAGAGAGGAATGAGAAAGAAAGAGAGGAATGAGAAAGAGAGAAAGAGAGGAATGAGAAAGAGGAGAGGAATGAGAAAGAGAGAAGGAGAGGAATGAGAAAGAGAGACGGAGAGGAATGAGAAAGAGAGACGGAGAGGAATGAGAAAGAGAGACGGAGAGGAATGAGAAAGAGAGAAAGCTGAGCCTAGGGAAGGAGAGGAAAGGGAATGGCAGTAAACAAATGCTGAGGGAGAAAGCTGAGCCTAGGGAAGGAGAGGAAAGGGAATGGCAGTAAACAAATGCTGAGGGAGAAAGATGAGCCTAGGGAAGGAGAGGAAAGGGAATGGCAGTAAACAAATGCTGAGGGAGAAAGATGAGCCTAGGGAAGGAGAGGAAAGGGAATGGCAGTAAACAAATGCTGAGGGAGAAAGATGAGCCTAGGGAAGGAGAGGAAAGGGAATGGCAGTAAACAAATGCTGAGGGAGAAAGATGAGCCTAGGGAAGGAGAGGAAAGGGAATGGCAGTAAACAAATGCTGAGGGAGAAAGATGAGCCTAGGGAAGGAGAGGAAAGGGAATGGCAGTAAACAAATGCTGAGGGAGAAAGATGAGCCTAGGGAAGGAGAGGAAAGGGAATGGCAGTAAACAAATGCTGAGGGAGAAAGATGAGCCTAGGGAAGGAGAGGAAAGGGAATGGCAGTAAACAAATGCTGAGGGAGAAAGATGAGCCTAGGGAAGGAGAGGAAAGGGAATGGCAGTAAACAAATGCTGAGGGAGAAAGATGAGCCTAGGGAAGGAGAGGAAAGGGAATGGCAGTAAACAAATGCTGAGGGAGAAAGATGAGCCTAGGGAAGGAGAGGAAAGGGAATGGCAGTAAACAAATGCTGAGGGAGAAAGATGAGCCTAGGGAAGGAGAGGAAAGGGAATGGCAGTAAACAAATGCTGAGGGAGAAAGATGAGCCTAGGGAAGGAGAGGAAAGGGAATGGCAGTAAACAAATGCTGAGGGAGAAAGATGAGCCTAGGGAAGGAGAGGAAAGGGAATGGCAGTAAACAAATGCTGAGGGAGAAAGATGAGCCTAGGGAAGGAGAGGAAAGGGAATGGCAGTAAACAAATGCTGAGGGAGAAAGATGAGCCTAGGGAAGGAGAGGAAAGGGAATGGCAGTAAACAAATGCTGAGGGAGAAAGATGAGAGAATTAAGACAAAGAGCAAAAGACCAAAGGTGAAGAAAATGAGGAAAGTAGGAAGGAAAAACTACATGACAGACAATACACAAAATACAGAAATACAGAGAATACAGAAAATACAAGTACAGAAAATACAAACAGAAAATACAGAAATACAGAAAATACAGAACTACAGAAATACATAAAATAGAGAAATACGGTAGAGAGAAATACAGAAAATACAGAAATACGGAAATGCAGAAATACAGAAAATACAGAAGTACAGACAATACAGACTGCAGAAAACAGAGGTACAGAAAATACAGAAAATACGGAAAAAAAATACCGCACAGAAAATACAGAAATACAGAAAATACAAAAAGAAATACAGAAAATGCAGACATACAGAACTACAGAAAATACAGAAATACAAAAAAAACGGAAAATATAGAAATACAGAAAATACAAAATGCAGAAATACAGGAAATAAAGAAAATACAGAAATACAGACCTATGGAACTGCAGAAATACCGAAAATACAGACAATTCAGAAACACAGGAAATACAGAAATACAGAAAACATAGAAACACGGAAATGTAGAAATACAGAAAAAAAACATCCATCCATCCATCCATCCATCCATTGCCAGACGCCATGTATCCCAAACGGGGTGGCCGAGGGAGGGGCACTAATCCTCCACCAACCCCACTTGACACTTAGGGAGTTATGCCAACAGCATCTGGTGTTCCCAGGCGGTCACCCATACAATACAGAAATACAGAAAATAAAGAAATACAAAAAATACGGAAATAGAGAACATACAGAAATATGGAAATACAGAATTACAGGAAATACAGAAAAAGCTAAATACAGTAAACAGAGAAATACAGAAAATTCGGAATACAGAAGCAGAGAAAATACAGCTGCAGAGAAATGCACCAAATACAACAAATCTGGGCGAGAGAAACACTAGGGCAGAGGGCGGTAGTGGTAGGGAAGAAAGATGATGGCAAAAGACGCAGCCAAGATACATCACTGCTGCCAATGTCAAGGCTCTGTCCCGAACGGTGTTGCAATGCCAGCCTTCTAGATCAGCGGTGTTGCAATGCCAGCCTTCTAGATCAGCGGTGTTGCAATGCCAGCCTTCTAGATCAGCGCTGTTGCAATGCCAGCCTTCTAGATCAGCGGTGTTGCAATGCCAGCCTTCTAGATCAGCGCTGTTGCAATGCCAGCCTTCTAGATCAGCGCTGTTGCAATGCCAGCCTTCAAGATCAGCGGTGTTGCAATGCCAGCCTTCTAGATCAGCGCTGTTGCAATGCCAGCCTTCTAGATCAGCGGTGTTGCAATGCCAGCCTTCAAGATCAGCGGTGTTGCAATGCCAGCCTTCTAGATCAGCGCTGTTGCAATGCCAGCCTTCTAGATCAGCGCTGTTGCAATGCCAGCCTTCTAGATCAGCGGTGTTGCAATGCCAGCCTTCTAGATCAGCGCTGTTGCAATGCCAGCCTTCTAGATCAGCGGTGTTGCAATGCCAGCCTTCTAGATCAGCGCTGTTGCAATGCCAGCCTTCTAGATCAGCGCTGTTGCAATGCCAGCCTTCTAGATCAGCGCTGTTGCAATGCCAGCCTTCTAGATCAGCGGTGTTGCAATGCCAGCCTTCTAGATCAGCGCTGTTGCAATGCCAGCCTTCTAGATCAGCGGTTGCCACACTTTATAGTGCGTGACCCAATCTGGAATATTTCAAGACTTCGCCACCCATGGCGTAAAAATATCAGAAAGAGAGAGAGAGAGAGAGAGAGAGAGAGAGAGAGAGAGAGAGAGAGAGAGAGAGAGAGAGAGAGATAGTAACCGGTATATAGCCTATCGTAGTTATTGTCAATACGCTAATAGTATAATAAGGATAATTACAGTTTCCATTACGTCAATAAAATACAGTGAAAGCATCAGGCCTATTCTATGTCCCTGCCACCCATCAAAATTCCTCTCGCGACCCACCTTTGGCTCACCAGCCATAGTTGACAACCACTGACCTACATCTTAACCCCCCCCCCTCCAAAAAAAAAAAAAAAAAAAAATAAATAGAAATAGTATCTACAATATCAGTAAGAACTCTACAGAATGTGGAGTTCTTACTACTGCTGCTACTACTACTACTACTGCTAATAATAGACATCTGATGCACTTGCGGTGAAACTGTAAAATCTACCAGCCTGTGTATAGATGTATTTGTTTATCTACCCACACATCTATCAATAGCGAAAAATAGTATATCATTATTATTATTATTATCATTAACATTATTATTATTATTATTATTATTATTACTATTATTATTATTACCCGTATTATTATAGTGGTACGTGGGGGCGCTCACCATCCGCTCACTCGATGTAGTGCTGCTCTCAGATGACTGCCCTTTGCTCTCTTTCTTTCCCTCTTTCCTCTGCTGTTTCTTTCCTTCTTTCCTTCCTTCTGCCTGTGGGTGACTCTACACTGAGTGACAAGCCAAATGGTTTCCTGTACACCAGGAAACCATTTACTACGCTGGGTGGTAACCATATAACTAAATTATGGCGCCTGGTGGTTTAGTGGGTAATTACGGCGCTCCAATCGGATTGAGCCGGTGAAGGTTTATATCCAAGGGATGGTTGGGGTTTATTGCTCACGTAATGCCACTCAGGGATGAGTGAGGCTGGTCACTCTCATCTTAAATGTCAGGACCAACTGCCTAGCCCCGGGCTGCTACACTCCTCATGGGGCAACACAGGGTTAGCTGATGATGATGATGATGATAAGTATTACTATTATTACCAGCCGCGATGGCCAAGCTGGTATTGTTTTCAATTTGTCTGTCTGTGTGTATGTCTGTATGTCTTTTACTACGATAACTTCGCAACCGCTCAAGATATCATCACAAACTTTGACACGTGTGTAGTAGGGATGAAAATCTACAAGTTCGAAACTGGTGAAGGTAGGTCAAGGTCAAGGTCATATTCCGAGCCGCGCTAGACATGTATCGGCTGGTGTGATTCCCCCCTTGGGTGGCCTCTGGTTATTATTATTATTATTATAATTATTATTATTATTATTATTATTATTATTTCTAGCCTGGTCTATCTGTCTATCTGCCTACCTACCTATCTAAATATCTTTATCTACCGGTATCTATCTGTCTGTCTATATGTCTGTCTTTCTATCAATCAATTACGGGTATCACTACATAAGGTGAGTGGATGGTACGTATTAGACGGATAGATAGGTACACAGACGGTGAGAGAGAGAGAGAGAGAGAGAGAGAGAGAGAGAGAGAGAGAGAGAATCAGTGTCAAAACATTCACGTTATCGAGTTGACCTATTTATGTATGTATGTGTCTGTCCATCTATCCAATATATCTACCACTACATCAGGTGAGTGGATGGTATGTACCAGAGAGAGAGAATCAGTGTCAAAACATTCACGTTATCGAGTTGACCTATTTATGTATGTATGTGTCTGTCCATCTATCCAATATATCTACCACTACATCAGGTGAGTGGATGGTATGTACCAGAGAGAGAGAATCAGTGTCAAAACATTCACGTTATCGAGTTGACCTATTTATGTATGTATGTGTCTGTCCATCTATCCAATATATCTACCACTACATCAGGTGAGTGGATGGTATGTACCAGAGAGAGAGAATCAGTGTCAAAACATTCACGTTATCGAGTTGACCTATTTATGTATGTATGTGTCTGTCCATCTATCCAATATATCTACCACTACATCAGGTGAGTGGATGGTATGTACCAGAGAGAGAGAATCAGTGTCAAAACATTCACGTTATCGAGTTGACCTATTTATGTATGTATGTGTCTGTCCATCTATCCAATATATCTACCACTACATCAGGTGAGTGGATGGTATGTACCAGAGTACCAGAGAGAGAGAGAGAGAGAGAACTACTGATGTCTTTTAATCTGTGTTTGCATCTATCTATCCAGTAAAGCTATAGTTCCATCAGGTGAGTGGATGGTATATACTGGTTGGACAAACAGATAAAGAAAAAATACTGATGTCTTTAATATGCTTTTGCGTCTATCTATCTACCCAGTAAATCTATCACTACAGCAAGTACGTGGATGGTATGTACTAGATAGACAGACATGCTTATAGACTGATACAGAAGAAAATGTTGAGGCCTTTTATCTATTTTGCATCTATCTGTCTATCTATATAATAAATCTATCACTACATCCAGTGAGTGGATAGCACGTAGTAGAGAAAAATATTGATACCTTTAATCCATTTTTGCATCTATCTATCTAACTAATAAATCTATCACTACACCAGGTGAGTGGATGGTACGTACTGGTGTTGGTGGATATCTATATATCCATCAAGTGCACCTGTCTATATATTTACCTGTCTATCTACATACTACATCTATTTACTTATCTATCCAATAAATCTATAACTTTATCAGGTGAGAGGATGGTATGTACTAGATAGACAGACTTAGTGAAAAAAATCAACATCAGTAATTCAACAAATTCAAAAGTAATCTATCTATTTTTGCATCTACCTACCTGTCTATCCAAAAAATATCCCATCAGGTGAGTGGATGGAACGTACTCGAGATGGATGGACAGACAGGCAGACAGCCAGAGATCCATTTTTATCGATAATTTATTGAAAAAGTGTATTTATGTATTTATCTGTCTATATATTTATCTATCCAATAAATCTATCACTACATTAAGTGAATGGATAGTACGTACTAGATAGACAGATAGACAGACAGATAGATAGATAGAGAATTGCTATTTATCATGTTTTAATCTATTTTTGCGTCTATTAATCTATCCAGTTCATATATCGCTACATCAGGTGTGTGGATGGTACGTACTAAATAGACAGACAGACAGACATAGAGAAAAAATATTGCTGTCTTTTAATATATTTTTACATATCTGTCTATCCAATAAATCTATCATTACATCAGATAGATAGACAGATAGACAGACAGATAGACATGGATGGACAAAGAAAACTCAAATCATTCTTACTCATCAGATTGAAGGTTGATCTATTTTTGCGTCTATCTATCCGATAAATCTATCACTACATCAGGTGAGTGGATGGTAGCTACGACAGACTGAAAGGAAAAAAAATATATATATATATATTTTTTACAATTTCAAAATTAATCTATCTAGCCTACACTTCCACCTGTCTATCTGTCCAATAAATCTATCACTACATCGGGTGAGTGGATGGTATGTAGTGGGCAAAATGCGTGTCCACATTCGTCTTGGTAGGTAGGCTGAAAAATGACTTAGGCGTATGTATCTATCTTTGATTATCGATAGATTAAAGGTGACCTGATAACCTGTTTGTAGGTCATGTGGAAAGATTAGATAATAATAATAATAGTAGTAGTAGTGGTAGTAGTAGTAGTGGTAGTAGTAGTAGTAGTAGTAGTAGTAGAAAATAATAAAAAATAACAATAATAATAATAATAATAATATCAGCAACAGCAGCAGTGGTGGTGGTAGTAGTAGTAGTAGCAGTAACAGTAGTAGTGATAGTAGTAGTAGTAATAGTAGTAGTAGCAGTAGTAGTAGTAGTAGTAGTAGTAGTAGTAGTTACATGATAATAATAATAATAATAATAATAATAATAATAATAATAGTAGTAGTAGTAGTAGTAGTAGTAGTAGTAATAGTAGTAGTGGTATTAATAGTGGTGGTAGTTGTAGTAGTAGTAGTAGCAGTAACAGTAGTAGTGATAGTAGTAGTAGTAACAGTAGTAGTAGTAGTAATAGTGGTGGTAGTAGTAGTAGTAGTAGAATAGTAAATGATAATAAAAACAACAACAACAATAATAGCAATAATAATAATAATAATAACAATAATAATAATAATAATAATACATTTCAACTCACCCTGTGTCCATACCAGGCATAGTTTCCTTTTTCCGGCACTTGTGCCACTTGCCTCGCCTCCACAGTAATCCAGTCTGTCCATTCATCACGGCAAACACAATCGCTAACGTCCAATAAAAGGGATTTAATCCCCGAGCTAGGCAACTATGGCCATATAGCCCCGCTAGGTTACAGGAGCGCGCTACCACTCCCGGGCGAGGCTCGAACTCGCAATCCCCCGATCACGACTCCGATGCTCTACCACTGAGCCACCGTGCCCCCAACGTCCAATAAAAGGGAAACGCAAAGTTAGTACGAGCTGTGCACACCAATATCCTCCCACATCCTGACCCGCGGGTTAACTGACTGGGGCGGGCCTTTTAGTGACTGCCCGATGGTCTGCAACGCTGCATCTCAAGGGTCACGTGACCAAGGCAACATTGTGCCTGAGATTCCTCCAGTTAAATTTATGACGATTAAAACCAACATTACACGAATTTTTTACCCATGTTTTAAATCAGCAAATGATACAACAGATTTTACTTGATAGGATCATAATGGAAAAAATATATAAAGTAGAAATTATCACCATCGTAGTGTACGTTGGTCGTTTCTTTTAACTTGAGGGGATGTAGAAGCAGTTCAGTCTAATTTGCCATCAAAATAGGGTGGAAATGTACAGCCACAATCCCTTGTTTATTTACTCCCTGACGAGAGGGAAGTGGAGGACAAAGTGGTAGAAAGGCCAGGGGAACAGATATGGGCATCTTAGGTGGGGGCGCTCACCATCCACTCACTCGATGTAGTGCTGCTCTCAGATGTCTGCCCTTTCCTCTCTTCCTTCCTTCCTCTTCACTCTTTTTTTCCTTCATTCTTTCCTCTTCCTTCTGTCTACGGGTGACTCTACACTGAGTGACAAGCCAGATGGTTTCCTGTACACCAAAAAATGGGAGAAATGGAGTTCCCCCGAGCTAAGCCCTGTATTGGACTATATAGCCCCGCTAGGGTTACAGGAGGGAGCTACCCCTCCCGTAACGGCAACCCGGGCGAGGCTCGAACCTGCAATCCCCCGATTACAAGTCCAGCGCGCTGCCACTGTGCTACCGCGCCCCCCTTTCTGTACACCAGGAAACCATTTATACGCTGGGTGGTAACCATATAACCAAATTATGGCGCCTGGTGGTTTAGTGGGTAATTAAGGTGCTCCAACTGGACTAAACCTGAGTAGGTTTATATCCAAGGGGTGGTTGGGGTTTATTGCTCATGTAACGCCACCCAGGGATGAGTTAGGTTGGTCACTCTCATCTTAAATGTCAGAACCAACTTGCCTAGCCCTGGGCTCCTACGCTCCTCATGGGGCAACACAGGATTAGATGATGATGATGATGATGATGATGATGATAAACACTACTGAACTGCCTCTATCCATTTGCCAGGATGGAGAACTGATTGGCTGGTAACCACAACTAAGTATTCAAGGTGTGCAAGTGGCCCAGTCCCATCAGATAAAACAGATGCAAACACTCACCTGTACAGAGGTAAGGATGGCGGCTACATCATACGTGGTTGACCATGTGTAGGATGACCCACCAATGCCACCATCGGCGTAAACACTGGGTTGGAACATCTTACTGACCAACTTGACAGTGGCAGGATGGCGGCGCTACTCCTCTGTCAGCTCCAGGGTTAACGCCAATGTGCTGCCTTAAAGGGGGTGGCATCTGGCTTGAAAAAAAAAAAAAAAAAAGTAATCTATCAATCTATCTATAGCCAGAAGCCTTAATCCTGTAGGAGGTGGCCAAAAAATAATAACAGTAATAAATACACACACACACACACACACACACACACACAAAGGTATACAGTATCGTTATCATCACCACCACCTCGAACTATTTTTGTATTATCATCTTAATCATCATCATCATCATCATCAGAATGGGCTGTTCCTGCAGACTTGCTGGGCAAGACGCAGATGTTGACATGGTGCGTGTGTTCACCAGCGCCAACACTGCCCTGGTGAACCAGCTGCACCACCAGGTCTTGTGCGCCAAGGAAGGAGCGGTGGAGTCCAGCCAGTTGCCAGCCAGCACATGCATGTCCTGAGGGCCAACCAGCAGGCAGCATTATGGCGGCGCTGCCTGCTGTGCCAGCCGCTGCTTCAGCACACCAGTGGCTGTGGAGGCACCGTAGACACTGATGCCACTATGACCATACACTGGATGAAGGCATCACCCACACATGACCTGCTCTTGCACCTTATGACCTGCAAGGCTGTGTGTGTGTGTGTGTGTGTGTGTGTGTGTGTGTGTGTGTGTGTGTGTCAACACCCAGGTCAGTATTCTCGTTCGTTAACAAAGCTCCCTAACCCCTTTTCCTAAGTATATGACCGGTCAATGTAATTTTGTACGTTAGTTTTATGAAGTGTATGGTGATATTAGAATAACTTAAACATAACGGAAGAGGATAGCAAGGTGTAATAAACAAAATAAATCGCTCAGGATGAGGTGCTAAGGAGCTTCCTTAACCGATAAGAATACGACCGAAGAGAATACGGCCTTAGCTACCACACTCGAAAAGCTATCATGCCAAAATAGTTAACAGCTCCCTAACAGCTTTTCCTAAACGATTTATTTTGTTTGTTATACCTTACTACCTTACTGTGTTATTCTGCGTTATATATATCCCTGAATTATCGCCATACGCTGCGTAACGTACAAAAGGGTATTAAGAGCCATATCCAAAAATAAATCGCTCAGAGAGAGGTGCTACGGAACGTCCTTACCCGACGAGAATACGGGCCTATATGGCGCGCATTTCAAAAGATGTGAGGGTTAGGTCTTTGCCTAGAATGTACCACTACTGTTACTACTACTACTGTTACTACTATTACTGCTACTACAACAACTACTACTACTTTTAAACATTTTAGTGGTGTAGATATTAATACGTTCTTATTCCTTTTTAACTCGTACTGTAAGCCAGACTACGGTCTGCCTCTTTTAAACCATAAGGATACATGAAGATCATGTATATTTAAAACATTTGAGGGGGCTTACGGTAAAGCTTTAAAACGAATAACTGGGACACCAGCCTATGCCAACAACCATGATGTGGCTGCCTCCTGTAACCAGCTGTTACTGAGGCACCAGCTGGCCCTCACACAGTGCCACTTGTACAGAAGGTTGATGCAATCTAATAATGCCATCATTAGATTCAACCTGCCATATTTAAAACCGGGTTTATCTTGTAAACATGTTTTTTTTTTTTTAAGTTACACTGCGGAGTGTACATTACCTGTCATGCCCTGGACCCTGGATATAATTCCATCACGAATATCTTGGCTGCAGAACCATGAGCACAGACGAAACCATGTAGTAATTTTAAGGTAAGGCCACTTTATTATATTTTACCAACGGCTGTTTTTTTAGCGTACAGTTTTATATAAACATTGTCATTATATACAGTGACGATTTTACTGGCAAGAGGAACATGGTTATTATGTTTTAACTTGTATGTGAATCTTTTTTTGTGAGAGAGAGAGAAAAAAAGAGGTCTTTGACTAGTTGGCTGCTGCTGGTGCGGCTGCTGTCGTCTCTTCTCGTCAGTCATGAACAGAGGCCGAACGTTATATCCACAGCAAAGGTACTGCTATATATACTGTGCTTCTTCATACCAAAAAAAAAAAAAATGTTATGACTATGTAAAATGAATATCTTAAGAAGTAGCTTGCCCCACACTGTATTTCAACATGTAAAGATTTTGTAATGTACAGTATTATTGAACTTCTATTTTACTCATTTTCTATGTAGCAGCACTATGGAATATAGATAATATCTGTATTATGACTGATTGACTGACTACTACTACTACTACTACTACTACTACTGTTCTACCTAATATCACCTCCATCCACTTGGAAATTACTACTACTACCACTGCTACTGCTACTACTGCTGCTGCTACAGCCATTGAAATTGAAAAAAATTGAAACTGACTACTACTACTACTGCTACTACTACTACTACTACTGTTCTACCTAACATCACCTTCATCCACTTGGAAATTACTACTACTACTACTACTACTATTACTACTACAACTACTGTTCTACTTAACATTACCTCCATCCATTTGAAAATTAACAACAACAACACCTACTACTACTACTACTACTACTACTACTACTACAGCTCTACCTAACATTACCTCCATCCATTTGGAAATTACTACTACTACTACTACCACTACTACTACTATTACTACTTCTACTACTACTACTACCGGTACCACTACTACTACTACTGGAACTGCTACTACCTCGGTACGTGGTCAGATATGGCGGGCAATTCCAAAGGTGTGAGGGTTAGGTCTTTGCCTGGACTGTAGCGTGCAATCCACCACCCCTGGGGGTTAGCGTAAGGCATCTTCATCGATGTGAGGTTTTATTTTTACCAGGGATGGACCACTTCCTCACCCTCCAATGCCTTACAACCCAGTGCTACTCAGCCCGCCATGCTCGCTGGCCCACGGGGAGTAACGAGACAGAAAAATACAAAGTCCACAATGTATACTGTAGAGAACAAATCAACAACTCGTTAGAAGAAATCAAGGAAAATAAGACATAAAATCAACTCCTTAGGACAAATCCAGACATAAATCAGAAGTCAATAAGCAGCAGGCCCTTCAAGCCGGGTTGGGGCTGGGTGGGGTTTTGTGGAGAGGATAAAATTCATTCAAAAGGAGTACAAGATTAGAAAAGAAGAACTTAATGGCATATAATGAGTCAAATTCAATAAATTCGTGATTAATAAACCACCAGAATTCAGGGGGATCTAGCACATTAAGGGAATGCAGCGGCATAAATATTTGTACATAAAACATGGAATACACCGCCTTTTTGCACCCCAACATGCTAACACCCATCATCAGTGAGATAACAAACAAAACATACTTGTGCGATTTTTTTGTGATCACCGGACAACAAATAAAAATTGCGATAACAAACTGAACAAAACAGTACAACACCAAGTAGTTAAGTCCAATATTAACCTTGTTTTGCAAATCGGCAAAGGCGTCGCCCTCAAGTTGCGAGGCGAACGTATTTTTGGCGTAAACAATAGAGATAAAATCTGTTAGTATTGCCAAAAAGTGTATAACAGTCAAAGACCACAGCGAAATTTTGGCCACGATAACTATGAGACTTTTACGGGAGCTGTTTTGGGTGGGTATGGTTGTAGGGTTGTAAACCCCATTATCAATGTTAACGACTGCCATTTGCGACATTTTGACGCACTAGTTGAGGTTTAAACTTTTGCTTGGTCGCTTCTCAGAACAACGAAAGCAATACAAATGGAAATGATGAGCACAACACAATAAACCAACCTTATCTCACGAATGCTGAGCTCAAAGTGATGGTGAGGGTCAGGTGTGCCCTATTTATACCCAGGTTAGTTTCACCTGTTAGTTACTGTATTCATTTTCTTTGTTTATTTATCTTAATTTTGGAACTGTCATATAATATAATTTTCAAAAGCGAAGATAATAGCTGCTGACATATATTTTATTAAGTAAATCAGAAAATTTATCAGTAGTGTGATAATTAAGCTAGATAACTTGAATAAAAATAATTCTTATGTACCACCCAAAGCCTAGACGTGCCATAAGTGAAAAAGTTTTGTTTACATCTGGATGGGCTTTCTTGGCTGGCCAGATAAGTCTCCGTTATTACCTTTTACCTACACCAGGAACCAATAATATTCTCTCTGCAGAACCACACAGATAAAATGAACGGTAATTGATGGATCTGGTGCGTTTTGAAGGCACTAAGCCATATTTTTATCCTGGCATTGTTGGTTAGTTTGTCCACCTAAATTTGACCAAGATTTTCAGATATCAGTGCAGTTCCGCAGACACGCCGCTTTGTTAAATTAGTTAGGTTAAAGTAATTAGATTAGTAGATTAGATAGGTTAGGTCAGTCAGGTTAGTTTAGATTGACTAGGTTAGATTAGGTTCAAAAAAGCTGTCAGAATAGCCTAACCTTAATTCGGAAACTGAATACCTATATCCATATACTTATTGCCGATAAAATGAATTATGAATGATGTCTCTGATGTGTTTCAATGAATCACATTACATTGGTAAGGGGAAATTTTATTACCGGAAATATATATTATCAGCCAAAAATTTAAAAAAATAAAATTCAAATCCAGTTAGAAGGGATCATCACTATGGCTTTTCCATTTCAGATGCTTTTTGTAGTACCTAGTAAATAAGGAGGGAAGAGGGGGATTTAATGGCTCTTAGCCTCATCCACTGCATCTACCTATTTATCTATCAGTCTATAGCCAAATACCTTTATCCTGTAAGGGGTGGCCACAAACAAATCACCTCCATGTTGCCCTGTCTCCTACCATTTTGCTGCCCTCTCCCCAATGTATATCCACCACTTTTATATACCTCATATAAAGTTCAGTAAAACCTCATTATGACGGACTGTAATAGATCAGAATTCACTTTTATTGAAATCAAGGAGCCACCAGATTAAATTTTTATATATCAGAAAAAGTCCAATAAAGCCAAAAGCAGTCTGAACTGCCTGACCACTTCAGCTATGTTCACCACAATTTAGGTAAATAAAAGACATGTTTACCAATAGTATATAGCTATATGTTATATCATTTTATTATTGTAGTGAATGTATAATACAGTACAGTACTTCAGTGGTTGTGAAAACAGTTTATAAACCATTGGTGTGATCCGTACTAATATCTGATATACAGTAGGCCTACCTAAAAAAGTCCGGGTTAGCAGGGGGAAGTCCAGATATTGTTTTTTTGGGACTTTTGCCTTTTTTTTTAATGGCTTGGACCACAATTAGTCCTTTATAATGAGGTTTACTGTATAGGCCTATATTAAGTCAGGATGAATCAGAGAGGTCTATGAGAACGGGGAGCGTGAACTGGGGGGGATGGACACTGAAATGGCAGGGGACAGGGCAACATGGAGCCAATTTGTTTGTGGCTGTCCCTTATGGGATTAAAGCATGTAGCAATAGATATACAGATAGATAAATTAGGTTAGGTTAGGTCAGGCCAGGTCAAATCAGGTGAGATTAGGTCAGGTCATTTAAAGATAGATGAGATAGCAGACACCATTAGGGGTTGAATAATCCCACTCCCTTAGTATTTACAAAGTACTGTACTAACTGTACTTTATATTATCAAGGACAAGCAGTTTGATCTAAATGGTAAATGTGACTAAGGAAAGTGAGGAGGAGGACCAGGGAGAAAAACAAGAGGAAGGTGGAGGAAAGCAAGAGGTAGGCAGTGGAGGACAAGAGGAAGGTGGAGGAAAACAAGAGGAAAGTGGAGGAAAACAAGAGGAAAGTGGAGGAAAGCAAGAGGAAGGTGGAGAAGAACAAGAGGAAATTGGAGGAAAACAAGAGGAAGGTGGAGGAAAACAAGAGGAAGGTGGAGAGCTGGGTGATCAAATGGTGAGGGTGACAATGGAGAATGAGGAGCAGGGGCAGAGCAGAAAACAGAAGGAAAATGAGAAATAGTTGACCAAACCAAGCCTCATAGTCAACCCAAGTGTCCCAGGATTGCAATTGAAGAGCTGAAAATAGAGAAAAGTGGAAGGCTAAGCCATGAAACCCAGCCTAAGAGTCAAGTCCAAAAACTGCACTTGAAGAGGGAAATGGACAAAAATGATCCTACTGAGCTGAATAATGATCCCAAATACTCTGAACCTGTAGCCTAACTGAAGAAGCCAAAATGGAGATCTTGCAATCTGAATCTGATAGTCAACACAAAATCTCCAAAACTTTGGCTCAGGAGACCAAAACGGAGATCTCAGAAGACGACGACACTTTCAAAAAACCCGTGTTCATCAGTTGGGCACAGAGATAGAGCAGGAGTGTGAGGAGTAAGAGTGCTGTGGATGTACAGCTGAAGGACGTGGATGAGGTGAAAGATGAAGGCTAGGAAACTGGCAGAACTCTGAACTCCATTTCCCTATCACAGCAACTGGTGGAGAGGCCGGTCCCAGTGCCATATAAGGTGAGAGATTTTAGTATTTGACCCTCCCTGTAATATACCAACTGGGGGGAAGCCTGATCTGATGAAGCTGAAAATCCTTCGTATCCGATGGTCTCCCCTGAGGTGGGATTTCAAACACCCATTTGAAAATAAATGTGTACAGTAGCATATTTTAGCACTGAAAGTGAAAACTATATCCATTTTACACTAACTTGGCCCATAATTTTGCCCTATTGCAGCTTATTTTACATCCTTGTTATATCACTTCTTCATGACTTACTACAATAGTATATTCTGGCACTAAAATTGCAAACTATACCCATTTTACACAAAGGAAGAGGTGTTAGGAAGCATCCTTAACCGATGAGAATAATGAACAAAGTAAAAACTGGTTGTGTAACCTACTCTCATCGTATTCCCAGCTTCAGAAATAAGCCACTGAGGAAGAAATGTACTTGGGTAGTGTGATGAGTAAGGATGGAAGTTTAGAGGGTGAAGTGCTTGAAAGGGTACAACAAGGAAGAAAAGTTGCTGCTTCCTTGAAAGCAGTGATAAGAAATAGGAAAGTGATCATGGAAGTGAAAAAGGTACTGCATGACAGTATTGTGATACCAACTTTAACATATGGAAGTGAAGCTTGGACCTTGTTGGAGGGACACAAGTCAAGAGTGAGAGCAGTGGAAATGAATTACTTGAGAGGAGCATGTGGAGTCACACTGAGAGATAGACTGACAATTGAGGAAGTGAAGGAGCATTGTGGTGTGGATGTGGATGTGATAGGAATCATTAGAAGAAACACATTGAGGTGGTTTGGCCATGTGGAGAGGATGGAGAGTGAGAGACTGACAGGGAGAATGTGTGTGAGTGAGGTGGAGGGGGGAAGAGGGAGGGGGAGGCTGAGGATGAGATGGAGGGATGGAATAGAGAAGTATATAAGGGAGGGGGGTATGAGCTGGGAGCAGGGCAATGAGATGGCTGGGGACAGGCTGACATGGAGGCGATTTGTTTTGTGGCCACCCTTTACGGGATTAAGGCATCTGGCAATAGATAAATAGATAGATAGGAAGAAGTGTTAGAGAGCTTTGTGAACTGTCAAGAGTAGTGAACCAAATGAGGATTGATTGTGTAACTCACTCTCATCTCATTCTTAGGCTATAAAAATAAATCACCAAGGAAGAGGCATTAGGGCTATTTGTGCAGCTTACTCATACTCTCGTCTTATTTCCATTAGCCTGCCTGGAATGGTCTAACCCCAGCCAAGTACACCTTTGAGGTACTGAAGATTCCACTGACCTGACCATTCAGTGTGCCACGCCGACTACAGCAGTGTGACATAGTGATGCAGCAGCCGTCTCTATCACGGTATGCCTTGTGTTATACTCTTTTTACTTTAATGTATTACATACAGTAGTTTATAAAGGCTCCAACATGCTTGCCTGCATCAGCCTTGGCCTACCTTCATTATATGAGTATGCATCCAGACTTGTTATCTAATTAACTTAAACCCATTATGTTCTGTTTATGTACAGTATTTACAGGTGCCAGGTTTTGTCTCAGTTCTGAGTCAACCATCCTGCAGTCCAAAAAATTCACATTGGTACATGTTTTCTGGGAAAGAGCAGTTATTAATATCAGAAGACAAGTTACAGTGGTAATATTCAGGCCAGTCAGTTTGGCCTAGAATACTGTATAGTGGACTAAATTCACTGGTTTAAAACAAAATCACCAGATACAGTACCACCCTGGCACCATTGTTTCCTATGCATCCACATCAGACTGCTGCATCTCTTAACACATTATCAACAGTTATAAGTGAAAATTTCCAATTTATTTCTCACTTAATAATGTGTTGATGATCAGTAATTTTTTTATGTTTTGGGGGTGTAGCAAGCAATTCTTAGGCAACCACATTGTTAAACTGTAACTGCATGGACTTTTTTTGGGGGAAAGGACAATTATTATTGGTTTTTCAACATTTATGGTAAAGTCTGTAATGTAATCCTGCATATGTTAGGGACTGATTACAACACTGTTGCAGTAATTACTCATTTTTATGGTAAGTACAGTACAGTACAAGCACTATACCGTATATTGGTTGTTCTGACTTTGTATTTTTATTATTGCAGGTATACTAGACAAGAGAACTTGCTTAATGTTGGAGTTGAGTTGGCAAGGAAGCTACTGGTGCACAATACAGAGGAAGGCTGTAAAGTGTAAGTATAGGCTACGATGTGTGTGTATGTATTGTAGGAGCAAGATTTACATTTTTGCAGGCTTTATGCCATCCACCTTTCCAATGGAAATTTTGTCAGACAATGTAAAAATAATATTATAGTTATCACACAGGAAGAGGACTTACTGCCAAGGTAATTAATGGAGTGGATACAACAGGTATTAGTCATATTATACAGTGACAGCTGATTAAAACACTCAGAAGAACCATCTGTAAACAGAGTACAGTATTGTACGCACTATTCTGTTCCAGTGGAGAGAGAATTTTTAGTATTTTACACTAGAAACTGTAGTGAGAGAGAATTTTTAGTATTTTACACTAGAAACTGTAGTGTTTATAGAGTGTCCTTTGAGAAGACATTTTTTTTAACTATATGTTTTGTTAAAAGAGCAAGCTGGATAAATTGGTATTCCAGAAATATGAAATCTTAATTCAAAATATGTAGGCCTAAGGTGGGTACTGTATTCTTATGAGATAACCATAAAAATGATTGGTAGCAAGAAGCATGTAAAGAGACTAGTGAAGAGGAAAAAGAAGGAGGTAAATGATGATCTGGGAAGAAAAATGAATGCAAACTACTTTGAAAATATGAAGTAATTCTGGAAAGAGGTGCGGAAATGTAGAAGTGAAAGCGGAAAGAAATGGGATGGTGTGAAGGATGCAGGTGGTAGATTATTAACCCATGGAGATGAAGTAAGGACCAGATGAAAAGAATATTTTGAAAGCCTGATGAATGGTAATAGAGAGAGCAGAGCAGCTGTAAACATGATTGGTATGGGGGGTGTGCAGAGAAGGAATGCAGTGCCAGGAGACGTGACTCTCACACAGGTGAATAGTGCTAGGAAGCAGCTGAAAAATGGGAAAGCAGCTGGGGTTGATGAGGTGTATGCAGAGATGCTTAAGTGTAGTGGAGAGAGTGGAATGAAGTTCTTGTTGGAGACATGTAAGAAGGCATGGATGAGTGAAACTGTGCCTGCAGACTGGAAGAAGGCTGTGATTGTACCCCTGTACAAAAATAAAGGTGAGTGATGTGAGTGCAAGAATTATTGTGGCATAAGTTTATTAAGTGTGGTAGGGAAGGTATATGGAAGAATTATTACAGAGAAAGTAAGAGAGATATCAGAAGTCCTAGTGAGTGATGAACAGGGTGGTTTTAGGAGTGGCAGAGGATGTGAGGATCAAGTATTTGCAGTTAGACAGATAGCAGAGAAGGCTTGTGAGAAGGACCATAAGGTGTTTATGGCATTCATGGATCTGGAAAAAGCATTTGACAAAGTAGACTAGACAGAGAAGGCTTGTGGAAAGTTTTGCGCATGTATGGTGTAGATGGTAAGCTGCTAGGTGCTGTCAAGTGTTTTTATGATAGTAGCAAAGCATGCGTAAGGGTTAATGGACATCTAAGTGAAGGGTTCACGATCAGTGCGGGCATGCGACAAGGTTGTGTGATGTCCCCATGGTTGTTCAATATATATATGGATGAGGTGATGAGAGAGGTAAAAACACAAGTAATGGAGAGAGGGATGGCATTGGTAATGAGTGGTGATGAATGGAATATCACAAATTTGTTGTATGCTGATGATGCAGTACTGCTTGCAAATACTGGACAAGAACTTGGTAGGCTAGTGCAGAGTTTTGCTGATGTTTGTGAGCATCATGCCTTGAGAGTAAATGTAGAAAAGAGTAAAGTGATGGTTATTGAGAGAGAAGGTGACTCCCAGTGCAATGTTACAGTGAATGGAGAGAGACTGGAATTGGTGAGAGTTCAAATACTTGGGTACAGGGATAGAAAAGAGAGGAAAATGTGCAAAAGAAGTTGAAAGTAGAGTGACACAAGGAAGAAAAGTAGCTGGTACAATGAAGGCCTTAATAAGAAACAGAGGCTTGAGTGTTGCAGCTGCACAAGGCTTACATGAGGGAGTGTTAGTGCCAACTTTAACATTAGAATGTGAGACTATGGTGTGGCATGGAAATGAAGAGTCAAGAGTAAGAGCAGTGGAGATGGGACTGCTGAGGAATGTATGTGGAGTACAGAAGGTGGATAGGATATGAAATAATGTGATTCGTGAAAGGTGTGGAGTGAGGAAGTCAGTGGACACCAGAATCAAAGAGAGTGTACTTAGATGGTATGGTCACGTGGAAAGAATGGGTAACAATAGAGTGGTGAAATAGGTATATCTGAGCGAATTTGAAGGAGGGAGGAGGCGAGGTAGGCCAAGGAGAAGGTGAAGAGATATGGTGGAGGAGTGTTTAAGGAAGAGAGGTTTGGAAGTCCGTGAGGCTGAGGAGCTGACAAGAGATCAAGCTGGCTGGATGAATGTTGTGAGGAGAAGTGCATGATCAGGGATTTTGGCACCCCTTGTGAGCATGGCAGCTTCTGGATTGACTCAATCGGATACATTTGTGGGAAGCTACAGAATTTGGTGAATGTTTTTTGGTGTATCCAATAGAGTTAGGGTTCCGGGGGCATGAATGATGAGTGAATGGAACCGTGGCCCATTGGCCTGGGCAAGTTTGGGCTGTTTGGACATTTCTACTCCTCACCCTGCCCTTTGGTGGGAAAGGAGGTCCGGATGATGATGATGATGATGATGATGATTGGTAGGTTACTGTTCATCAGGCCATAGTTTTGGCCTATTCCATTAATGATATACATTACCTAATTTATTATTTAACACATCTAATCTGTCCTAAACCTTTTGAACTTTTTGGAATCTCTTTGACTCTGATCACCGTTATGGCTGTCTAGTGAGTTGTGTGTTGATACACTTTGTAAAGAACTGACAGTGTATTGCTTTTTGAAGTATAATGCAATCATATTCTGTACAAGCAATAATTGTTTATCATGTTACAGGTGCATAAAAGTGCAACGTTGTCCTGCTGGTGCCGCAACTTTCACATGTTGTACACACCTCTACAGTAACATGGAGGCACCCACCTTTGGAGAGACTTTTTCTTTTCCTGTGGCACCTGGGAAGCTGCCATCTAAAACCTTACAAGTGAATGTTTGGGCTGTAAGTGACACCAGCAAAACACTGAATGTGGAATGTGTGGTAAGTGTTTTAGAGTAACCACAGTGTGGCCCAGCACACATTTATTGTTGGCAATCTGTGCAATATATATACAGCAGCTATATGTATATATACAGTAAAACCCTGATTTACATTGTTTGGTATCCAGCCAGGGAGATTTCTGGCTCTTAAGTTAGGAACAGTCAGGTTACACTAATATTTTATATGTATTTACATAAACAAGTCTTCTTTCATATCGATATCTTATAACGTGGTTATACTCTTATAAGAGATGATTAGCATGGCCCAGCTGACCTAGTGCAGTTATCCCCTTTTCTGATGCTTTTAAGTTCTTCAGTTTATAAATGTACGCACCTCATGGAGCAATGTAGGATTGGATGATGGATGGATGGATGGATAAATGTAAAAAGCAAGAGAAGAAAAAATGCCCACTTCCTTGTTTGATTTACAGTAGACTATACATACAACGGGTATTTCTGAACAGTGCCACTTCACCATTCGTACTTTTGACTGGCCACACCCATGCTTGTTTCACACTAAAAAAGAAGTGGATTTGGAATAGCCCAGCACGTTGACTTTGATGTGCAAACACCTCATTCAAGAATTTGAGCCTGGCCAGGGACAATGACAAAAATATATTAGCATGAATATGGTCATCATGTGGTAACTATTAAAAAAGGAGAAGAAAGATATATTGTGACTAAAAACCTACAGCATAATTTTAAAAACAAACTTCATTGTCCAGGGCTATGCACAGATCAGCTTAGCAGACTTCTGCCTTGACACTGCCCAGACCTAGTGCTTTAACGTCCTCGACTTTGCCCTCCTTCAGCCTGATAACCTAACCAGGGATGAACAGTCCCCTAAATCTTCCACCCTCCGCTCGTCCATCTCTGCCACCTATATTAAGGTCAGGATCTATCTATGCTAAGATGAGGTGTACCCCATTTTTTGTAGCTTTTGTATGCATCGCTGCTTAGCTACTCGTACAATATATTCTCTGCACTATTTTTGTTGTTCATAAAATTCTACTTATATTTCATCCAGAATTATTCATAGTAGGTACAGTAATTCCAAGAGGTACAGCAGGTGACAGTAGCGTTATGAGTGCTTGGTTGTGTGTCAGCGCTTTTGACCATTGTTGATGTATGTGGCTTTGTGTGCCAGTTGTGACCTGGAAATGCTTTCATGCTTTCATTATACATAAGGCATACTTAGGAGAAGGAATGGTAGTTATAAAAGTACTAACCCACAAAGGAGCATGTGTGATTTGTTTCAGTGCTTGTATATTTTATATTTACCATCATCCTTATATTTATGAAGGGAAGATTATGGCAAATACTGTGGTTAAGATTATTGTCCATAACTGAATATTTACACGCCCAAAAAGCTAGGTAGTACACCACCATGTTGCTTTAAGCCACTTAGGGAATGAGATACTGTTTATGTACGGGACAGTATTTTTCTTTCTTTTTTTTTCACATTTGGACAAATGTAATGTAAATTAACATGATGATGATGATGATGATGATGATGATGATGAACAAATATAGGTGTATGTGAAGGTGTATGTTAAGCTACAGTTCGTGACGAAATCTTTTGGCCCATCAGGTGGAGCCTGGATTCCATGGGCGTGCATGATAGTGAATGGAAGTGTGGCCCGTTGAATTGGGTAAATGTTGGCTGTCTGGACGCTGCTACTCCTCACCCCGCCCTTGAGTGGGAAGGGAGGTCCAGATGATGATGATGATAATGATGAACAAATATGTAACACTACCTCAGTTCACTTGATGTTGTGCTGCTCTCAGGGACTGCACTTTCCTGTCTTTCTTCCTCTTCTATCTTTCTTTCCTTCATTCTTTCCTCTTCCTTCTGTCTACAGGTAACTCTGCACTGAGTGACAAGCCAAATGGTTTCCTGTATACCAGGAAACCTTTTACCATGCTGGGCGGTAACCATATACAGTAATCAGATAATGGCGCCTGGTGGTTTAGTGGGTAATTAAGGCTCTCCAATTGGATTGAGCCGGTGCAGGTTTATATCCAAGGGGTGGTTGGGATTTATTGCTCATGTAATGCCACTCAGGGATGAGTGAGGCTGGTCACTCTCATCTTAAATGTCAGGACCAACTTGCCTAGCTTCAAGCTCCTACCCTCTTCATGGGGCGACATAGGATTAGATGATGAATGAACTTCAGTTCATATAATCCCACCAGCGTAGTTGTTTTAGCAGTATGAACAAGAACAATGTTGCCAGAACTCTTATAGAAAAGATGTGAATATTCATCCTGGTCATTACAAGGATGAAGATGGCTATAAAGATTGCTGTAGTAAAGATGTCTCCAGACATACGGCAGTAATAGGGCAGGGGACTTGCATGTATGTGTGATTCTGGGATGTCAGACCTATGACAAAACTCAGTGTCCTTGTTGTCAAAGATTTTGCCATTTTGTAGGAAAGTAGAGCAAGAGAAATTGCTTACCAGGTATCAAGAAAATTCCCTGGCACTGAGACACATGTGTAAACCATATCTGACTTCCTTATAAACTTTCACTACTTCATTGTTTTAAATCTCAAACATTACACACAGTGATATGAACATACATGAACAGTATCTTGGACTTATCTTGGAAAGATCATATTGCATCTCTTGTAAAATCTGCTTCCAAGAGATTAGGTCTGCTAAGCCGACTCTGTGCCTTCTTTACCCCAGCACGGTTGTTGACTTTATACATGGGTTTTATTTGCCCCTGTTTAGAGTACAACTCTCATGTGTGGGGAGGCTCCCCACGTACAGCTCTTCTCAATAGGGTGGAGTAAACGGCTTTTCGTCTCATCAACTTTCCTCCTCTTACTGGCTTCCTTCAACCTCTGTCTCTTCACCGCACTGTTGCATCTTTATCTCTGTTCTATTGCTGCTTCAATGGTCACTGCTCCTCTGAACTGTCTGTA
>NC_137039.1:3134382-3176882 GCF_032717465.1 Coenobita brevimanus
TTAATGAAGGATGCACCAAATCCCTCGAGGTGGAAAATGGCTTTCCCTTCTACTGTACGAGTATATTACAATGACCCGATTTCTGTATGTTTGTTTGTTTGTTACCGCAACACAGCAAAAACCGAGACATGTAACGCATTTTTTTAGAGCAGGGTATGGTTAAATGCTGTAACTTGAATAATAAAACAATTTCCAGTCCAATCAGTCCACCGGCTCCTGAGTTATGACTCATTTCTGGCCTTTTGTTTAGAGTGGAAGGGATGGATTCGTTCTCAGTCCGGCATAGAAACTACCAACATGACAGAACAAAGGAGAGACGTGTTTGTTGTATTATCACTCTCTCGCCTCTCCTTCCTCTCTCCTTATACTCCTAAAAGTATATAGTATAATGATAGACCGGTAGTATAATTTAGTATAATAGCAAACACTAGTATCCTCTCTCTCTCTCTCTCTTTTATCAATGGGTGTCCCAGCAGGATAAAAAAGGTAAAAATTCTTCGCTACGTCTCGCTCACGGCTTGAGTGATTCAGTTTCTGTTGCCTTTCGACTGAAGATAGGAAGTGACTGAACATCAAGCGGAGGCCGCTGAGGGTGGCCATAAAGCGAGTACTAAATAAGACCTAGTGAAGGTTGCAAGAAAATATGAAGAATACATCATCGGATTAAAGAGGTCAAAAGCCACATGCCACTAATACATTATATTTTGTTCTTGTTGCAGGTGGAGCGAGAACAGATGAAGATCAGTGTGACCAACGGGGACCAGATCACAGAGACGGAGCCAGGCAAGTGCCCAGTCCTCTCCTTGGAGTTCCCTGACCTGTACCTGTTGGTGTTATGTGAGCCTGGTGGTTCCTGTGGGTCCATGACGTACTGCACGACACGTGAGTATTACCACATACCTCACCACTGCCTACAACACCACCACCAGGGACTGTGTTGTATACTAAGCATATACACTACTCAGGCCACAGATTGACACACGAAGCCACCAGCCATCCCCTTCTCTCTCTCTCTCTCTCTCTCTCTCTCTCTCTCTCTCTGTACTGATGCCACACACTGTCACACGAAACCACCATCCCTCCCATCCCCCTCTTTGTTTATCTATCAGTCTTCCTATCTCTGCTGCCATCATCATCATCATCATCATCATCACCCAGACCTCTGTTCCCACCTGGTATGAAATAGGGTTCAGAGTGCAAAAACTCGGTGATAAAAGGATAAGGTAAGCAAAGGTGATGCCACACTCACATTCACTGACCATTTAAACCCCAGACTCCCGACTCCACCCCGCAGGCGTAAGCACCCACACTTACACTCCACCCCACAGGCCTAAACACCCACACTTACACTCCACCCCACAGGCATAAACACCCACACTTACACTCCACCCCACAGGCATAAACACCCACACTTACACTCCACCCCACAGGCATAAACACCCACACTTACACTCCACCCCACAGGCATAAACACCCACACTTACACTCCACCCCACAGGCATAAACACCCACACTTACACTCCACCCCACAGGCATAAACACCCACACTTACACTCCACCCCACAGGCATAAACACCCACACTTACACTCCACCCCACAGGCATAAACACCCACACTTACACTCCACCCCACAGGCATAAACACCCACACTTACACTCCACCCCACAGGCATAAACACCCACACTTACACTCCACCCCACAGGCATAAACACCCACACTTACACTCCACCCCACAGGCATAAACACCCACACTTACACTCCACCCCACAGGCATAAACACCCACACTTACACTCCACCCCACAGGCATAAACACCCACACTTACACTCCACCCCACAGGCATAAACACCCACACTTACACTCCACCCCACAGGCATAAACACCCACACTTACACTCCACCCCACAGGCATAAACACCCACACTTACACTCCACCCCACAGGCATAAACACCCACACTTACACTCCACCACACAGGCATAAACACCCACACTTACACTCCACCCCACAGGCGTAAATACCCACACTTACATTCCCCCACACAGGCCTAAACACCCACACTTACATTCCCCCACACAGGCCTAAACACCCACACTTACATTCCCCCACACAGGCCTAAACACCCACACTTACATTCCCCCACACAGGCCTAAACACCCACACTTACATTCCCCCACACAGGCCTAAACACCCACACTTACATTCCCCCACACAGGCCTAAACACCCACACTTACATTCCCCCACACAGGCCTAAACACCCACACTTACATTCCCCCACACAGGCATAAACACCCACACTTACATTCCCCCACACAGGCATAAACACCCACACTTACATTCCCCCACACAGGCATAAACACCCACACTTACATTCCCCCACACAGGCATAAACACCCACACTTACATTCCCCCACACAGGCATAAACACCCACACTTAGCCTACACATCACCCCACAGGTATAAACACCCACACTTAGCCTACACACCACCCCATAGGCATAAACACCCACACTTAGCCTACACACCACCCCATAGGCATAAACACCCACACTTACACTCCACCCCACAGGCATAAACACCCACACTTACACTCCACCCCACAGGCATAAACACCCACACTTACACTCCACCCCTCAGCCATAAACGCCCATACTTACACTCCACCCTACAGGCATAAATACCCACACTTATGCGTTTCATACCTTTTGTCACCTACACACACACATACTAGTGATACCTTTTCATAAGAGCTTGTAGTCGAGAACTATGAGGTGAAAGGCGCCAATTTTAGCCAATTACGTCAGAAGAGAGAGAGAGAGAGAGGGTCTTAGCAAACGTGCAATTTTTTTCTTTCTCACTCTATGTACAGACGTCGGAATAAGTTCGTTTCCTTTTCCGTGGACTAAGGTGTTTGTAACACTGTTCGATGGAGAGCTATCCCCTCCTCCTCCCTTCCTCATAGTCCCACACTCCCGCCGAACCCCCTAGTTTCCTCTCCGACCCCATAACCCCACCCGGTACCCTCCATACTCTCGCTCACAGCCAGCTAGGGGTTTCTGTACTTCAAGCACCTCTCTAATTACGTGTAGTCCGAACAACTAATAAAGGAATAGTACAGTACATATCATAAACCAAGTTAGGAAAAGGTTTACTACACTGTGTGTGTGTGTGTGTGTGTGTGTGTGTGTGTGTGTGTGTGTGTGTGTGTGTGTGTGTGAGAGAGAGAGAGAGAGAGAGAGAGAGAGAGAGAGAGAGAGAGAATAAATCTGCTGTGATTAAATGTTGCTGCAGTAGACACCTCTTTTACACACACACACACACACACACACACACACACAAAGGAAATAAATAAATCTGTTGTGATTTAATGTTGCGGTAGTAGACACCTCTTTTACACACACACACACACACACACACACAGAGGAGTTACAAGGAAAAGTTGGGATCTTAATGACTATGCAGCCCATACCGTGATGATACTTCTTGTTTGCCTGGGAATGCATATCCAATTCACATTTATTCTAGTGTAAGATCCTGCCGATGAATCCCTTAAATTTCTCCTCTGTAGTGTTAACAACGTCCATGTTGAGTCAGGTCCATGTGGAGGAGGTCTTGCACGTGAAAAAGTTTTCACGTAATTCTCCTGGTAAATTCTTTCATTTACAGCTTCTGACCATGGTTGTGTGTCGAGTCCGTGTTAAAAGTAAGCAACTTTGTATGTAATGATTTTGAAACCCAATCAGATTTTAAACACTTTAATGAGCTGACCTCGTAGTGTACGAGTTTCTACTAAAAAAGTCCCACAGCCCTCAGGCCAACCTGATACCTTAGTCTCCTGAACTCTTTTTAAGTCGACCTATGTCTTTTTCAAGCGACCAAAATTCCACAGCAACTCAGGAAGTGGCCGTATTAAGGAGATATAGACTATGAGAACAATCTCTTTCTTCCTAGAGAGAGAGAGAGAGAGAGAGAGAGAGAGAGAGAGAGAGAGAGAGATAGTAAAATGACGTAAGATGGGGGAGAGAAAGAGAGGTGGAAAGAAGAGTGAGAAGGAAAGGAAGGGAAGAAGAGAATACTGCAAGAGAGAGAGAGAGAGAGAGAGAGAGAGAGAGAGAGAGAGAGAGAGAGAGAGAGAGAGAGAGAGAGAGAGATACTTGGAATGGTAAGAACAATCAGGAGGAATACTGATAAAAAAAAAAGAGTGAGAGAAGAAACTGAAGGAGAGAGGAAGAAAACAGGCAGGTGAAAAAATGGAACAATGTTATAGGAGTGACACAGGGACGGACACACACACACACACACACACACACACACACACATACTCACAAACGCACACCTGCATATTTGTCGACCTATCTGTCTGTGCCTGTCTGTATACTGCCGCTCCCCCCCACTCTCTCTGGATCCTTTGTCTCATCCCCAGTTTCCTTTTCCCTCCTTCCCCTTTCTTTATAGCTATCTGCTCAGTCCCTACCTTCCTCCCTCTCTCCTTCCTTTCCTTCGTCTCTCTCCCCCTCTGGCACTCCCTCCTTACCTCATGCATCTTTTCTTTCTCCCTCCCTGTGTCACTACTTTGTCATACTTTTTTCATCTGTCACATGTCTTACCCTTTTTTCTCCATTACTCTTTCCCTATTTCTTTACTTGTACTAAATCCATTTTCTTCACTGTTTTCTTCCCTCAGTAATAACTGCATGCTCTTTTTCTCTCTCCTCCCTCCGTCTTTCCCCGTCGCCCGAAATCTCTTTTCATTCCGCTCTTCCTACTGTCTTTCCCTCTTACCTTTTCTTCTCTATTACTTTTTCCCTATTTCTTTATTTGTATTAAATCCATTTCCTTCACTGCTTTCTTCCCCCAATAATAATTGCATGCTCTTTTTCTCTCTCCTCCCTCCGTCTTTCCCCGTCGCCCGAAATCTCTTCTTTCATTCCTCTCTTCCCACTGTCTTTCCCTCCCTCCCTCTTCCTCCCCTTGTCTTCCTTTCTTAACATCCCCTTTCTCTTTCTTGCCTCCCAAATTAACCTATTTTCTTCTAACCCTTAATCTCTACTTTCTTTCCGCAAATTTCTCTGTTTCTCTCCCTCTCTTTTTACTTGAATGTTACATTCGGTCTGCTCAACCTCAGTGCTTTCGTCTTACCCTGCTTAGTTCTTTCCCTGCGTCCTTGCCAGAATAACACACTTTCTTCCTTCTCCCTGTTACCTTGCCTCCTTTTCTAATTTTTCTCATTGTCGTTCACAGTATTCCGTTCCGTAGCTCTCTTTCCCACTTTCTCCTTTTGTTATTCCTGTTTCTATGTTTGCTCCATTCCCATTTTCACTCAGCTGTCTCCCCTTTTGTCTGTACATCCCTGACTCCTGTTCTTTCTATTCACATCTCCCTTTTCCCTTTCTCTTTCACACTGCTTGCATCTCATTTCACCTCTCACTGTCTCTTCTCCTCACTCTCTGTCTCTTTTCTTAGTTCTCGTTGTTCTCTCCTTGCCTCTCCCCTTCTTTTTTTTCTCCGTAACTGTCCTCTCATTTCTCATTTTTCCACTTGCTCTCCCTCTCTGCAAGTCGCTCCCAGTCTTTTAACTCTCTCTCTCTCTCTCTCTCTCTCACACACACACACACACACACACACACACACACACACACACACACACAGTGTAGTAAACCTTTTCCTAACTTGGTTTATGATATATACTGTCCTATTCCTTTATTAGTTGTTCGGACTACACGTAATTAGAGAGGTGCTTGAAGTACAGAAACCCCTAGCTGGCTGTGAGCGAGAGTATGGAGGGTACCGGGTGGGGTTATGGGGTCGGAGAGGAAACTAGGGGGTTCGGCGGGAGTGTGGGACTATGAGGAAGGGAGGAGGAGGGGATAGCTCTCCATCAAGCAGTGTTACAAACACGGAAAAGGAAACGAACTTATTCCGACTTAAGAACCATCAAATGCCATAGATCAAGAACTACACCTAAGAGTGGTTCTTCATATACTGTAGTAGTTGCACTATATGTGGGTGTAGGTGGATCACTTTAATGAATAATATTTTAACTTTCACAGGCTAGGAGAGTGAATCGTAGTAAACATGCATATTTTTTTCCTCTTTGTATACCATCAAATGCCATAGATCAAACACTACACTTAAGAATGGTTGTTCACATACTAAATGTGCGTGTGTAGATGAATCACTTTCATAAGTATTATTTTAACTTGCACAGCCAAGACATTCAAAATTATGTTGTGCCATAATCTATCTATCTATCTATTGCCAGACGCCATAATCCCGTACGGGGTGGCCATTTGACTCTGAGTTATTTGTTTTACAGGGTACTCTTACTAATTTTGGTTCTTTGTTACTAATATAACTTAAACATGCCATTGCTTCTTTGTAGCCAAATGTAACTATAAAAGACCACTACTTCATTCTTTCATTCTTCACAAATTAAATAAGTTCTCCCAAACCCTGCTTCTAACATCATTCTTACGCCAACTCCTAACATCCATCCTTCCCCTTCTACTAACAAACCTTTCCCTGTCTTCCTAACTGTCCCTGTCTTCTCAAAAGCCCCTCACCACTATTTCTTAGCTTCTCCTCCCTTCTACCTTCAACCTTCTCTCGTCTACTTCCAACATTCCCTTCCCCTCAACTTCTAACCTTCTCACAATCTATGTTCTTAACTTACCCTATCACCTGCTCTGACCCTCCTGCTTCCTGTGTTGTTCCTAACATCACACTCTCCTGCCACGTCCCTGTATCCAGATTTCTTCTGCTTTCACTACTAAGTCCCTTCTTTCGCCCTAACTATCTTCCCCTCCTACCCCTATCCCTAGCCATCTACCTCTTCCCTACTTCTAACCCCCTCCTCACCTCCCTCCATTTGCCAATAACCCTTTTAACTCATCCCTTGCTTTTAACCTCATTCCCTCCTTCTTGTTATCATAACCGCACCGTTCCCTTCTCCACATGCACTAACTCTACTCTCTCTTTCCCTCCCATGCTCTCACAGGCCTCATCTAACCCCTGCGGCAGCCCTCTCCCCTCACCTGACTCAGCCAATCCTTGTATCTAACCTTCCGTCCCCTTACGCTAATCTTGGCCCTCTCCCGGTATGCTTGCCCTCCCCTGCTAGCAGCCCAGCCTTCTCCTTCCCACACAAAAGACTCCTTCAGAAGCTAAAGGCACATGGTTTCAGCGGCAGTGTTCTCGGGTGGGTAGAAGATTGGCTCAGCGGACGAAAACAAAGAGTTGTGCTAAACGGAAAAGAGTCAGACTGGATAAACGTTTCAAGTGGAGTGCCGCAGAGTTCAATGTTAGGTCCTATTCTTTCCTTAATATATATCAATGACATTGACGAAGGATTATGTTGTAAAATTTCAAAATTTGCTGACGATTCTAAAATAGGTAACAGAGCAGATACAGCACTGCAAAGGGAGGCAGTTCAGAGAGATCTTGATCGACTGTTTAACTGGGCCCAAGTTTGGCAAATGGATTTCAATATTAAGAAATGCAAAGTGTTAAACTTTGGCAGTAAAAATGTAAGAGCTAGTTATATCACGAATAATGTCCAACTTAATAGGGTTATAATAACAAACGATTTGAAACCATGCAAACTATGCACAGAAGCTGTGAAAAAAAGCCAATTAATTGATTGGATTCATAGGTAGAGCATTTGAATATAAAACCGATAATATTGCCCTCACTTTGTATAATTCCTTAGTACGCCCACACTAGGAAAAATGTGTTCAGTTTTGGTCACCGTATTATATAAAAAGGATATGGAAAACTTGAAAGAGTGCAGTGAAGTATGACAAAGATGATACCTAGACTGAGAAATAAACCATATGAGGAACGTTTAGAAGCTCTGAATTTATTTAATTATCCTAACTAAATGGAGGTTGCGAGATCTAATTCAAGTATTCAAAATAGTCAAAGGACATGATAACATGGCTTTTGATAAATACTTCACAGTTAATCACTCGAATTATACTACAGGCGATGGGCATATAATAATTGGCAAACGATTCCAGTCGCATGAAGCTAAGCATTTCTTTTTCAATAGAGTTGTAAATATATGGAATAAACTGCCCTCTAATGTAGTAAATTCTAGTACAGTACTGACCTTTAAAGGTCGCCTCGATTAGCATTTGTCGTCTAACCCCCAGCTTAATATGTTTACTCCTGAATAAAACACATGTGTATGTATAATTTGTTAATTTATTTTATTTTATTGTTTGTAGAGCCTGGATCAATATATAAATTGAAAATATAGTATATGCACAGACTACGATCTGCACAGATATCCCTGAGTTAACGGTCACTACCCATAATTTCGACCTGTGACAGGCTGTGGATCACTGAGGGTCCTTGTTAGTCAAGTGACCACCATCGGGATTTTTTTTAATGTACCAGGGGTCACTGCATCAGGAGGTGACTTGTGTGCTTGTCCGGCATGGGAACGCTCCTAGTTTCAGTGGAATGAACGGAGCTGGGGCCTGATTGACTGTTGCCCACTTCAATAGCTCCAGGCAAGGCTGCTGCACCACCCCTGAATATCCACACTGTGTGCTGTACAATTTCCATGCAGTGTCCGTACACACCCTGTTAACTCAATGTACCCGTACATTGTGTTATGCATTATTTATTTATTCGATTATTCATTTTCCTTTACCATTTTATCTTCCAGGTTATTCATATTGGTAACTTATGGATAAAGTATTATAGAAAGTAACTTTTCCATTTCAGTCTTTCCTATGAAATTTTCATGTCAGTTCTTCCATGTTGCGGAATGGTTCTTCTCACTTTTTTTTTACCAGTTTCAACTGGAGGGTTTGGAGCAGGGGGGGAGCCTTCTTGCTTTACTATCCTTATCCTTCAGCATGTAGAGTTAGATCTCGTAGTCGTAGTCTACTCTGTAACAAACAGCCTCGAAAGGACCATAAGGTCTGTTGCTGCTTGCTTCCATTGTACTCCTTTGTACTTGACTCAGCCAGTCTTGTACACACCTCTGCGCTTTCCTTTTTGTGGTTACATCTAGTCTTACAAGCCCCAAACTCTGCCATCTCTGTCCCAAACTCCTTCCCCTACCTCAAACTCTGTCTTCCTCCGCCCCAAACTCCTTTCCTTGTCCCAAACTCTGTCTTCCTGTGTCCCAAACTCCACCTTCCCCTGTCCCAAACTCCGCCTTCCTCTCCCCCAAACTCTGACTTCCCCTGTCCCAAACTCTGTCTTCCCCTGCCCCAAACTCCGTCCTCTGCCCCCATCTCCTTCCCCTGCCTCGAATTCCGCCTTCCCCTGTCCTAAACTCTTTCCCTTGCCCCAAACTCCGCCTTCCCCTGCCCCAGACTGTGCCTTCCCCTGTCCACAGCTCCTTCCTTTGCCTCCAGCTCTGCCTTCCCCTGCCCCCAACTTCTTCCCCTGCCCCCAAACTCCTTCCCCTGCCCCAAACTCCTTCCCCTGCTTCAAACTCCGCCTTCCCCTGCCCCAAACTCCGCCTTCCCCTGCCCCAGGCTCCTTCCCCTGTCCCAAACTCTGCCTTATACTGCCTAAGACTTCTTCCCCTGCCCCAAACTCTGCCTTCCCCAGCCCGAAACTCCACTTACCCTAGCCCCAAGCTCTGCCTTCCCTTGCCCCAAACTCTTTCCTTTACCCCAAACTCCGTATTCCCCTGTTCCATGCTCCTTCCCCTGCCTGAAACTCCACCTTCCCTGCCCTAAATTCTGCCTTCCCTTGTCCCAAACTCCTTCTCATGCCCTAAACTCCTTCCTTTGCCCCACACTTCGTCTTCCTCTGCCCAAACTTCACTTCCCTTGACCCAAACTTCACTTCCCCTGCCTCATACTACTCCTTCCCCTGCCCCAAACCTGCCTTTCCCTGCCCCAAACTCCTTCCCCTTTTCCAAACTCTGCTTTTCATTGCCCCGAGTTCCGTCTTCCCCAGCCCAAAACTCCTTCCACTGCCCCAAACTCCATCTTCCCCCTCCTCAAAATCTTGCTATTCCTGCCCCAAACTCCTTCCCCTGTCCCAAACTACTTCATCTACCGCAATCCCCTTCCCCGACCCCATGCCCCTTCCCTTGCCGCAAACTCCTTCCTCTGGCCCAAACACCTTTTGCTGCTCCAAACTCTGCCTTCCCTGCCCCAAGCTCTGCCTTTCCCTTCCCTGTATTATGCCTTCCCCTGCTTGAAACTCTGCCTTTCCTGCAACTCTGCCTTTCCCTTTCCTACATTATGTTTTCCTCTGCCCCAAACTCTGCCTTTTCCTTTCCAACATCATGCTTTCCCCTGCCTGAAACTCTGCCTTCCCTTCCCACACCCTGCCTTCCCTGCCCAAGATTCTACCTTCCATGCCGTAATCTCTGCCCTTCCCTTTCCTACATTATGTCTTCCCCTGCCTCAAACTCAACATTCTTCTGCCCTTGAGTCTGCCTTCATCTGCCCCTAATCCAGTCCACACCTGCCCAGCTCTGCTCATAACTCTGCTGTTACCCTAACCCTACAGTACCGTTCCTTACACCAGCCTGCCCTTTAACCCTGTCATATCCAACTGATAACCTTGCCTTACCTTGCCATTCCCCTTATCCCACCCTTAACCTAACCTCCTACACTCTACCCCTAACCCTTCCATGCCTTGCCTGAACCTCCTCAAAACCTACCGTAACCATGTCATGGCCTAACCTTCCCTTATTCCTGACTTCCTACTCTGCAGAATGTGAAAGTAACAACATATCAAACACAGCCCTGCACCCAGTGGCACTCCTTAGCAGTACCCACGCTGGGGAAGACGTACTGGAGGCTGAGATCCACTTCCAGCCACCCAGGCATGGTAGGCCGTGGGCACTTCACCTAGGGTTCTTCACAGCAAGTAGGAACCACCTAGTGGCTGGAGCACAGATAGAGAACAATCCGGACTACGATATTAATGATGACCTGTATATGTTGTGTGGTAGGGAACGTCAGGCCACATCAGTTGAGAAATCCATTGAGTACCTGACTACACCACGCTCTATCAAACTACAGGTCAGTTGGAGAGAGAGAGAGAGAGAGAGAGAGAGAGAGAGAGAGAGAGAGAGAGAGAGAGAGAGAGAGAATAAAAAACAAGTGGTACTTATCAACTGTATCACTGAGCTGGCAATTCTTATGTTCCATTGCATCAAAGGGCAAATTACTGGAATCAGTTACATCTCTTTGGTAGGTAAGCCCAGCCATTAAAATACTTTTTTCAAAGCAAAAAAAAATAGGATATATATATATATATATATATATATATATATATATATATATATGTATGGAGTCAAAGGCTTTTCGTCTCATTAACTCTCCTCCTCTTACTGACTCCCTTCAACCTCTGTCTCTTCGCCGCACTGTTGCATCTTTATCTCTTTTCTATCGCTACTTTATTGGTCACTGCTCCTCTGAACTGTCTGCATGCATTCCTCCACTTCTACGACGGGCGTGTAGCACCCGTCTAGCAGCAAACTCTCATCCCTTTTCTGTCCAACTCTCTAATGCAAGAGTTAACCGTTACTCCCAGTCCTTCATTTATGCAACAGGTCAACTCTGGAACTGTCTCCCTCTGTCCGTATTTCCTGCTGCCTATGATCTCCAGTCTTTCAAACGCAGTGTGCCCAGTCATCTCGAAATGAATGGATCTTGAATTTGGTTCTCTCTTGCATTTTGTTTTTCTCTTGGAGGGAACTGTTATTGCGGGCTCATGGCCTTTGGTTCGTATATATATATATATATATATATATATATATATATATATATATATATATATATATATATATATATATATATGTATGTACTGTATGTATGTATATATATACATACGTGGAGGGATGATGATGATATGAGGGAATCAAACTTTGCTGCAGGTGGGCGCAAGGTGGCTACGAGCATCACACCTGACTGACAACTCGACCACTGTGCTGGGACAGGCCACTTGCCCCTCTGACCTGACAGACAACATTACGGCGAGGGTGTGGTGCCGTGCAGAATATGGTGATTGTGGGTCCATACGCCCCTGCAAGACAGGTGATGCCCACCACTTTGCCGACACCAGGCATTGAAAACCACTGCACTGACACCTTTGTTACCTGTGTACTGGAGAGAGAGAGAGAGAGAGAGAGAGAGAGAGAGAGAGAGAGAGAGAGAGAGAGAGAGAGAGAGAGAGAGAGAGAATGTACTGCACAGAGCTGAGTAGCAGTCTCAAGTGGATCTTACCGTTGAGAGATGTGGAGTAGTGTGAAGTTCCATCAGGAGTGTGGATTGAAGTAGTGGTGTTAATTATGTATGAGTTATTAACAGTAGTGGTGTTAGTAAAGTAGTGGTGTCAATGATGTGTTATTAACAGTAGTGGTGTTAGTAGTGGTGTTAATTATATGTGTTATTAACAGTAGTGGTGGTGGAAAAGTAGTGGTGTCAATGATGTGTTATTAACAATAGTGGTGTTAGTAGTGGTGTTAATTATATGTGTTATTAACAGTAGTGGTGGTGGAAAAGTAGTGGTGTTAATGATATGTTATTAACAGTAGTGGTGTTAGTAAAGTAGTGATGTTAATGATTGTTATTAACAGTAGTGGTGTTAGTAAAGCAGTGGTGTTAACGATATGGTATTAACAGTAATGGTGTTCATAAAGTAGTGGTGTTATTTTTGTGTGTGTGTGTGTGTGTGTTTGACTCTGGGCATAGGCTTCACAGCCTGCTTTCAAGGCATGATGTGTTATTAACAGTAGTGTTGTTAGTAGTGTTGTTAATGATGTGTTATTAACGGTAGTGGTGTTACTGCATTAGTGGTGTTAATGATGTGTTATTAACAGTAGTGGTGTTAGTGAAGTAGTGATGTTAATGTGTTATTAACAGTAATGGTGTTAGTAAAGAAGTGGTATTAATTATTATGTTATTAACAGTAATGGGGTTAATAAAGCAGTGGTGTTAATAACACCGGTGTAAAACCAGTTCTGTTGCTATAAATAAGGACGTGGTAATAACAGAGTACTGTTGGTGTCAGCAGGGTACTGGTGTTAAACATAATGTTATTAATAGCACTGGTGTTAGTAGTACTGCTAACAGTGGTGGTGTTCATCATCATCATAATCGTCATCATCATCATCA
This sequence comes from Coenobita brevimanus, assembly GCF_032717465.1. Taxonomy (NCBI): domain Eukaryota; kingdom Metazoa; phylum Arthropoda; class Malacostraca; order Decapoda; family Coenobitidae; genus Coenobita; species Coenobita brevimanus. The sequence continues at coordinate 3,147,483 of NC_137039.1, forward strand.
TCATCCGGACCTCAATTCCCACTGGAAGAGGAGTAGCAATGTCCAGACAGCCAAAATTTGCCCACTCCAATGGGCCACGCTTCCTTTCACTCATCATTCAAGTCCCCGGAATCCTGGCTCTATCTGATACGCCAGAAACATTCACCACGTTCTGTATCTTCACAAACGTATCCAATGGAGTCAATCCAGACGCTATCACGTTAAAAAAGGGTGCCAAATCCCTGATCATGCGCCTCTCCTCACAATATCAATCCAGCCAGTTCGATCTCTTGTCAATCCCCTAGTCTCACCGACTTCTAAACCTTTCTTCTTCACAGACTAATCCACCCCATCCCTCCACCATCTCCTTGGCCTACCTCGCCTCCTCCCTCCTTCAAATTCGCTCAGATATACCTTTTTTGTCACTGTATTGTTATCCATTCTCTCCACATGACCATACCATCTCAGATCACTCTCTTCGATTCTGGTGCCCACAAACTTCCTCGCTCCACATCTTTCGCGAATCACATTATTTCGTATCCTATCCACTCTCTGTACTCCATATACATTCCTCAGCAGCCCCATCTCCACTGCTCTCACTCTTGACTTTTCATTTTGATGGCACACCATAGTGTCACATCCATATGTTAAAGTTCGTACAAACACTCCTTCATGTAAGCCTCGTGCAGCTGCAGCACTCAAGCCTCTGTTTCTTATCAGGGTCTTCATTGCACCAGCTACCTTCCTTCCTTGTATCACTCTACTTTCCACTTCTTTTGCACATTTTCCTCTCTCTTCTATCACTGTACCCAGGTATTTGAAATCTCTCACCAATTCCAGTCTCTCTCCATTCACTGTAACACCACGCTGGGAGTCACCTCTCTCAATAACATCACTTTACTGTATTCAACACTTACTTTCAAGGCACAACGCTTACAGACATCAGCAAAACTCTGCACTAGTCTGTCAAGTTCTTGTCCAGTATTTGCAAGTAGTACTGCATCATCAGCATACAACAAATTTGAGATATTCCATCTATCACTATTCATTACCAACGCCATCCTCTTCTCCATTACTCGTGTTATTACCTCTCTCATCATCCCGTCCATATATATATTGGACAACCATGGGGACATCACACAGTCTTGTCACTTGCCCACACCGATCGTGAACCATTCACGTAGATGCCCATTAACCCTTACACATGCTTCACTACCATCATAAAAACTCTTGACAGCTCCTAGCAGCCTACCATCTGCACCATATATGCACAAAACCTTCCTCAATTCTTCTCTGTCTACTTTGTCATATGCTTTTTCCAGATCCATGAATGCCATAAAGACCATATACAGTAGTCCTTCTCAAAAGCCTTCATTATATGTCTCACTCCAAATTTTTGATTCACACATTCCCTGCCACTCCTAAAGCGACTCTGTTCACCACTCACTAGGACTTCTGATATCTCTCTTACTTTACAATAATTCTTCCGTATACCTTCCCTACCACACTCAATAAACTTATGTCACGTTAATTCTTGCACTCACTTCGTTCACCTTTATATTTGTACAGGGGTACAATCACAGCCTTTTTCCACTTTCCATGCACAGTTTCACTCATCCATGCCTTCTTACATAACTCCAACAAGCACTTCATTCCACTCTCTCCTCTACACGTAATCATCTCTGCATACACCTCATCAACCCCAGCTGCTTACTTATTTTTCTGCTGCTTCGCAGCGCTCTTCACCTATGTGAGTGTCACGTTCCCTGGCACTGCATTCCTTCTCTGGACACCCCCAAAGCCAATCATGTTTACAGTGGCTCTGCTCTCACTATTCCCATTCATCAGGCTTTCAAAATATTCTTTATATCTGGTTCTTACTTCATTCCCATGGGTTAGTAATCTACCACTTACATCTTTCACACCTTCACATTTCTTTCTACTTTCACTTCTACATTTCCACACCTCTTTCCGGATTAACTTCCTATTTTCAGAGTAGTTTTCATTCATTTTTCTTCCTAGATCATAATTTACCTTCTTTTTCCTCTTCACTAGTCTCTTTACTGCTTCTTGTTCCCAATATATTCAGTTCTTATTTCAACTGAACCCCTGTTCTGTACCCACTTCTTCCTCTTTCCCTCCACTGCTCTTTTAATCTCTTCATCCCACCATGCCGTACCTTTCTTCTTTGTTGTTACTCTTGCCACACCACACACCGCTTTAGCATTCCTAACTAAGCAATCCCTATATACATTCCACAGGCTGTCCACATCCATTTCATTTCATTTCACTGATTCTAACTCCTCCTCTGCATTGGTCCTGTATTCAGCCGCCATTTCTTTGATCCTCAGCTTCTCAACTTTCAGTTTTTCTCCCTGACTGCTGCTCTCTCTCCTGGTCCACCTCACTCCTTTCAGCTTGATCTTGCATACAACAATCATATGATCTGACAGACCCCCACATCGTCCTCTCACGGCCCTCGTATCAACAACCATTCCCAGCATCGACCTCTCTACGAGCTTGTAATCAATCAGGCTTCTTTTAACACGATCCCCGTTCCCTCTATACCATGTACTCTATATTTATGTGCAATTTTGTGTTTACATACGAGGTACAAATGCACAACCTCCTTTCCTGACACATAATAATAATAATAATAATAATAATAATAATAACAATGTTAACACAGTAATGTTATGAAAGGCAAGAATTCGGGAGCCGAATGCTAATCGCCCGTCAGAATATGTTGCTGGCCAAGTTACAAGCTACTTACAAATGAAATGCGAAGAAAATTCGCATACCTCTACGGAATTCAGTCAACGCATTTCATAAAAAGCCAATCCACATTAAAGAAACTATTTGGCCTTTGGCAGTCATTTTGGTGACCTCGACCTTGACCCCGAGTGCCCATTTTTTTCAAACTCGTCCAAAATTCTGGCCACATCTTGATACCTTGAAGAAGGTTTCATGTTGATAGCTGAAGCCGTTCATGAGATATAATGGTAACAGACACACACACACACACACACACACACACACACACACACATATATATATATATATATATATATATATATATATATATATATATATATATATATATATACTGGCAAAACTATTATCGCTGATAAAAACAAAGAAGTAGTGTTATTCAGTAATGTAAACGGAGTAGTGGCATTAACAGTAGTGGTGTTAATATACCTGAAGCGAAATCTGTGGTAGTATTGGTAAAATTTTTTGGTAATACTAACATTTGTGTAAAACAAGTATTGGTGTTAGTGGCAGTGGTGTCAGCTGAGTCGTGGTGTTGATATTACTGTTGCCAACAGTGTTGTGTTAATACCGGTACTACTAGTGTTGATATAGTACCTTTGTCAGTAGTAGTGGTGTTAACAAAATAAGGGTGTTAATAGTAGTGGGGTTAGCAATGTAGTGGTAACCTGTGTTGTTTTACCCCAGGCTGCCAGATGACCCATGTGCCAAAGCATCCCAAGTATATATCCCTGACACTCCAGTCTGGCCAGGAGGGCGGGCACACCACACACCAGGCCCAGCTGGTACACTACCCGCCTTCACACAATGAATCCTGGTACCTTGCCATTGGTTTCCATGACCAAGAGGGTAACTACACAGAAGCCAAATTTGAGATAGTCCACGTACCTACCATTAATGCTACTGTTGATGTCGTGTATATCAGGTGTGAGAAGCGCGGCCAGACGACGACCCATGTAGCTGACCCGTTCACCACCCTCCATCCTTCACTCACTCGCTCCCTCACGATCCAGGTCAGTAGGGGTTGGAGTATGTGGTGGAGGAAATGAGGATCAGGTACAACAGGATGGTGGGGATAGAACCAGGGTGGGGAAAGGGGGTTAAGGAAAATGTTTAGGTGGTGGTGGTGGAGGAAGGCGGGTTGGGTGTTGGTGGTGAAGATTGGATGGGGGAGGGGGATTGAGTGGTTGTGTATGGGGTAAAATAGTGGCTGGGGAGAGGGTAAGTAGTGGGGAGGGGGAAGAGCGGCGGTGGGGATTGGGTAAAGAAGTGGTGGGGGTGTATGTTTATACTGGGGAAGAGAGTGAGGAAAAAAATGGTAGTTGGGGTGAAGGTAAGGTAGTGGTGGGGTAGGGGTAATGGATGGGGAGGGGGTAAGGTAGTGGTGGGGTAGGGGTAATGGATGGGGAGGGGGTAAGGTAGTGGTGGGGTAGGGGTAATGGTTGGGGAGGGGGTAAGGTAGTGGTGGGGTAGGGGTAATGGATGGGGAGGGGGTAAGGTAGTGGTGGGGTAGTGGTAATGGTTGGGGAGGGGGTAAGGTAGTGGTGGGGTAGGGGTAATGGATGGGGAGGGGGTAAGGTAGTGGTGGGGTAGGGGTAATGGATGGGGAGGGGGTAAGGTAGTGGTGGGGTAGGGGTAATGGATGGGGAGGGGGTAAGGTAGTGGTGGGGTAGGGGTAATGGATGGGGAGGGGGTAAGGTAGTGGTGGGGTAGGGGTAATGGTTGGGGAGGTGGTAAGGTAGTGGTGGGGTAGTGGTAATGGTTGGGGAGGGGGTAAGGTAGTGGTGGGGTAGGGGTAATGGATGGGGAGGGGGTAAGGTAGTGGTGGGGTAGTGGTAATGGTTGGGGAGGGGGTAAGGTAGTGGTGGGGTAGTGGTAATGGATGGGGAGGGGGTAAGGTAGTGGTGGGGTAGGGGTAATGGTTGGGGAGGGGGTAAGGTAGTGGTGGGGTAGGGGTAATGGTTGGGGAGGGGATGGTAAGGTTGTGGTGGAGTAGGGGTAATGGTTGGGGAAGGGGTAAGGTAGTCGTGGGTAGGGGTAATGGTTAGGGAGGGGGTAAGGTAGTGGTGGGGTAGGGGTAATGGTTGGGGAGGGGATGGTAAGGTAGTGGTGGGGTAGGGGTAATGATTGGGGGTAAGGTAGTGGTGGGGTAGGGGTAATGATTGGGGGGTAAGGTAGTGGTGGGGTAGGGGTAATGGTTGGGGAGGGGATGGTAAAGTAGTGGTGGGGTAGGGATAATTGTTGGGGAGGGGGTAAGGTAGTGGTGGGGTAGGGATAATGGTTGGGGAGGGGGTAAGGTAGTTGTGGGGTAGGGGTAATGATTGGGGGTAAGGTAGTGGTGGGGTAGGGGTAATGATTGGGGGGTAAGGTAGTTGTGGGGTAGGGGTAATGGTTGGGGAGGAGTGGTAAGATAGTGGCTGGGTAGGGGTAATGGTTGGGGAAGGAATGGTAAAGTAGTGGTGGGGTACGGGTAATGGTTGGGGAGGGAGTAAGGTAATAAAGTTGTTATGTTTGTAAAGGAATAAGTGTTCAGTTGCTATACATTTGTTCTATTTATTCAAGAACCTCTCATATTTCATTGTGGTAAAGGGCTAAGTTAATGACAATGGTTAAGTAAAGTGGAAAGCAATGTGGCATCAAAGCTGGCAAGGAGTAATATAATACATGGCACTTTTTGGCCTATAAACACGCTCTATAGTCACTCCTGTTTGTTTTTAATGTATGAGTGACGTTCTAGTTCTCTCAGTTTCGTTGCATCCCATTCTTTGGTTGTCTGTTTGCGCCTTTTTACAGTAACATATTGCGTCTGTCTAGCTAATATTTTTTTAATTCGTTTTTTTCTTGCATTCATTTTTTATTATATATCTCGTCTGGTACTCTAGTCACAAGACCTTATCCCCTGTATTTATGCGGCATAGTAGAAGTATTCTATTATATTGTACTCTCACTGTTAATATCATTGTTTTCGTCAGTAATTACCCTAATTTACCCCTCAGTGTGCAATTTGGAACATTTTGTAAGCTCCTGGAAGCTGACAATATCACGAGAAACAGGTGATGTACTGGTTAGCACATTTAACTCGCAAATGTAAGAACCTGAGATTGACTTTTGTGCCAGTGACAGTTGTACAGTACTTGTTTGTTTACCCAGCAGTACAGTTGTGGCCTCCATGTCATACTGATTTTTGTGGGTCGTATTGCTGAAGGAGATTGACACTCGGCAAAACTTGGTTGTCCCTCTGCATGACTGTTATTTACTTGATAATCATTAATTTAACCACACTTCTTCGTTGATAGAGCACCATTTTAAAGTGCTTGCCATTTATCCATGATCATGAGTGCTTTGATGTTGCAGATGAGCCCAAAATGGATTGCTCTGTATGAAAAAACTTATGGACAGACGAATGTCGTACACCAGCATAACTGCAGTCAAGATCTGGAAGACTTCCCAGAACTGTGGCTGGGTGCGCACTGTCTGGGTGACCATGCCTGTGGGTCCTTCAGTTCCTTCTGCAAGGAAGGTTAGACTCAGCAGTCTGTTGAAGACGTGCAGAAAAAAATGTGTTCTATTAGTTTTCTTGTTATTCTTTATAATCACCTTTACCGTATTGTCTTTATGCAATGTCAAATATTTATTTGCCTTTCTTGTGCTAAGACTTCCATCCTCTTATATGTTAGTCAGATATTCAGTATTTACCAGGCTTTATTACTGAATTGCCTTGACTAACCATTTAGCTATCCATCTGTATATCTATATCCCTCTCTATATATCATTTTATCATTCTGTAAACTGAAACAGGTAAATAGATATATAGATACAGAGAGAAAGATGGATGGATGAATAGATAGATAGATATATATAGATGAATGGATATATAACTTGACTGAAAAATAGATGGATAGATAGGTAATCAGATATAGATAGATAGATAGATATAGATGGATGGATAGATAACTAGAACGAAAACAGGTGGATAGATAGGTAATTAGATAGATTGACAAACAGATAGACAGACAGATGGCTAGAAAGATAGATAGATAGACAGAAGAGTAGAAATACAAATAGATAGGTAGACACAAGGCCAGAAAGATAGATAGATAGACAGACAGAAGGCTAGAAAGATAGGTAGATAGACAAAGGCTAGAATGATAGATGGACAGACAGAAGTCTAGTAAGATTGACTGACAGAAGGCTGGAAAGATAGATAGACAGACAGACAGACAGAAGGCTAGAAAGACAAACAGGCAGACAGAAGGCTAGATAGATAAAGATGACAGAAGGCTAGAAAGATAGACAGACAGACAGAGAGAAAGCTAGAAAGATATAGATGGACAGAAGACTGGAAAGATACATAGATAGACAGACAGACAGAAAGCCAAATAGATACCGTAGATAAACAGACAGAAGGCTCTAAAGCTAGATAGATAAGTGGCTAGATAGCAGAGAGTGTTATGTGTGTGCAGACTCCTGGTGATAACAGCGTGTAGGTCAGTGTTGTGTGCAATAGTGATGTATGCAGTGGTGCTGCGTGCAATACTGCTCCTCCACCATCACATCTTACCTCTCTGATGTTCTGTGTCATTAAGTCTTACCTCTCTGATATTCTATGCCATCAAATCTTACCTCTCTGATATTCTATGCCATCAAATCTTACCTCTCTGATATTCTATGCCATCAAATCTTACCTCTCTGATATTCTATGCCATCAAATCTTACCTCTCTGATATTCTATGCCATCAAATCTTACCTCTCTGATATTCTATGCCATCAAATCTTACCTCTCTGATATTCTATGCCATCAAATCTTACCTCTCTGATATTCTATGCCATCAAATCTTACCTCTCTGATATTCTATGCCATTAAATCTTACCTCTCTGATATTCTATGCCATTAAATCTTACCTCCCTGATATTCTTTGCCATTAACCCTAGAACGGTATTCTTGCGTCTGAGAGACCCAGCCACCTAGTGCCTTATGCTAGTTTCACCTATTAAATATAGGGGTACCACCATGACTCCTTCTAGGTTCCTGATTCAGTGAGTCATTATTGGTCCTATGTGCACTATCTGTACTTCAATTACATCAGCTCCTGGGGGGGGGGAGAGGTTGGGTCTGTCAGACCCGACGATACCCTGCGAGGTATGGGTGTTGTACCTGTAGTCGCCCTAGGTCATGGTCATGATGGCGAGTTGAACATCAGGCACAAAGCAGCCAGTGGTTCGAAGAAGTCCCATTAATATTGAGAAGTTTTGATTAATAGTTTTCTTTGCATAATTTTCAAAGTGAGGATGTCTTTTTGTTAAAATAAATTTTGCCATTTTTTTCCAAAAATTTGGCAATAATAGATAAACCTTGAATTCCTCCAGCTTAGCTTATTAATCCGGTAAAATTAGGTGGAAGTTATTGTGCACCATATCTTGTCAATAAATTGAGCATATATAAATTTTCATGAATTCTTTTCCTACCGGGTCTGAGAGACCCGACGATACCCTTATTGTTAAACATATCCCAGGATACTCTTCTAGGGTTAAATCTTACCTCTCTGATATTCTATGCCATTAACTCTTACCTCTCTGATATTCTCTGCCATTAAATCTTACCTCTCTGATATTCTGTGCCATTAAATCTTACCTCTCTGATATTCTATGCCATTAACTCTTACCTCTCTGATATTCTCTGCCATTAAATCTTACCTCTTTGATATTCTGTCATTAAATCTTACCTCTTTGATATTCTGTCATTAAATCTTACCTCTTTGATATTCTGTCATTAAATCTTACCTCTCTGATATTCTGTCATTAAATCTTACCTCTCTGATATTCTCTGCCATTAAATCTTACCTCTTTGATATTCTGTCATTAAATCTTACTTTGATATTCTTTCATTAAATCTTACCTCTTTGATATTCTGCCATTAAATCTTACCTCTTTGATATTCTGCCATTAAATCTTACCTCTCTGATATTCTGTCATTAAATCTTACCTCTTTGATATTCTGTCATTCAATCTTACCTCTTTGATATTCTGTCATTAAATCTTACCTCTTTGATATTCTGTCATTAAATCTTACCTCTCTGATATTCTGTCATTAAATCTTACCTCTTTGATATTCTGTCATTAAATCTTACCTCTTTGATATTCTGTCATTAAATCTTACCTCTCTGATATTTTGTCATTAAATCTTACCTCTTTGATATTCTGTCATTAAATCTTCTGTCTGATATTCTGTTATTAAATCTTACCTCTCTCATATTGTCATTAAATCTTACCTCTCTGATATTCTGTTATTAAATCTTACCTCTCTGATATTGTCATTAAATCTTACCTCTCTGATATTCTGTGCCAACAATTCTTACTTCTTTGATATTCTATGCCATTAAATCTTGCCTCTCTGATATTCTGTGTCATTAAATCGTCCAAACAACCCATGAACAACTCGGTGTGTTCAATTCTCTGTGATATTTGGACATACCTAGATTTACAGGTACCAGCATACCCAGATTGTACAGCCCCAGGCAGGGTACAAATCCCTTCCTGTGTGTTAATGTATGATACTGCTGCTTTGTTCCATGATCCTCTTCCTGAACACTAAGCCTGATTAACTTAATATACAGTACATTGTAATACCTTTATTTATGATACAAGCAAATGTTTAAATAGCTTTCTGTGCAATGAATATCATCACTGGGGCAAAATAATCCATTTAGAATGTCTGTTATGTCAAGTAGCCCCCAACTCCCAGTTCCCACCTTTCATATACCCACTACCTCAATCCCCCCTCCCCTCCTCCCTCCCTTATGCCCTCTTCCCCCACCAGTCCCTCCACTGTACCCCATTCCCCCCCCTTCCCTCCCACCCCTACCATCTCCCTCATGCCCTCTACTCCCACCAGTCCCTCCACTGTACCCTATACTCCCTCTCTCTCCCGGCTACAACTACCTCCCTCCATCCCCTCTCCCTTATGCCCTCTTCCCCCACCAGACCCTCCATTGTACCCCATACTCCCCCTCCCTCCCTCCCTCCCGGTTACATCCACCTCCTAATCCTACACCTTACCCCCTCCAGGCCACCACTATCCCCTCCCCCCCTCCCCACAGTTCAATCCCTCAGGTAGAAACGAGCCAGTGCCTCGGTGTGTGTAGATGTGTGTGTTTGTTTTGTCGGGAGGTGTACCTTCAGAGTATAATAGGAGCCGTGCTGCAAGAATGACCAATGGTACTAGAATTTATTTAAAAATCTATTAATATTACAGAACCATGGGTGCTGATATGGAACGCCACCAGAAGGTATTTATAAATCTATTAATATTACAGAACCATGGGTGCTGATATGGAACGCCACCAGAAGGTATTTATAAATCTATTAATATTACAGAACCATGGGTGATGATATGGAACGCCACCAGAAGGTATTTATAAATCTATTAATATTACAGAACCATGGGTGATGATATGGAACGCCACCAGAAGGTATTTATAAATCTATTAATATTACAGAACCATGGGTGATGATATGGAACGCCACCAGAAGGTATTTATAAATCTATTAATATTACAGAACCATGGGTGATGATATGGAACGCCACCAGAAGGTATTTATAAATCTATTAATATTACAGAACCATGGGTGATGATATGGAACGCCACCAGAAGGTATTTATAAATCTATTAATATTACAGAACCATGGGTGATGATATGGAACGCCACCAGAAGGTATTTATAAATCTATTAATATTACAGAACCATGGGTGATGATATGGAACGCCACCGCTGTTGCCATCAACTCTGACAAGACATTGCCAACGCTGGTGGCCAGGATGGTAATAAGCCAGATTGGCCTGGCAGCCGTCTTGGGCTACCTTATCTACCGGCTGTGGCTGAACACCTTCAACATTAACATGTTTTACTACCTGACCCCACCACACCCACGGCGCCACCCACACCAGCCCTAACACCACCTGACCCACCACACCAGCCCTAACACCAGCTGACCCCACCACACCAGCCCTAACACCACCTGACCCCACCACACCAGCCCTAACACCACCTGACCCACCACACCAGCCCTAACACCACCTGACCCACCACACCAGCCCTAACACCACCTGACCCACCACACCAGCCCTAACACCACCTGACCCCACCACACCAGCCCTAACACCACCTGACCCCACAACACCAGCCCTAACACCACCTGACCCACCACACCAGCCCTAACACCACCTGACCCACCACACCAGCCCTAACACCATCTGACCCACCACACCGGCCCTAACACCACCTGACCCACCACACCAGCCCTAACACCACCTGACCCACCACACCAGCCCTAACACCACCTGACCCACCACACCAGCCCTAACACCACCTGACCCACCACACCAGCCCTAACACCACCTGACCCACCACACCAGCCCTAACACCACCTGACCCCACCACACCAGCCCTAACACCACCTGACCCCACCACACCAGCCCTAACACCAGCTCATGATATAAAGACACACTAGATCAGTACATTTTATAATAGGGTAATGGACAGACAAAACAGGAAGAAATGTTGGGCATAAATAATGGAAGGTGAGGTGCTTGAAGAGACGGCTGGAGTAAGATTGAAATATATGGGAATATTGTTATGACCGTGGCAGAGTGACACGTGGAATTAATGAAGCATTACACAAGAAGCAGAACTGTTGTGTTGTCAAAGGTGGCATGCTTGGTTTGTATAGGTCCAAGCACACACACAAAAAAAAGGTTTTGAAGGTGACGTGTTTTGGTGAAGTGACCCTTTTATTGTGCATGATGGCGGCGGCAGGCATAAGGAGTGGTTGGCTTAAGTTTTTTTATTTTTTATGCAAGGAAGAAGGAACCAAAGGCCAGGAGCCGCAATTTATTCCCTCCAAGAAAAAACAAAAAGAAGATAACAGAGCCAAATTCAAGATCCGTTCATTTTGAGATGCCTGGACACACTGCGTTTGAATGACCGGAGGTCATAGGCAGTAGGAAATATAGACAGAGGGAGACAGTTCCAGAGTTGACAGTATTGGCAAGAAATTAAGAGCATGTCAAAGCAGCCTAAGTAACTTGACTCTGTGCATGGTGTGTTGTATGACAGATGGAAGGACAGTAAATAATGACATTTTATTATATAACTTTTGTCAGTCAAGAAAGATTAGTCAGGTACATTGACTGCAGCATTGCATGGAACAAAGTATATCCAGTTAGTAACAATTACAATATCAGCCTTGTATACTGACAACGACTGCTGCCCCAACACCTACACTACCTTAATAGGCTACACCTGTCATTGTTTACTAATTTACAGAGAACCACACTGATTCTACCATCACATCAGCCTTCATTGATAACTACTGACATTTATAACAATATAGCCCTCCACTTCCAATATATGAATGGTGCCAGAACTGTAGCTTTTTCCCTGGCCAACCCACGGCGATAGGAATATTTGGGGTGGGCGACAGGAAGACATGAGAGTAGCCCTTTCAGACACTATGCTGACCAATGACTCACTGGTGGCAAAGAAACAAGCTCAGCCATCTCATTAACTTTACACATTTAACAGTAGTCTTTACACAGCAACTTCCCTAGGTTAGTAAGCGATAGTGGCACAGTGAGGAGTCAAATGGTCAGTTTAACAGGCATTTTATAATAATGTCAGTAAGCCATACATGTTGTTAGTTTAACAGGCATTTTATAATAATGTCAGTAAGCCACATTTTTTTAGGCATTTTATAATAATGTCAGTAAGCCATACATGTTGTTAGTTTAATAGGCATTTTATAATAATGTCAGTAAGCCATACATGTTGTTAGTTTAACAGGCGTTTTATAATAATGTCAGTAAGCCATACATTTTTGTCCTCATGGCAGGTGAGGGGTACGTCACCACTGCAGAAACTGTTCATGTGGTATATAGGATGAAAAACTTTGAATATCACTAAACTATGAGTGTAGTGCCACAGATTTGGTATTCATGTATGTGTTTAGAGGTACTGTAATTTCTAAGTTAGATAGGGTGTAATCTGAATACTAGTCTATAAATTCCTGTCCTAAGTAGTAGTTCATATGTTAATGATTGTTGTAGGGTTAACTTTATTTTTATATGTATACATCTCTGTATCTATGCATGGGTGATGTAATTGTGAGTGTTGAGCTATGGGAATTCCTCCGTCTGGTAGAGTGATGAATAACAGATGCGAGCAGCCTTTCTCCTTGTTTGTGCGTCGTTGTAGGGCGCCAAGTTTAAACCTTGAGTAATGATGGGTATACAATTCTCTCTGTATCCTAGTTGTGAAATGCTTACTAATGAAGCTGCTAGAACCCAAATATGTAAGATTAACAGTCAAAAAGGCCTAAATAATGTCATTTGTGAGGGATTTAATAGTCCCGCTTGCCTTAGCCGTCACTAGATGGCATAAGCTGCCCCAAATTCAAGGCGGGATAGTAGTAAATACAGTATTTAAATTAAGTAAGGATTGAATCCCAAATTTTCCCCAATTCAATCAAAAGTCCTAACGTCATGTGTACACTACTATATAAATAGTGAAGAGAATTAAAACCCACCATATTGCAAAAACACAATCTCATTTGATCTAGCAGTGGCGTCTCTGGCGTGCCCGGGGAGGCCCACTCGCTGCTCAAACATCGTGTATAATGGACATTGGTTCAGGTGAGCTGTCCACATTCCTCCTTTTCCCCTCCTTTTCTTGTTTAATCCTTACTTGGCGTGAACCATATGAAGTAATGTTGTTAAAAGCTTAACGTAAAGACTCGCTGCTCAAACATCGTGTATAATGGACGTTGGTTCAGTCCCCAGACACCGGCGACGTCAGAGTGTGCACGAGGCCATCTCGTGGTATTGCCCATAGACTCGACTTACATACACACTTATACTACCCATGAATTATTTTATAAACTGAATGTAGTAGAAATGGTATTATTGATATATCAGATGAACTTTTTTTTTTTTTTTTTTGTAGATAAGGAATAGAAATTTGAAAAGTGATGTGATTATGTAACGGAAAGGCGAAATTCAAATTCATTAACCGTTTTCTTTCTCTTATATTAATATGTTAGAAAATTAGGAGCGTGGAAGGGAACTTAGTGGTTGTGAGCAATAATGTGATTTTGAGTTGTTCCTCGAGACTAAAAAAGCCCGAGTGATTATGTATTCTTGGTGATTATGCGATTTTGAGTTGTTCCTCAAGGCTACACAAGCCCGAGTGATTATGTATTTTTGGTGATTATGCATTAATGATTATGAATTGTTAATAATTATGAATTGATAGTGATTGGGAATTATAGTGAATTGCATGATGAGAGTATACTATACGGGCGAAATAGAGCACGAGAGATTATTTTTATTGGTTCGAGGCTATGCCAGCCCGAAAAGACAACCCAAGCTCATAAATGTTCCAGTCTTGAGGCTATTGTCGAGGCCAAGAATAACCGACAAAAAAAGAGTGAGGTACGATGACCTCAGAAATTGCTTGAATGTTCCAAATTGTTTCGCCTGGTGACAAGGTTGTAGGAATGATCACCCAAACCATGGTTTTAATGTACAACCCTTTTTCATATGACTAAAGGTCATGTAATTAAAAATGTCTGTTGAAAACCAGTATAGATTTATTAGAGTATATATCATTTTTTTTTTTTTTTTTTTTTTTGTATACCCAGTCAAGGGAATTATGTCCTCTCCTGCCTAACTCACTCCCCTTCCAATTCAAGATTCCTTCGCTTTGGGAACGACGACCACACGTGGTACTGACTTAATCTCGACTCGGCCAAAAACTACAAACGCTACCAAAACTATCTTAAACAATTATCCTTTACCATACCAAGTCAAAACACCACCCCCTCCCCCTTTTGTTTTACTGAAGTGAATTTTCTATCAACCAAGGAGGGGAGACTAAGTCGAGTACCATTTGTATTATCAATGGGTAAGCTGAACAGAACCAACAACCGGTAAGGTTATAAATCCTAACATTACACTGAAGAACAATAACAAGCGGGGAAAGAACTCAAAATCCCGTCGTTACACTAGTGGCAATAGCGGTGGGATATTCATCGTTCCTCAATTAGTGGCGTTGGTGAGAAAGTGAAGGGAAGTGACTATAATAGGACTCGCCCACGTTTGCGGCTGTGGTGTGGTCCGCACCTCTGTACAGTGTTGCCACGTTTTCTATACCGTTCTCTCTCTCTCTCTCTCTTTCTCTCTCTCTCTCTCTCTCTCTCTCTCCTGGCGGGAAATGTGAGCCACCCTGAGTACTTTTGATTCTTTTATAAGTTATTTATAACTGTGCTTTCATTTGTTAATTTGGTTTTGTTATATTTAGTGATGCCGACAATGTATTCAGTGCATGCCCCTCTCCTGCCTCTCTCTCTCTCTCTCTCTCTCTCTCTCTCTCACCGACTGGGTGTGGAAGTGTTGCCGCTCGCGAGTGAATAATGTTTTTTTTTTTTTTACTTCGGTATTGGCATATGCCTACTATTTTGTCCTACATATTAGCTTATGATTATAAATGTGATTATTCCTCGTCCTTAAAATTATGGTAAAAGCCAGTAAATGTGAGCATTTTTCCCTAGCAACACCTGTACAAGCTATGCTTGGGTCTACGGAGGTACGTACTTTACCTTAGGCCAGACTGTGGTGTGTCAGTGTTGCCACTCACAAGAATTACATGAATTATTTCTTTTACTTTGGATATTGGCATATTTCTTCTTTTTTCAGGCTCATTATCTTATATCCATAACTGTGATATTATTACCCACCCTAAAACTACGCTAAAAACCATTAAAAGTGACTACAATTTCTTTTAGCAACACTGTACAATATGTATGCCATGTTTCTGTGTTACTGTATAAATATTTTATGCATAATAAGATTACTGTTGATTCATCCATCAAAATACACAAGTGTAAGTTTTATTCATCTGAATTTATCGAATTTGTGATGCCTTGTACATAAATAGCTTCCGTTTCATATCGCAAGTTGGGGAAACGTGGCACCATTGTACACAGGTGCGGGCACACCACAGCCGCAAACGTGCGCGAGTCCTACTAGCAAAGAGAGTGAGAATGTTCAGGGTAGCATTGGTTGGTCATTCCCAAATACCTCCGCAACTCTATGTTCAGAACATCCTGGTAGTAATGAGGTTCAAATAGTGTACTAGATACGGTATTACCCCTGGGGAAGGGGGGAAAGAATACTTCCCCAGTATCCCTGCTTGTCGTAAGAGGCCACTAAAGGGGGCCTTTTTGCCTCTAGTCTGTCTCCTTACTGTTCTCTTCTGCTCTTCTGTCCTACCTCTCGTCTTGATATTTCCATGTTTCCAATAGCTGGTATGTTGGTATTCTTGTGACCCATGGCACTGATAGGTAGTATGCATTTTAATGCACTAACAGCTTAGTTCAATACAAAAGCTATGCCTGGCATCAACTTAGTCGGGTCACTGGCATTATAGGTTTTAACTCTCAGACTGGTGCATTATTTGACTGGTCTTATAGGTTAGCTGTGGAGCACACAAAGTATTCAGGGTGTACTACACCCAACAGCACAAGTTACACCTCTTGTAATATTACAGCCATCATCAATGTAATGCGTCCTGACACAAGCACTAGTCTCCACAAGTATGATTAAAAATAAATATGATTATGTATGATTAGAAATAAATATGATTAAACAAAAACTTTTCACTGCCCTTTGATGCATGTTAGTAATAGAGAAGGAAGTGATGAAAGGAATACAATACAACAGTGATTGCCTTAGACGTGGGATTTTATAATAATTGGAGAGAGAGACAGAGAGAGCAGGGAGTGGCTTGAAGGGCTACGAGTGGCAAGGGATAAGAATGTAGGGGGGATAAGACTGGCTGACAATGAAGGCTAATAACATGTATACAAAGACTAGAACAACACACAGGTGAGAGTCAACAGTACACACCTGGCGACTGATGCACGATTTGCCACACCTGTCCTGACCACATTACTACTACTACTACTACTACTGCTACTACTACCCCTGCTGCTGCTACTACTGCTGCTGCTACTACTGCTGCTGCTACTACTACTACTACTATCCTGTTACGTATTGTACCAGTGTATTCTTTCTACTAACAGGCTATTTTAACAACTAAAGGCGTCAGACGGAACTCCAGCTGACTCCTTGATTACCAGCTGACTCCTTGATTACCAGCTGACTCTGATTACCAGCTGACTCCTTGATTACCAGCTGACTCCTTGATTACCAAAGCTTCCCTCAAGATCAATAATAATCGTCTGGAGATGGAAGGAATGAACTAAAAAGGTAAGTCAGTCAAGGGAAAGACAGAGGAAAAAGGGACGACCAGAAAACAAGGAAAGGAAGACAGGGAAAAATATAAGAAAGAGAAAATACTAATGAGAGGGAAAAAGGGAAGGGTAAAGGTTGTAGAGAAACCTAGAAAAGGACAAAGAAATAAAGGAATAACAAAGAGGAAGACAAAGAGATATATAGAAAGGAGAGGAAAGAAGGGACGAAGGAGACATGCAGTGATGACAGGAAGACAAACTGACCCAAACCAGACTGAAGGAAGGAAGGAACAAGGAAGGAAGGAAAGACAAAATAAATGAAGGATGGAAGGAAAAACGAAGAGAGGAAGGAAGGAAAAGAGCCAGAAGAGGGCAACAAGGAGGACATATGTACTCCATCAAATAAACATAACAAAGGGGGTGAGAGAGCCAGCCATTTTATCCTGCCCTCCTTTTCTGCCTTCTCCTCCTCTTCCTCCTCCTACTTTTCTTTTTAATCTTTCTCCTCTTCTCTACTCTCCTTTCTTCTCTTCCTCTCCCTCCCCTCTATTCTCCCTTCTCCTCCTCTTCTCTACTCTCCTTTCTTCCCCTCCTCTCGCTCCTCTCTATCCTCTCTCCTCCTCCTCTTCCTTCACCTATTCTTTTACACTCCTCATCCTTGTCTTCTTTTAATTCTCTCCTTTACTCTGCCTCCTCTTCCTCTTTTATTGCCTTCTCTTCTTTTCCACTTTCCTTCTGTCTTCTACCTCCTCTCTCTTCCTCCTCCTCCTGTTTTACTTCTCGACTCTTCCTCATCGTCATCTTTTACTCTTCTTTCCAAGTTATTTCTCTCCCTCTTTACCATCTTCCTCCTCTTTTTCCTCCCCCTCTCTTGTTCTCTCCTTACCCCTTCTCTCCTCTTCCTTCTTCTCTTTTACTCCTCTTCCTCTTCCTCTCTTTCTTCCTCTTCTTCTCTTTTTTTCTGTCTACTTCCTCCATTGCCTTCTCATTCTTCTTGTGTTTTTTTCCTCCTCCAGCTCCTCCTTCCTTCACTTCCTCCTCCTCATCCTTTTCTCCCTCTTCTCTTCTCCTCCTCCTCCCGTCCTCTTTTACTTCTCTCCTCCTCCTCCTCTTCTCCTCCTCCTCCTCTCCTCTTTTACTTCTCTCCTCCTCCTCCTCCTCCTCCTCCACCTCTTCCTCTAGAAAACCAGGCATCATTTTGTTATACAGTTACCACCCAGCGTAGTAAATGGTTTCATGGGGTACAAGAAACCATTAGGCTTGTCACTCAGTGTAGAGTTAACTGGGGGTGACATCCATTAATAAAATATATATATATATATATATAAATAAATAAATAAATAAATAATGCAGCATCGAAATTCAGAAAATAAGATGCAGTTACCCAGTACGTTAATATAAACAGAGAAAGAAAATGGGAAATGAGAGAGAGAGAGAGAGAGAGAGAGAGAGAGAGAGAGAGAGAGAGAGAGAGAGAGAGAACGGAGGTGAACAAATAATAGGTATGGACTAAGTATAAAAAATAAATAAAATAGGAAAGAAATGAAGAGAAAACGAAACGAAGAAGAACATAGAGAAAGAGAGGAATGAGAAAGAGAGAAAGAGAGGAATGAGAGAAAGAGAGGAATGAGAAAGAGAGAAGGAGAGGAATGAGAAAGAGAGAACGAGAGGAATGAGAAAGAAAGAAAGAGAGGAATGAGAAAGAGAGAAAGAGAGGATTGAGAAAGAGAGGAATGAGAAAGAGAGAAAGAGAGGATTGAGAAAGAGAGGAATGAGAAAGAGAGAAAGAGAGGAATGAGAAAGAGAGAAAGAGAGGAATGAGAAAGAGAGAGAGGAATGAGAAAGAGAGAAGGAGAGGAATGAGAAAGAGAGAAGGAGAGGAATGAGAAAGAAAGAAAGAGAGGAAGATGAGCCTAGGGAAGGAGAGGAAAGGGAATGGCAGTAAACAAATGCTGAGGGAGAAAGATGAGCCTAGGGAAGGAGAGGAAAGGGAATGGCAGTAAACAAATGCTGAGGGAGAAAGATGAGCCTAGGGAAGGAGAGGAAAGGGAATGGCAGTAAACAAATGCTGAGGGAGAAAGATGAGCCTAGGGAAGGAGAGGAAAGGGAATGGCAGTAAACAAATGCTGAGGGAGAAAGATGAGCCTAGGGAAGGAGAGGAAAGGGAATGGCAGTAAACAAATGCTGAGGGAGAAAGATGAGCCTAGGGAAGGAGAGGAAAGGGAATGGCAGTAAACAAATGCTGAGGGAGAAAGATGAGCCTAGGGAAGGAGAGGAAAGGGAATGGCAGTAAACAAATGCTGAGGGAGAAAGATGAGCCTAGGGAAGGAGAGGAAAGGGAATGGCAGTAAACAAATGCTGAGGGAGAAAGATGAGCCTAGGGAAGGAGAGGAAAGGGAATGGCAGTAAACAAATGCTGAGGGAGAAAGATGAGCCTAGGGAAGGAGAGGAAAGGGAATGGCAGTAAACAAATGCTGAGGGAGAAAGATGAGCCTAGGGAAGGAGAGGAAAGGGAATGGCAGTAAACAAATGCTGAGGGAGAAAGATGAGCCTAGGGAAGGAGAGGAAAGGGAATGGCAGTAAACAAATGCTGAGGGAGAAAGATGAGCCTAGGGAAGGAGAGGAAAGGGAATGGCAGTAAACAAATGCTGAGGGAGAAAGATGAGCCTAGGGAAGGAGAGGAAAGGGAATGGCAGTAAACAAATGCTGAGGGAGAAAGATGAGCCTAGGGAAGGAGAGGAAAGGGAATGGCAGTAAACAAATGCTGAGGGAGAAAGATGAGCCTAGGGAAGGAGAGGAAAGGGAATGGCAGTAAACAAATGCTGAGGGAGAAAGATGAGCCTAGGGAAGGAGAGGAAAGGGAATGGCAGTAAACAAATGCTGAGGGAGAAAGATGAGCCTAGGGAAGGAGAGGAAAGGGAATGGCAGTAAACAAATGCTGAGGGAGAAAGATGAGCCTAGGGAAGGAGAGGAAAGGGAATGGCAGTAAACAAATGCTGAGGGAGAAAGATGAGAGAATTAAGACAAAGAGCAAAAGACCAAAGGTGAAGAAAATGAGGAAAGTAGGAAGGAAAAACTACATGACATACAATACACAAAATACAGAAATACAGAGAATACAGAAATACAGAGAATATATACAGGAATACAGTAATACAGAAAATATATACATTAATACAGTAATATAGAAAATATATACAGTAATACAGAAAATGCGGGAATCCAGAAATTACAAAATACAGAAAATACAGGAATACGGAAATGCAGAAAATACAAGAATACGGAAATGCAGAAAATACAAGAATACGGAAATGCAGAAAATACAAGAATACGGAAATGCAGAAAATACAAGAATACGGAAATGCAGAAAATACAAGAATACGGAAATGCAGAAAATACATACATATAGGAATACAGTAGTACTGAAAACACAGAAATACGGAAAATACAGTAATACAGTAATACAGAAAATACAGGAATGCAGAAAATACAGAATACAAAAAAGTAGAGAAATACAGTCAAGAGAGGAATAAGAAAAATACAGAAATTTAGAAAATACAAAATACAGAAAACAAAATACAAAAATAGAAAATTTAAAAAAAATACAGAATTACGGAAATGCAGAAATACAGACAATACAGACAATACAGAATATACTGGAATACTGAAATATTGAAATACAGAAAATACTGAAATACAGAAACACTGAAATGCAGAAAATGCAGAAATACACAAAGTACAGAAATATAGAAAATACAGGAAAACAGAAAATACAGATATAGAAATACAGAAATACAGAAGTACAAAAACTACAGCAATATAGAGAATACATCAATAGAGGCAATAGCATACAGCGCTGGCAATCCGCTATATGCTGCAGTATTTGCCAACTGTTGGTCCTTGGTGTGGCAATGTACAGCCCAGCCAGAATAACAGGGGTCTTTTGTCCCTGTATTAGTTAGCCCCACCAGTTGTACAGGTTCAATAGTGTAGATTTGGCTCCAAGCTAAAAACCAGACTATTGCAATCAATTCAGGACAGATTTATCTTGTGTTATTTCTGTATGATACACTTATTGGCTGTGTTATGGGGGTATTCCTTCAGTACCTAACCAGACGGCCACCAGTAGTGCAACCAAGGCTATTGCTGCATTTTTATGCTTATTTATTGGTGGATTTACCTATTAACCCTCTTGTCGTCAATGATGCGCAGCGAGTCTTTTGGGCCTTTCCGCGACTATCTGCGATGACGCGTTTTACATCCTCAAATCACAAAAACTTACGTCAAAGTAAAAGTTTTCGGCCGATCTGCGTCATTTTTGGACGCATCCTAGTTCCCGCGCCTCTCGCCAAAAGTATATAGGCAACCTCGGGGCCCGAGACGCATGGCAGCACAGGCGAGATGATTAGTAACACGTCAGCTGTCAGGCAGGAAGGTAGCGCACGGCTGGGGATTTAAATTTTACTCTACCCCGTCCCGAGACTCGCGTCATATTTCACTGTACCAATAGTGCTTGTGTGTCGTTTTTGGGCACTATTGTGATTAGATTTTGTGTTTGTAATAGGGAATTAGGTTTAGGTGAATCAATCGTGCCCGTTATTCTACCGTTGGCCCAACGATGATATTGGTAAGGCTACCCTGTTTATCAGCGTTTCCCAGCAACTACGCAGCCTCTTCTCTGCACCCAGTGTGAGTATTCAACATTTGAATAACAGTGATAGTGATGCAGGTGAATGTAGTGTGCAACAGCGAGTGAGGAAAGACATGGTGAAACGTTTAGCTTAGCTGAGGGAGGCGGGAAACCGCTTGACGACACCGCGTTGTCAAGAACGGAATATTTTCCAAGGTGTGGATGAAGTCCTTGTTTTATGCTGATATATGGTGGATAGTGTTATTGTGCAATAGATAGGAGTATAGTGCAATGAGTGTACGTGATGAAATAATGGCTAGGGCAGGAGTCAGTTTCGCATTACAGCCAGGGCAAGCCGTTGTGAGTAGAGGAAATACAGTAGGTTTTTATAGGAATATTTGCTTTCATCATATTGTTATATTTATTCCGTATGCTTTCTGTGTGAAATAAAGCATGAGTGTTATTGGTAGGTTTATCGTATGCTTGTGTGGATGAATGTAAACACTTCACCACATGATCATCAAAAAATATCATCTGCGAAACCTTAGGTGTCGCAGATGTGACATACAGAGCACGATCAGGAATTGTTGTGGTGAAAATATAATGTATGTTTCATAAAATGATGGATTTCATTATGTGTATTGTGAAAATATCATAAACACTGCAGCGTCTTCTCTGCTACACCTTATGGGACAGGTAAGTGTCACGTATATCTCTTTTGGTGAAATGTACTGTTTCCTATGTATTGATAGACTGGGCTATGTTTTATGTGAAAAGAAAGTGAAAAAGTGACGCACGTCTTCGTAAGGAGCAATTGCATGTACACCCGCGAACCAAAGTTTCGGTACCCCCATCGACGGAAGGAAGTGGAAGTCAGGGTTAGAGAGAGGGCAGGTGAACGGACAACCGTGAGTGGTACTTTGGAACTGAGCTACGAGGCAAATAGTGAGAAACCTAATGACATTGGATTCGAAACATTTCCATGCTATTCACCTGCAAAACATTATGCATTCGTAACATACATACTGTAACATATAACATACACTACTGTGTTATCATGGTGTCCTGTGATACTGACCCATGTGTTTTGGATCCTCATCACACAAACAAAGCACTGAGCCAGTTGTTTATGAGTTGCAACTTGTCATTATAACTGCAGTCATAATTTCTGTGAATGTTATCCCTGGATCGTCTATAGCTACAATATAGAATGATTGTGAATTTAATGTTGATTCTCACAGTAGTTGTGCGGATGGTTAAATATGTGGCAATTATTTTATGTGGACGACTAAACCACATTGTGATGGACAGCGGAGAGCATTCGCCAATAATTTACTATAACCAGATGATATTAGATGCAAACAACACAAAATATTATGAGACAACGAAGACACAGCTGTGGTATTCTGCTCCGCCTTGTTATCAAGGCCTTAACTGGGGCTTCACCTCATACGTGCATTATTTTCCTTCAGTCTCTGTTACTCTTACTTCCCTGTATCCTCTTACTGCGAGTCGTCATATTCCTTGGAGGGTTTCTTGTCGTCCGGTCCTGTAACCCGTACAGTATTACATTATTCCTCACATCATCACCCCCAGACAAACAACGTTAGCCCAAGACTGCGGAATCTGTTAATACCATTATTGCCACTCCCACTACTACTGTAATCCCGCTTTTCCTATTGTGTCTAATTTCCCTCACAGTACTACTACTCCTGCTCCTATTACTATTGCCCGGCCGACTTTGTTCGATATCAAACGTTCCCGAGACAAACTCATGCAGTACACGGCTGACTTCTCGTCGAGAAGCAAACGCAACGTGGAAAGGAAGGTTATGTTTACCCCCAAGTTTGCAGAAATCGACCGATCCACGTTGATTTGGTACCGACAGCAACGTGCAGCTGGTGTGATGGTACGTGGAACGGAGCTGAAGGCTGCTGCTGAGAAGTTTGCAAGGCTTCACGACACCCTAGACTTCAAGGCATCCGAGGGTTGGCTCTTCGCGTTCAAGTTGTGACATGGCCTTACTAACCGTAAAGCACATGGCGAAGCATTGGACGCTAACGAGGATGGAGTTGACGAGTTTCGGCACAAGGTGAAAGGCTTGATCGACAGGGAGGGCCTCACTCTTGGTCAAGTCTATAACGCAGACGAAACTGGCCTATTCTATCGCTCGCTGCCAACGAACACTCTAGCCGATGAGATGGAGAAGCGTGTACCTGGCCGCAAGCTTTCTAAGGAACGGATATCTGCTTTGTGTTGTGCCAGTGCTAACGGCATGCACTGGCTTAAGCCCGTTGTTGTTGGCCGTGCAAAGCAGCCTCGGTGCCTTCGTGGGGTGATGGATGTCCTTCCTGTCGTATGGTACCATTCTTTGAAAGCATGGTTCACAGCTGTGATTTTCAAAGACTGGTTTCACCGTCACTTCGTCAAGGAGGTCATCCAGTACCAGACGAAGAAACTGGGAATCCCTCGCGACCAGGTAAAGGCTCTCCTTCTGCTCGACAATGCACCTGCCCACCCGTGCGACAAGGACTTGGTTGCTGAGAATGGCCGTATTAGGTGCATGTTTCTGCCACCTAATACGACTGCTCTCATTCAACCCATGGACCAAGGAGTGATCGTGGCAACAAAGCGCCTGTACCGTCGGAAGTTCCTGGACGAGGTGATGGTTGTTCTCGAGGACGAGGACGAGCGCAGGGAAGGACGTGACACTCGAGGCAAGCGGACTTTGGAAAACCTTCACCGCTACAACATCAAGTCTGCGCTGTACAACTGGGCTAGTGCATGGAAGGAAGTCCCTGTGAAAACTCTTGAAAATGGTTGGTCTCGTCTGCTTCTCGGAACAGATGTGGAGTACGATTTTCTGGGCTTTGACGTGGATGACTTCCATGCACAGCTACGTACGCACGGCGACGTTGTTGATGTGGACGATGTACGTGAGTGGTTGGACGACGACGAGGGCGATCCTGGGTATCAGACGTTGTCTGATATCAAGATCGCGTCTTCGGTTGCTGGTGTCAGTCCCGAACTTGAAGATTCCGACGACGAAGGTGACGATGATGCGGACTCCTCTCAGCAGGACACTACTCCAGTCATCCCCAAGCTGAGCGCACTCTGGGAACATCTAGAGTTCGTCCTAGACTACCTGGAACACCCGGACTGCGACAGGGAGATGGGGCCCTTGGGACTCGTGGAGGAAGTGCGTGCTTTCCGGCAGCGCATCATCAATCACCAGAACAGTCGGTCCTTGCGTCAGTCAACGATTGACAGTTTTTTCAGGCCCGTGACCCCCGCTGTGCCAAGCCCTGGCTCCACTCCGTTGCCTCCCCAAGACAGGCCCTCATGCTCCGAGCCACAGCCCAGCACATCAACTACAGTGGAGTCACCGCTCGATGTGAGTTTGCGGCTTTCCTCAGAGTCTTCTGTAGTCGGTACGCCATCACCACAACCCAGCGATGCACCCCTTGGTCGCCTGCCAGTGATACTCTCAGACTCTGACAGTGAATAAACAGCAAGAACTTCTCCACTAGACCACACGGGAATTTTGAGTGTTGTGCAGTGAAAAAAATGGTGTGTTGTGTTAAGGTTTTCGAAATGAGAGAAAAGACTCAGTGGAAACAAAATTTAACGTAACTAACCTTCTTTGTTTTGGCTTTGGAAAATAAAAAAAAATTGGGAAAAGTTAATGTGCAACACGAAATTAAAATGGAACATTATTTGGACTAAAGTGAACACTGTGAAGAGAACGGACTTCTGTGTGTTATTGACTAAGTTCAGTGCAAGACTTCAGGAAGAGTGTACTGCAAATGCTTCAGGAAATCGTTCTTACTGTCAGAGTCCGAGAGGAGGCGGTTATTCATCGAGGTGGCCAGGGACTTGCTGTAAGTAGACAGAATGTTTCATATTGTACTTTTTTCCATACTATACTTACCAGAATGTTTCATACTGTACTTTTTTCCATACTATACTTACCTCATGCATGTGCAGTAGGAATGTGTTTTTCAGGGTTAGGCTAGGTTAGGGTCCATAAGTACCAGAATGTTTATTAATGTATGAACATACTTCTAAACCCTCATTTTATGTTTCTTTTGCATTTATTTCAGTCATTTATGTGCCTTATTGGCGTGATTTGGGTCTTAAATAGGTGTATGCATGTCCAGAGGGAGTTGTATAGGTGTTTCTCTGAGTTAGGGTCCATAAGTACAAGTCCATAAGCTGGGGCCCAATATCCGGACGAAACCAATAACCGAACCTACCGATGGCTCTATTGACCCGGATATTGGAGGGATTACTGTATATATATATATATATATATATATATATATATATATCTTTTGGTGAAATGTACTGTGTTTCCTATGTATTGATAGACAGGGCTATGTTTTATGTGAAAAGAAAGTGAAAAAGTGACGCACGTCCTCGTAAGGAATAGCAGGTTTTGTTCACCTGAGTTAGCACAAAGGTAGCGAAATGCAACGCGAGGTTAGGTACACACACACAATAGTGAAAGGGCGTATAATAATTACAAACAGGCAAGAAACGACTATACAAGAATAAGGAGGGAAGCCCAAAAACAGTCTGAGGAGGATATAATAAATAAAAGTAGTGATCAACTAAAGCTGTTTTACAGCTATATCAGAAGCAAAACCAAAGTAAAAGATATATACAATCCATTACGGACGAGGGAATCACTTATACACAAGAGAAAGATATTTGTGAAGCACTAAATAAGAATTTCCAATTAGTTTTTACAGAAGAAAAAAATTTTGAGAGGGACTATGTGGAACACGCATGTCCACACATACTACCAGATATACAAATAGCAGAAAAAGTAATACAGGAGGAGTTAAGTAGATTAGACAGAGGAAAAGCAAGTGGTCCTGATGAAATTTCATGTTGGGTGTTACGAGAATGAGCAAAGGAGTTAAATAAACCATTATTTTTAATTTTCAAGAAAGCCTTGAGTCAAGGGAAACTACCTGATATTTGGAAAAAAGCAAATATAGTCCCCTTATTCAAGAAAGGAAATAGACAAAATCCTCTCAACTACCAACCAGTATCACTGACCAGTGTTGTAAGCAAGGTATTAGAAAAACTTATAAGAAAAGCTTGGGTAAATCATCTAGAAGAACACAGTATGATAACAGAAAGACAATTTGGTTTCAGAAAAGGAAAATCATGTGTTACTAATCTGTTGAGCTACTATGACAGAGTAACAAACACAATACAGGAAAGGGAAGGATGGGTGGACAGTATCTATTTAGATTTCAAGAAAGCTTTTGACACAGTACCACACCAAAGACTTTTATGGAAGCTGTACCATCAAGGAGGACTTCGAGGCAAACTGTTTTGTTGGATGCAAGACTTTCTCATAAAAAGAGAAATGAGGACAGTACTAAGAGGAAACTACTCATCATGGAAAGAAGTGACTAGTGGAGTACCACAGGGTTCGGTGCTGGCACCAATCATGTTTTTAGTGTACATAAATGATATAAACAGTAACACTGGAAATGAGAGCTATCTGAATATGTTTGCAGATGATGCAAAAATACAAAGGAGAATTACTAGCACAGACTCTTGTAGGGAGCTACAAGAAGAATTAAATAAACTTCATGAATGGAGTAGTACATGGCAAATGGAATTCAATGTGGACAAGTGTCATGTAATCAAGTTTGGTAAAAGTGGAAAAAAGATCTGATTGGGATTATAAGTTAGGAAATAAAACCCTATACACATCAGAAAGAGAGAAAGACCTAGGTGTGGTTATCAATAACAGACTATCTCCGGCTGACCACATCAGCGAGAAGGTACGGAACATGTATACACTGCTTGCAAATATGAGAATAGCATTCACATACATAAATGAAGACATGCTAAGAAGGATAATAACATCATTCATTAGACCAACCCTGGAATATGCATCAGTAGTCTGGAGTCCTCATCTCAAAAAACATATAGACAAGATTGAAAAAGTTCAAAGGGCCGCTACAAGATGGATACCAAGCTTAAGGGACCTAAGCTACGAAGAAAGACTAAATAAACTGAATCTACCAACACTACAGGAGAGAAGGAAAAGAGGTGACACGGGACAGTACGAGCTTGACTCATTCCTGTAAAGATACAATTAGGTAAGAGCAATTAGGTAAGAACACACATACACACACACACACATGCACATATACATACACATACACACACACATGCACACACACATACACATACACACACACATGCACACACACATACACATACACACACATGCACACACACATACACACACACATGCACACACACATACACATACACATACACACACACATACACATACACACATGCACACACACACACACATACACATACACACACACATGCACACACACATACACATACACACACATGCACACACACATACACACGTGCACACATACACACACACAGACATACACACACACATATACACATGCACACACACATGCACACACACATACACATGCACACACACACACACATACACATACACACATGCACACACACATACACACACACATACACATGCACACATACACAGACACACATACATGCACATACACATACACATACACACACACATGCACACACACACATAAACACATATACACACAGATACACACACATACACAGACACACATACATGCACATACACATACACACACACACACACACATGCACACACACACATAAACACATATACACACAGATACACACACACATCCACATACACACACACACACACACACACACACACACACACACACACATTACAAAACTCCTCTCCCAACCGATGTGGTCCTGCAGGAAGATCATCGCCACTGGAGAAGTACGATATATTTTTATTTTTTTATCTTTTGACCTCTTTCTGTCAGTATATTTACATATACATATATGTTGTTATTTACCTCAACACAAATGACAGGGAAATAAGTTCTGTTTCTGTTGCTAGCAACAGGTTTTGTGTTCATGTGTGGTTTCCGAGAGGACTAAAAAGAAGTAATTATATAAGATAGTTGTTGGTATAAAATCGAAGAAACCGTAGCTAGCAAGCATAAAACATGTTCGCGCGCTAAGGGAAAATACTAAGTCAGCGCGGCTGCCGGCGCGGCGGTTCAGCACGCGGCAAAATACACCATAGTTTATTGCAATTTTCTAGAGAACTATAAGGCCTAGGATTTCCGTACTTGTCTTAAATGAAAGCCAATGAAATTCTGCATCGGATAATGGAATAAAAACCTATTGCTCTAGCTGAAAATTCGCCACAAAATCTCTCCGATTATAAAAGTTGTACTCTGTCGAACCAGAGTTTTTACTTTATCGCTTATTACTCGAAGACCATACCTCGTATCAAACTGGGACACCCGGCATTCGAAAGATAATAAAATTCTCTTTCGATTGATGGTATAACATGTAGAGATTGATTCGTAAACATTCGACTTATGATGTTGGGAAGTGAAATCGGCGTCACGAATGTTTATTCTCAGCTTCCTAACTTCTGTATAGTGTTTTTTTTTCTTTTCTTTTCTTTGCTTATCGTGTAGAACAAACATCGGCGAGTACCATATGTGGCTATGATGGGAAAATAAATATTTATGGGTCGTGAAAATAAGCCCAGAACACACATTATCGGAGCGCGCGGCCGCGGGGGGGGGGGGATTGTCACCCGCGAAAACTTAAAAAC
>NC_137039.1:3179382-3184382 GCF_032717465.1 Coenobita brevimanus
AGGTCAAGGTCAAGGTCATATTCCGAACCGCGCTAGATATGTATCGGCTGGCGGCTGGTGTGATTCCCCCCTTGGGGAGGACTCTGGTTATTATTATTATTATTATTATTATTACTATCGTTATTTCTAGCCTGGTCTATCTGTCTGTCTACCCACCTATCTATCTAACTTTATGTCTATCTATCTATCTAGCTGTATCTGTACTTCTATCCATCAAATACTGATATCACTACATAAGGTGAGTGGATGGTATATACTACACGGACTGATAGGTACACGGATAGACGGAAAGAGAGAGAATCAGTGTCAAAACATTCACGTTATCGATGTATGTATGTGTCTGTCCATCTATCCAATATATCTACCACTACATCAGGTGAGTGGATGGTATGTACCAGAGAGAGAGAATCAGTGTCAAAACATTCACGTTATCGAGTTGACCTATTTATGTATGTATGTGTCTGTCCATCTATCCAATATATCTACCACTACATCAGGTGAGTGGATGGTATGTACCAGAGAGAGAGAGAATCAGTGTCAAAACATTCACGTTATCGAGTTGACTTATTTATGTATGTATGTGTCTGTCCCTCTATCCAATATATCTACCACTACATCAGGTGAGTGGATGGTATGGACCAGAGAGAGAGAGAGAGAGAGAGAGAGAGAGAGAGAGAGAGAGAGAGAGAGAGAGAGAGAACTACTAATGTCTTTTAATCTGGTTTTGCATAAATCTATCTATCCAATAAAGCAATAGTTACATCAGGTGAGTGGATGGTATATACTGGTTGGACAGAGATAAAGAAAAAATATTGATGTCTTTAATATACTTTTGCATCTATCTATCTACCCAGTAAATCTATCACTACAGCAAGTGAATGGATGGTATGTACTAGATAGACAGACATGCTTATAGACTGATACAGAAAAAAATGTTGAGGCTTTTTATCTATTTTGCATCTATCTATCTATATAATAAATCTATCACTACATCCGGTGAGTGGATAGCACGAAGTAGATAGAGAAAAATATTGATACCTTTAATCCATTCTTGCATCTCTCTATCTAACTAATAAATCTATCATTACACCAGGTGAGTGGATGGTACGGTACGTGCTGGTGTTGGTGGTATTCTGTATATCCATCAAGTGCACCTGTCTATCTATTTACCTGTCTATCTACGTACTACACCTGTTTACTTATCTATCCAATAAATCTATAACTTTATCAGGTGAGTGGATGGTATGTACTAGACAGACAGACGTAGATAGTGAAAAAATCAACATTAGTGATTCAACTGATTCAAAAGTAATCAATCTATTTTTGCATCTACCTACCTATCTATCCAAAAAATATCACTACATCAGGTGAGTGGATGGTAGGTACTAGAGCTGGATGGACAGACAGGCAGACAGCCAGAGATTCATTTTTATCGAATATTTATTGAAAAAGTGTATTTGTGTATTTATCTGCCTATATATTTATGTATCCAATAAATCTATCACTACATTAAGTGAGTGGATAGTACATACTAGATAGATAGACAGAATTGCAATAAATCATGTTTTAATCTATTTTTGGGTCTATTAATCTATCCAATTCATATATCGCTACATCAGGTGTGTGGATGGTACGTACTAAATAGACAGACAGACATAAAGAAAAAAATATTGATGTCTTTTAATATATTTTTACATATCTGTCTATCCAATAAATCTATCACTACATCAGATAGATAGACATAGATAGACAGATAGACATGGATGGACAAAGAAAACTCAAATCATTCTTACTCATCAGATTGAAGGTTGATCTATTTTTGCGTCTATCTATCCGATAAATCTATCACTACATCAGGTGAGTGGATGGTAGCCACGAGGTAGATACCGTGGATAGACAGATAGATACACAGACTGAAAGGAAAAAATCATTTTTTTTTTTATTAGTTTCAAAACGTTAATCTATCTATTTTTCCACCTATCTGTCCAATAAATCTATCACTACATCAGGTGAATGGATGGTAGCTACTAGATAGACAGAGAGCTAGATAGATTTAGATACATAAAAATATTGGCTTTTAATCTTTTTGTATTTATCTATTTATCTATCTGTACAATAAATCTATCACTACATCAGGTGAGTGGATGGTACATACCAAATAAAAAGATAGGAAAATAATATTTATACCGGTATACCGGAAAATCTATTTTTGCATCTATCTATCCAGTAAATCTACCACTACATCAGGTGAGTGAATGGTATGTACTAGATATACAGAAAAGAAAAAACATTGGTCTTAATCTATTTTTGCACCCATCCATTTGTCTACAGTACCTATTTATTCAATAAATCTATCACTACATCAGTTGAGTGGATGGTACTAACTGGACAGTCCGGTAGGTAGGTAGACAGATGGGCAGAGAATATAAATATTGATATCGTTTAATCTACTTTTACTCTATTTTTGCAACAATCTATTTATGTATACTGTATATAGTCTATCACTACATCAGGTGAGTGGATGGTACCTACCAGATATACAGATAGGTACGTAGACAGGTAGAAATAATAAACACTGATGTCCTTTAATCTACTTTTAATCTATTTTTGACTATCTATCCATAGATCTATCTAATAAATCTATGGCTACATCGGGTGAGTGGATGGTACGTAGTGGGCAAAATGCGTGTCGACATGTCGGTAGGTAGGTTGATAAATGACTTAGGTGTATGTATCTATCTCTGATTATCGATAGATTAAAGGTGAACTGATAACCTGTTTGTAGGTCATGTGGAAAGATTAAATAATAATAATAATAATAATAATAGTAGTAGTAGTAGTAGTAGTAGTAGTAGTAGCAGCAGCAGTTGTAGCAAATAATAATAAATAATAACAATAATAATAATAATAATAATAATACTAATAATAATAATCCATTTCAACTCACCCTGTGTCCATACCAGGGATAGTTTCCTTTTTCCGGCACTTGTGCCACTTGCCTCGCCTCCACAGTAATCCAGTCTGTCCATTCATCACGGCAAACACAATCGCTAACGTCCAATAAAAGGGATTTAATCCCCGAGCTAGGCAACTACGGCCATATAGCCCCGCTAGGTTACAGGAACGCGCTACTACTCCCGGGACGGCAGTCCCGGGCGAGGCTCGAACTCGCAATCCCCCGATCACGACTCCGATGCTCTACCACTGAGCCACAGTGCCCCCAACGTCCAATAAAAGGAAAACGCAAAGTTAGTACGAGCTGTGCACACCGACATCCTCCCACTTCCTGACCCGCGGGGTGACTGACTGCCCGATGGTCTGCAACGCTGCGTCTCAAGGGTCACGTGACCAAGGCAACATTGTGCCTGAGATTCCTCCAGTTAAATTTATGACGATTAAAACCAATATTACACGAATTTTTTACCCATGTTTTAAATCAATAAGTGATACAACAGATTTTACTTGATAGGATCATAATGGAAAGAAAAAATAAAGTAGAAAATATCACCATCGTAGTGTACGTTGGTCGTTTCTTTTAAAAGACTGCATCTCCGGCAGCTTCCTTCAGGTGTACCATCACTCAACATTGGCAACGCTGATTTACTTTTTAAATCTTTGAATGTTTACAGGTAATGTCTTGATTATTTCTGACGTGCTTGTAATAAACAATGGTAGAGTTTATTTATCTTTAGGGAGATTATTGGTTCTGTGAACCTTATTTACCGTAGTTCAGAGGCTAAATAAGACGATGCTACGGCCCTGCATCCTCACCACAGCATTCCCTCGAAACTGGCGCCATTTCTGCGTCAAGATCTTGTTACTGTTTAACAAACAAGATGTATATATGGCAAAATAGACCAAACGATGAGAATTCTGAGGTTATACTTGACAGAAATGCAAGATAATGCTTACGGGACACCCAGATTAAACAAATACGTCCAACAAATGACTACTAAAAGCAAAACACATCTCAGGAAGTTGCCGTTAACGGTCAGCGCCTGCAACTTGGCGCCGCTGTCCTTGCAATGTGTCCTTGAAATGTTTGGACGGTTAAAGGCAGTTGTGGCAGTGTTGGCGCGTCCTTTGCAATAGGTCAGTGATAATAGAGGTTGCACTTAACCCTTTCCCTGCTGCTGCACAAGGCGTCTGTTGTCATCTGATGCACTTCTCCTTGGTTACTAGTCAAACCGCACCTCAAATCTGACTTCCTTGGCCGTCCACTGCAACTACTACTACCAAATATTACCACTACTGCTACTACTACTACCACCAACACTACTACTACTACTACTACTACTACTACCGGTACTACTACTACTACTACTACCACCACCACCACCACCACCACCACCATACAGTGGACTCAGTGTGTATAAATCTCACCAGGATGTTGTTGTTGCTGCTTACCCCTTCCTAATGTGTGTGGCTGAGCAGACCCATCGACCACAGGTAAGTGCTTCTGTGGCGCTGCTACAGGTACAGTACAACGTGTGGGCAATCGGCACCTCCTTGTGGTAAACACCGCCTCACCAGGGTCCTTCCCACGGCGAGGTGCAGGCAAATGGAAGAGGTTTGTGGGCTGGGTGGCCGCCGCAGATGTTTGCCTGCGCCGCTGAGGTAAGCCAGTGTAAAGGCAAGTAAAGCCAGACTAGCGGTAAGCCATTTAAGGCCAGGGAAATGAGCCACAACCAATGTATAGCCAAGTATAGCCACAGCAACCCATAGAAGGCCAGGGAACCTATGTGTTTTGTGTGGGTTAGTCTGCCCTCAGCATATTGCCCACACTGACTGATAGATTACAAGATAGACAGATAGATAGGTAGATAGACAGATAGATTGATAGATAGATAAATAGATTGATAGGCAGGTAGACAGATAGATAGATACTGAGAAAGACAATGACGAACAGACAAATGACTTAAATAGATAGACACAGATAGATAGATAGACAGATGGAGACACAGATCAAGAGACGGAAACTGACAGACAGATAGGTAGGT